>NW_027507785.1:115284929-115754264 GCF_037356315.1 Lithobates pipiens | reverse complement strand
GGGTCAAGCATGTGACATCACCCGGTGACCCCGCCCCCCTTATCCCTATATAAGTCACCGAACAATGCATCCCTGCCATTACAGCCAGAGAGAGAGCGTCGTGTCAACATCGGAAGAAGAGAAGAAGGAAGAAGAAGCAGGAATAAGAAGAAGCAGCAACAGAAACAGAAGTCGGCGGCGACAGCGAAGAGCGGGACAAGACCCCCGAAGCCAGAAGAAGACCCCCGGACGGCGGCGGCGACGAAGGAGAAAACCAAGCTCCTCCGCTAGTAAAAGAGCTAGCAAAAGAGCATAAGATAGCGGAGGAGTCCGGCGAGAAGACCCCCCAAAAAAGTCCGGTCCGTGTGTGGGCAGGTCCGCCCGATCGGAAAGTCCAGCGGACCTCCGCTGCAAAGTCTGGCGGGTTGTCTGCTGGACTAAGTCCGCCGGATAGTCTGATCGTGTGTACACGGCATTAGAGTCTGCAAAAGACTTGAGGCTGGGGCTGAGGCTCACCATACAGGCAGGAGCTACAATGGAATAGTTTATATCAGCACATATTCATGTGTTAGAGGGACCCAATCAAATTCCAGACCTAAATTGGCTCTCCAGCCAATCTGACAGAGCTTAAGCTATTTTGCAAAGAAGAATGAGCAAACATTTCACTTTTTAGATGTGCAAAGCTGGTAGAGACACAAAAGGTGGTTCTACAAAGTATTAACTCAGGGGGGCTGAGTACAAATACATGCCACACATTTCAGATATTTATTTGTAGAACATTTTGAAAACCATTTATCATTTTCCTTCCACTTCACAATTTTGTGCCACTTTGTGTTGGTATATCACACTATTACCTATAATCCCAAAAAATACATTTAGGTTTTTGCTAGTAACATGACAAAATATGGAAAATGTCAAGGGGTGTGAATACTTTTTCAAGGAACTGTACATGGCAGTGCTGCCCATAGGGCAGCAAGCCTTCCAGGCTGGATTTCTCCTCTGCAGGAAAAAACCCTGAAGCTCTGTGTCTTAGAGTATTTATACAGACTCCCAACAGCCTCAGGGTCACCCTCCCTGGGATTGGCTAGGTCTGTATAAACCATGATGCTGCCCTTTGCATTTCTCCACACCTATGTTCCAGAGAGATCTACAGTTCTCTGGAAAGCAGAGGAAACAATCAAGTCAGTGGCAGCTGAAATACTGAACAGACGGAACTAATCACATGCAGCTGCACTGATTACAAAGAGTTAGAACTAAATTTGCCTAACCCAGAAATGCAGCCACACTGATTACAACGAGACAAGCTTAATTTATCTAACAACAAAAATATAGCTTAGTGAGCCAGAACTAAATCTACCTAATCATAGCACCTAACTAGGAGGATGCTACAATACAATATACTCACCAGATGTATAAACCTCACAGTGCTGCAGAGGAAAAATCGTTCCTGATGAGAAATGATCCTGGCAGTGTCCTCCCTACACAGGGATGTAATAAAACCATCCATGTGTGCTGCTAACATTGTCTTTATCTACAGTAGCATAAAAGACCGAATTGTGACATTTGTGGAATCTGCATTTAGGTAGAATGTTTACTTTCCAAAGTTTAAAATAATTAACAAGTTCACTTCAAACCTGAGTCGAGAACAAATTTAAAAAAAAGCTACTCAGCTGTAAATACTTAGCAAGGATACACTTTTTTTGAAGATAAAGTAGATCGATCCTATAAGCCCTCCAGGTATCTTTGCGCTTCCCAACTCTACAATAAACCTTCCTAGCTTCTACCGCATTTCATTTTTATAGTTTACTACCTGGCACAAAACAGCAATTACAGACAAACCTTCAATATATGTATTCAATTGATGAAAAAAAATAAAAGTAATGCAACTATTTAAACTTATCAAAGAGTTCATGTAATTAAGTATAAAACACTACAGGCAACTTTTGATTGATTTTTGGTTTACATTTGCCCAAGTCAATTAATCGAGAATAAGTGTGCCCATGCTTCCAGTAGGCATAGGTGCAGGGGTATAAATATCATGCCTTAGCAGTAGTATACCAGAAATGTATAACTCCACGCCCATATTGTACTGGGATCATCTTCTGTTTTGCTGTGCAAAATGTAAAGTAGTATACTTTATTAATCACTACTGTATATCTGGGTTAATTTTGTAAAATGAAAGTAAGGGAAACTAGTTCTCTGACCTTCAGTTGTATGTATGGTATGAGATAAAAGGAAATGATATATGGTTTGGGCTAGGAATTTTGAGGCTAGATTGCAAGCGAAAAAGCAGAAAAGACCGTTGTTTTTTGATGTTGCAGAGTTATTGCTCTGACTCAGCGGGGGGGGGGGGCTGGGGGGGGGGTGGTGTTGTCGGATCTCTGATGAGAGTCCACTGCTTCAACACAGAGAACAAGATCCTACTCTCCAGCATGCTGACAGGGAACAGGCTTTTACACTCAGGTTGTGGATATTTTCTACAGAAAACAAGGCTTAAGACTTTCCTTTTATGCACATGGATATGTCCTGTGCTGCTTTGATGAGATGTTAGCAAAATACCATAACTAAGTAATTTTCTTAGAAGAGCTGCAGGAGTAATCATTAAAAAATTCCAATCTCTATTCAACCCCCTCACGATCTTAATCCAGCATTTCCACAATTCTATGTAACAAGTGAAGAGCCGTTCTCTGCTCAGAGCTGTAAAAAAAAATAAAAAATCCGGCAAATGTTTATCAATATTGCTCTACGCTGAGAGAACTAAAGTATCATTTAGTTCTTTTGGATCAAAGGGATGAACTTCAATCTGTAAATGAAGTAAGTTTAGCCACTTAAAGACTAAACTTTTTTCTGACACTTATTGCTTACAAGTTAAAATCAGTATTTTTTTCCTAGAACATTACTTAGAATCCCCAAACATTATATATATCTATATATATATATAGATATATATATATATATATATTAGTAGAGACCCTAGAGAATAAAATGCTGGTTGTTGCAATAATTTATGTCACACTGTATTTGCAGAGCCGTCTTTTAAATGCAATTTTTTGAGAAAAAATACACTTCAATCATTTAAAAAAACGAAACAGTAAAATTAGCCCAATTACTAAAGTACTAAATACATTTATTATTTTGAAGGCATCATTCATCAAGAAAAATCCTAGACTCAGAGGCCTTTCATGGGAGCTGTCATTGCTTGTAGAACATAAAAATATTCTTTTGATATTCTGTAACTTATATTGATGAGAAAAGTCTTAAAATAGAAAGTCTGTTCAGTTCAACCCAAAAGTGGATTTAATAATAAAATAGCAAAATATTACAAGAACAATATTAAAATGCAAAATGTAAAAATAATATTAATAATGTAGTTATATTCTTGAGATGAAAATTGTGTATATAATCAGATGTGTGTCTGTGTGTGTGTGAGACGCTAAAAGCAGCTTCCCTCGTATCTAGTACTCTGATGCTCAAAGTCTTTGTTCCTCTCCTTTTTCCTAAATTCAACATCCACCTTCTCCTACCTTCTCCTAAAAAGGCTGGTTTAAAGTTCTTGTTTGTCTTATAGTCCTACAAACTCTAGTGACAAATGTATTGAACAAACTTCAATAAACATGGGCTTCAATTCAACCACCTCCCCCTTTCATGTAATAGTCAGGGCCGGATTTCCCACAAGGCCACGGGGCCAGACCTCGGGGCAGTGGTGCAGGGGCAGCGGCAGCGCCACTCCTGCTGCGACTTCTCAGCCGCCCCCGCACTAACATAGCAGCATGGCAGGTGCGGCAGGTCTGTGCCTTTTCTAATATCACTGCACTGCCCCCTCCCTACACTGCCTGTATAATTCACACAAAAAAATGAGGTGTGGCCGCTCTAGACAAAGGGCAGGACTTTTTAAGTTAAGAAGTGGGTGATTGGTTGCTAGGCAGTGGGGCAGTCCCAGCAATAAATCACTCACTTTTAACATGAAAAGTCCCACCCGTTGTCCAGAGAGGCCAGGCTCCATGTCTTGTGTGAATAAGGTAGGGTTCTTTGGGGGGAGGGGAGTGCTGTGCTGTAAAAGAGTTTGATATTGAGAGAGGACTGTGATGGAGGCTCAGTCTGTGATTGGGTGGTCAGTCTGTGATTTGGGGGGTCAGTCTGTGATGGGGGTCTGTGATGGGGAGTCTGTGATGGGTCAGGACCAGTTTGTGATGGGGGTCAGTCTGTGATGGGGGGTCTGTGATGGGGAGTCTGTGATGGGTCAGGACCAATTTGTGATGGGGGGTCAGTCTGTAACAGGGGGTCTGTGATGGGGGGGTCAGTCTATGATGGGGGGTCTGCTATGGATCAGGTCAGTCTGTAATGGGGGTCTGTGATGGGGGTTTGTGATGAGACAGGGGGGTATGACATAAGGGGGGGCTAAGGACACTGATGTAAAAGGGGTTCTATGATGTAAAGGGGGGACTGAGGACACTGATGTAAAAGGGGATCTGTGATGTGAAAGGGGGGGGGCTGAACATACTGATGTAAAAGGGGGTCTGTAATTTCTGCACTAGCAAAACACAGGTCTCGGCAAGGGCAATAGAAAACAATTGTTTTCTATATGTCCTGTTCAAACTGCAACAGCGCCACTGCGTGCTGAGCAGTGTGGTGCAAAATGCATACCGTTTCTATGCACTGCAACTGAGCTGTGGTGCTTGAAAATTAATGAAATGTATTTGCATAAAGAACTATTTACGATCATTTTTGGGTCAAGAAAGACTTAACAGTTTCTCTTTACTTGCCATTGAGTCAGAACTTTTAAATACTTTGTCCTACGAAGATATTATCAATGAGTTTGCCAAAAGAAAAGTTAGAACTAAAAAATTATAGGGAGTTTCTTATTGCTATAATCTTGAAAGGCATTTTCTGCATTACAGAGTATTTTCAGTCTGTACAATTAAAGCCAGTTATTTTCAGTGTTCTTGTGTGTGGAGATATGTTTTTAATTGATCTATTGTAGCAGTCATCGATAAAGGATGAGAACGGTGGTGTGTGTGTATGTGTGTGTGTGTGGGGGGGGGGGGGGGGCATTGAAGGACCCGGCCTTGGGGTGGCAAAGGGAGTAAATCTGGGCCTAGTAATAGTGGAGGTTGACCAGAAAGCTAGCTCCCGAAATTCTATATTGAGGAATGTTTCTGCTTATGGAGGAGGGGTAACTTTCAACTAAAATACTAAAAGTCGATACAAAATCAATTCTAACTTTTTATCATCTAAATCATATAATACATTTACAAATATATGTATATATTCAAAGAAAAGTCCTTATTCGTATTAATATCCTAATCAAGAAGTATTACAGTATAAAGAACTAATATTCCTAACTCAAACCTCGGAATCTTAAGAAATGTAATGTGAAACCTTATCTAATTTGCGTTGGGTGGGGGGGGGGGGAGAGAACTAGCTCAAACCGAATTACTAACCTATGTAAGCTTTCCAAAGAGAAGCACAGACTGTAAAATCATATTTATTACTTTTCCAAATCTAGAAGAAGTAAATATATACAACTCAATTATACGTAAACTGTCACACAGGGGCCTTGAGATACACTTTCAAACAAAAGCATTTGTAGCAATGTAGCACTGGGGGGGGGGGGGGTTATTATATGCAAAAGTTAGCAGGTTTTTCCCATGTGTCTGTTGGTTTAAGCCCTTTTCCTTTCAGGACTCAAAAAATACTGGTCACAATCGTAGGATCGCTGATTTCTGACTTACTGAGCTCCTGATGGTGTGTTTTGGAGGTTGAGGATGTTAGATTTTCAGCAAAATATAAATAGGGAAATAAGTTTAGGTATCCTTTGCATGTTTTTTGTTTTTTCTAAACTTAACAGAGCTGTAAATATGATTATAGTATGATCTTTCACTCCCCTAGACTGAGCTAGCTCTCTCTTCTGAAATGTTTACCTTTGAATGAGAACCTCCTCCTGCTACTGAGATCATAGTCTACTATTAGACAGATGAGCAATAACTGGTGGTTTCCAGTTTGTTTTTGTGTCTTTTTAACTTTTTATTTCCTCTTTTTTTTTTAAAAGGAGTACGTGCAAACTAAATTGAAATAAATTGTTGCTACCTCAACCTACCTATAATATCATAATAGACTTTATGTGGCCACATACTGCACCTCCTATATTTGTCAAATGTCAGTCTTGTTTTGCTAACTTTAAGAACCAGAAAGCAGTCAGCTACTACACTACAGCATTACTGTTTTTGTATTGAAAATAAAATGTAACTTGTGCCGCTTTGCTGGTGCACCAACCTAACTCATCGAAAATGTGGTGAAGGACAGCATCCCACCACAACCATCAAGCAGTCATTTACTGCACTATATCAACAACATGTTTTTGTATTATGAAAAGATGCATAAAGTTCACGGAAAGATTTGCAGAACTGGTCAGATCTGTGTTTTAAAACTGATTGAGGAAGTGATGTAAACCTTTCAGCTTGGTGGGAACATCTTTAAAAAAGATCTAAAACACTAAGCATTAAAACGTGTATTATAAGCTGATCTATTTTCACCAGTTCATACAATTTTTCTTTTTGGGATTCTGGAGAACTGTTGAATCTCAACTATGTCGTGTGAGTGAACAAGGTTTAAAAGGCAGTGAAGAACAAATAATAGTTCAGTTCTAAACATCTGCACTTTTACTGCCCCCCTAACTACACCCTTTTAGCCCTTGTACACACGGTCAGACATTCCGATGGACAATGTCCGATAGGACCGCGTTGTCGGATAATCCGACAGTGTGTGGGCTCCATCGGACTGTTTCTGTCGGAGTATCCGACGGACCAAGTTTTCCAGCTGGGCTATAACATTTTCCGACAACATGATCCGATCGGACTTTGTCCGATTGTGTGTATAGAATTCCGATCGGACAAAGTGCCACGCATGCTCAGATCAAATTCCTAGACCAAAGCTATTGGCTACTAGCCTGAGCGTAGTCCCGTCCTAACGAAATAACGTCATCGCATTAAGTACGATCAGATTTTCTGACAACTTTGTCCGACTGTGTGTATGCAACAGTTTCGGACAAAATCCGACAGATTTGGTTGTCGGAATGTCCGACCGTGTGTACAAGGGCTAAAGCTGCAAAGGATGGAGGTGTTTACATTTCTTTAGTTACTTCTCGGTTTCTTGCCTAGGTAGGCAAATGATGTTATACATCCCAGGAGTCTTCAGGAGAGGAGGAGGGGTTTTCTGAGCTAAGCACACTCTCCTGCGTGCATGTTTGAGCTAAGGGCAGATGGATTCCAGGAAGTAAATGCTACATTAATAATTTACCCTTTCTCAAGATGGCCCCAGCCAGAAATGCTAGCGGGTGTTTTTCAAAGTGATTTCTCAGCAAAATAAAGCATGGGAACATGGATGGATAGGGGAGCTTGCTTTGAATATTAAAAATTAATTAAATAGTGTTTTTGCTTTCTCCAGATGCAGTAAAGATCCACTTTAACTGAATTGGATCATGCCACAACCACACCGCAACCATGTGCAATGCATGCAGTTGTGGTACGGGTGTTTAAAGGTTAAAATGGGCAGTGAGGCCGAGACATAACACCCACTCAGTCTATGATACTATGAGATCCAATGTGGATTGCACTTCAAAGTGCAACACGAGTGTAAACGAGCCCCAAGTGACCTGACTTATACAGAACTGCAGTTCACCTCCCTGGTCACAGACAATTACTGGGCAGTAAAATTACAAGACAGCTGAGGTCTCTCTCCTTTTGTCAGGAGTTGTTTGCACATGTGCACTGCAGCATACCTAATTGGCTTCCAAAGCTGCACCTTTCTTTTCTATTCATGTTGCTGATGTGCAGGATACCAAGTGAAACTCAGGCATTTACACTCGTTGCATCAAAAAGTGCATTTAAAAGTTTTAAATGCATACATAAATGAATTAAAGCTGATCCACAGGGCAGTGTAAAAGGCATATGGAAATGTAGACGTAAATACATGCAGCCCAAAGAGCCAACCAGTAATGCTTTAGTTGAAGAAACATGCTGATAGATTGAAAAGCGATGAGTTCATTGGTTTGCTGCTTTACTTCCACAATCTAATCACCGGCTTGCGGTGGAGAGGAGAGACTAAGCCCCCTTTCACACCAGGGCATTTTGCAGGTGCTATAGTGTTAGAAATAGCGCCTGCAATCCGCCCTAAAGAAGCTGCACCATTGTGTGTAGTGTGAAGGCCCGAGGGCTTTCACACTACAGCGGTGCGCTGGCAGGACGTCAGAAAAAAGTCGTGCCAGCAGCTACTTTGGAGCGGTGAAGGAGCGGTGTGTTTACCGCTCCTCCACCGCTGCTCCCCATTGAAATCAATGGGGCAGCGCTGTAATACCGCCGGCAAAACGCCGCTATTGCGGGCGGTTTTAACCCTTTCGCGGCCATAGGGTAAAAACGTCCCGCTAACGGCCGAAATGCGCCGCTAAAAATAGCTGCGTTTTACCGCCGACGCAATGGGCGGTGTGGTGTGAAAGGGGTCTTAGACATGAATGGGAAATGGTAGCAGAGGAAACTTAGCTCTTCTTCCCTGCCAGGCAGGACTTTGCTGTGCAGAGCAGATCTCTGGACTAGATAGGCAGAACTACAAATACTTTGGCAGATAGAACAGCTCTCATGTATCTATTTAATCTTTGTAATTTATATGTTTGACTGAAGTTCAGCTTTAAATAATATTTTACGATTGAAGTTCAGCTTTTCCCCTGTTTTTCCTTTGATTCCGAAAACCCAGCAAAATCACTATGTATCAATGGCTCAATTTTTAACTAATGCCGCATACACACGACCGGACTTTCTGGTAGAAAAGGTCCGACGGTCTTCCCGACTGAGATTTTCCAAATGGACTTGCCCACCCACAAAAAGACTAAAGTCTGTCCGAAAGTCTGTTCATTTTGAATATGATGACATAAGATGGGACTAAAAAAAGGATGTTCAATAGCCAGTAGCCAATAGCTGCCCTTGCGTCGTATTTTGTCCATCGGACCAGCATACAGACGAACGGTTTTCCTGATAGGAATTGAGTCAGTCGGACAGATTTGAAATATGTTATATTTCTAGGTCCATCGGAATTTATTAAAGAAAAACGATCAGACTATCCCACACATGATCGGACTATCCGACGGAATGATTCTGTCAGACCTATTCTGCCAGAAAGTCCGGTTGTGTGCACGCGGCATAAGCGTAGGGAGATTGACATCCCCAATGAGGTTAGGTTATTGTTTGCTCTATAGTTGTAGTCTTTGTGAGATAATTCTGTGAAAGAAATCAGCCTATTGTAATCTTAATACCCTTTTTCCTAAAGAACATAGTCAGTGGTTATACTTTTCTGATCCTCCTTGTTAGTAAGTCTGATAAAGGTTTCAATAAATCATTAGTCTAATGTAATGACTCCTAGATATTCATATAAAAGAATCAGCTTACTGTGATTTATCTTTCCAATATTTGTTAGGGTTGTGTAAAAATTATTTGCATAGAAGCCGATGGTAGTGCACAGCTTAAAGCAGTTTAGAAAAAGGTAAGAATCAGGTCAGAAGGAGACGAGAAGCATGTCAGAAGGAGATAAGAAGCACCTCTGAGCATCCCAGAAGCATCTCAAACTGATCTCAAAGGCAAACTGAATGCACCTAAAAGTATGCAGCATTTGGCCCTCTACTCAAGCTCTTTATGTATTAAAGTGATTGTAAGTGCCGGTTCACACTGCAGGCGCGGCGAGGCGTCTCCGACTTGCCTCGCCGCGACCTGCGGCGACCTCAGCGGCGACTTGCAGAGGACTTCTGTATAGAAGTCAATGCAAGTCGCCCCCGAAGTCGCCCAGAAGTAGTACAGGAACCTTTTTTCTGAGTCGGAGCGACTCGAGTCGCTCCTCTCAGAACGGTTCCATTGTACAGAACGGGGGCGACTTGCGGGAGCGAGGCGAGTCGTGTCGCCTCGCATCGCCCGCTGTGTGAACCGGCCCTAAAGCTTACGTTTAAAAAATAAATAAATAATAAACATAAAAATAATAAACCTGCTCTGTGCAATAGTTTTGCAAAGTGCAGAACCTCTTCTGGGGGCCTTCTGGCCTTCAGCACTTCTGGCTTCACTTCTATGGGGGCACTTGTGCACTCTTGATCCCAAATCAGGATGCTCACAGGTTTTGATTGACAGTAGCAGGAGCCAATGCCTCCCACTGCTCTCAGCCAAGCATTTGAGAGCAAGGAGAGGATAGAGCGCTGGATGGAGATCTGGCTCAGGTGAGTATTTGGGGGGTTGGAGGGGGAACAAGGTAGATTCCATATTTTCTTATCATGGATGCATTCTTTTCTATTTTAGCATTTAGTTGTACTGCACTGTGCAGTACAACTAAATGCTAAAATAGAAAAGAATGCATCCATGATTATGTTTATGCTTTGCAAGTCTTTTATTCAGGAATGACTACAAACTCAACTGTTTGTAATGCCATGGAACATCTATAATGCTCCTGGTATCCAGAGACCATGGGACCTAGACTGTCTAGGTTTTAAGTCACACAGTAGCATTTAGAATGTAGCAACTTTTTATTCATGGCAAATGAACAGTAGATAAACCATTCACTTTTACTGAAAATGAGCAATGTGGTTTATGTAACGCTACCCCCACAGGGGATGTTGGTTTTAACTATTTCTCACCCAAAGAGTACAGAGGCCACCATCCGCCCAAGCAATGGTTTATTCACTCTGGCTCTAGGGGTTTTGTCTTTTTGTACTTTATTGCTTGTAGAATGTGTAACAGGAGATGGATTAAGGCATACTTCAAAATGGCTAGAAACTTCTAAACCATCCTCTCCCCTGTTCAGGGACAGGTGAATGGCCAGTATCTGAGACCCAATAAGAGCAGTCTCCGTCAGAGCAATGTCTGACTTTTATATCCCTGAAGCACACAGTCACCAAGTATAAGTTTGGTGTCATTGCTCACAAGTTTCCAAGACAGCTGCCTCCTCTCAGTTTCTTCCAGACACTTCCCAGTGAGAGTAAGACTCCTTCTAAAGACCAGATCCCTTTGGTTAGGTCCTGCAGCCAGTTCCAGGTTACTTCCAGGTCTCCAATGCCGAGACCTCAGAGAGCATCAGCATATGCCAAAGCATGCCCCAGGGGCAACTGCCCCCTCTAAGGCCCCATTCACACCTGAGCGTAGTGTTTTAAGGCAGAAAATCGCACGATTTTACCTCACTTTTACTGAGATTTTGCAGTGTTTTTGCATCATTATTTACGGCATTTTGCCGCGATTTTGTGCAGGGCAAAAGGTCACCAATATAAAAAGAAGAAAAACGCCCAAATCTGCCTAAAAAAAAGGTTTCAGAACTTGTTTGAGCTTCAGGCATTTTGTAGCTTCTGGCTTCAGGCATTTTGCAGTGGAGATGTGAACCATCTCCATAGAGAATAATTGATTTTTTCCCCTCCCGCATTTTGTAGCTTCCTGCTTCAAGCTACAAAACGCTCAGGTGTGAATGGGCCTAAGGCTGCTAACTTCTCCTTGCTGGGGAAGACAATAATTTCAGGGCTTCAGACTATTTATCAGCTTCCCCAGCAACCATCTGGGCACACCTCCCCCAGGACTGGTTATTTGAATTCTCCCTCCCTAAGCTCTAGAAATGTCTTCTGGAGGTAGGGGAAGCAGTCAAACTCCCAGCCTGTGAAACTCTGAACAGACTAAAATGATATTTCCTCCTTTGATTACAGAAGGAGCCAAAAACTAAATTGACCTAGCATTTAGTAAAACTGTCATTTACTCTACACATTCGTATAAAGTTTGACTTTAAATTTTAGGCCCTTGTTAGGGTACTGTATATATTGTGCAAGCAACAGTTTTAGGAGAACAAAATCCATGATTGTGGGGCTTAATGTGCTTACTGCTTACTGGAAAATTAAGTGGCTTTGTTTTTTGTTTTGTTTTTATGAATACCAATAGTCAATATGTTAATATTGCACATTTATGTAGCATAAACAATAAAAGAGAGATTGTCCAATCGTTATAAAATAGTAGATTTGCATGTCAATATCATTCAGAGGTAGAAATATGTGGTAATTAAAGTGTATATCCAGCCAAAACTTTTTTCTTCGTTTTGGGTTAGATAGGGAAGAGACATATACCCTTACTCACAACATTTTACAAGAAATGAGGGTAACTCTCTAATAGTAAAGAGTTTAGTTTCAGGCCAAACCCAGTTTGGTCCAAACCCGCAGGAAGCTGTCAATTGATAGTAGACTGTCAGGCCAATCAGCTTCAACCAGAAGATTCCCCACATGGCAGCTGCACATAACAGAAGGGATTAACCAAATGACATTGTTCAGATATGGCCATGTGACCATATTTGGATAATAATATCAGCCAGCATCCCTTTCACATGTGGCTGCAGGGCAGGGAAATCTCTGGCTGCAAATTATTGTGCCAGCGGCCTGCTATCATGTGACAGCTTCCCAAATATGGTTTGGGCCAAACTAAATTGGAATCCTAGCTCATTGCTGCTCTCCAAAATAAAATAGTGTTTATTTGGTAGATTAGGGGAAGGCTAGAACTACATTCAGATTAAAATTTCTGTCCCTGTTGAAACATTTTCTGTCTGGTGAAACCAATGGCAGCAGGGCAGGAAACATAGGTAAATCTCTGTGCTGGAGTCATGAATAGCAGTGAAAACCCAACAGGAGTCCTAATCCTTTCTGTACTCTATCCAATACTAGACAAAATGTGCCATAACATACACTTTAATAGGTTCCATCCACATATATGAGCAGCTTAACATACACTTGTCTCCAAATAAGAAAAATAAATACTGAATATTTGTATAAAGTGTGGGGACTCAAAATGCCATGGATTCCTTGAAACAACTGCCTCCCATACCAACCAGTTTGTACTTCCTAGCTAGCCTGGCCTCTTTCTGCATGCTCTTACTTCTAGTTGGCCCATTCCAGGAGTGGCCAGTCTTTAAAAATTGTAAGAATTTTCAAAGCTGGCTGATTGGAGAGACAGGAATTTAGGGGGGGGGGGGTGGGGGGCAGCAGCGTTTTTGGAGTGCTGAAGTCATCTCTCAGTACATTGGGTATGTGTTCAGATTTTTTTTTATCTGAAACAATACGTAACCATTTGATATTTACTGAACCTTGGCATATAATTATGGGAAGATGCTGTCTATTTTCTTTCAGTTAGAACACCGTTAACAATAATCTTTTATCCAAATGTATTTAATAATTAGGTACAATATAGTTATCTGCTTAGTTAAAATCTCAAATACTAAGATCAGTATAGTACTTTGAAAATTGGAAACTGAATTAGACAAACATAAAATGTAATGCCTTGTGTACTCTAACAAATTGTTTTTAAATTAGTCTTTCCCTAATTTTCCTTTTTGTATGACTGCAGATAGTTGTTATCTTGTCTCCTTCTCGCTGATCATCTTAAATACAAGTCTGCATAATCCAAGTGTTAAAGACAAGCCCGACCTTCAACAATTCATTTCCATACACAAAGGTGTACATCCAGGTGGTGATATACCCTCAGAATTGCTGACTGTAAGTACAACTTTAATGTATATATTGTATGTAATGTATAGTCATAAACATAACCTGTGCTAAGAAAAATACATTAACTCCCATTGTTGGCCTTTCAAAAATACTGGCTGCTACTGAATTTAGTACTTTCTTAGCTACTGACCCGGAATAAGCATGTCAAAAGTCAGAGCTTCTGATCTATTTAAATGTTCTGGATCAGTGACTCATAAAGTACTGCTATCTCTATATAAATGTACATTTATCATAAAATTCATGATTGGAAGCAGCACAACACTTCTACAAATATAAGACTGGCTAGGCACACGCCATTGTTCTAGCCCCATCCATGAGAAGTATATACCCACACTTCTGCCCACAGTTACCAGATTACACCCATGGTGTCATCACAGCTTGTACTTCTTCTAATATGGCAGCTGCATCATTGCGATACATTGGTGTGGAATACATAAAGGACTGTGCATAGGCAAAAGGCAGCTTTTGAATACCTACTATAACAGCTATAAAATTCACAGCTGACTTGTTTTACACCATTTGAATAAATAAGGTTCCCTGTGTCTAGGTCCACTTTAGGATGTTAACACTAATATTACCCTTTCTTTAACAGGATATGTATGAGAGTCTGAAAAAGGAACCATTTAGGCTTCCGGAAGAGGAAGACGCCTGGGAGCTCACACTTGCTTTTCAGAAGCCACAGAGAGAGGGCTGGCTTCTGAAAATGGGTAGGTCTATCCTTTTCCTTCTTTTCCTACAATAGTTAGAATAGAGAAATATCATAAAACCATTTTACTTAACTGTAGTGATGACCCCCATAGGGACCAGCGGAAAATAATTTGGAGTCCCTGATCAGAGGCTGTCCTGTTCCAAGCACATTCTAGGGGTCTTTTTACCTTTTATTGCAGATTTTAAACAAAGTACAGGGTGGAAGGTTGAGAGCATTCACAGTCCTTAGGCAGCAACTTCTGGAGTTTAGCACTTAAAAAAAACTTACTGTAAGTACCTGCAGCTATGGGCAAAGGGTCATGTTCACAATGTTCAGGTGGCAGCTCTTATCCAGCTCCCCTGTAACACACTTCAGTGAAGGTTTCTTTTTGTTCAGCTCAGCTTCTATAGCAGCCTTTCTCAACCTTTTCAAAACAGGAACCCTTGAAATAATTCTCTAGTCTCGGGGAACCCCTGCTAACAATTAGAAATCTACAACTCATAATACATTAGTGTGATGGTCAGTGGGAAGATTGGTCCTTACACTTGTGGTCATTGGGAAGAATTACCTCCTTACAGATAGCTTAAAAGAACAATGGTGTTGGTGGGAACTTATCCAAGAGACAGAAATGGCCCAATGCTGAAGGAACCCCTAGAAACCTCTGGAGGAACCCTAGGGTTCCATGGAACCCTGGTTTAGAATCACTGTTCTATAGGTATCATCTTTCAAGCCCCCAGCACATGGCATGTGCTGAGATCTAGCAGCAGTAGCTTCCCTGGAACACACACAATTGCTTTGTCCCGGGGAGAAGCCTCAGGAAAGAGAGAAACTGATCTGATCCTCCCAAATATTTACCCAGCCACACCTTCCAGGTCAGCCTCCCAGGGATAGGCTAGAGTATCAAGCCAAGGCAAGGGCGTTACATAACTTTGTCAAAACAGTTTTACTGTGCACCCCTTGCCCCCTGCCAGCCAGTTTAAGATAAACCACCCTGAAATGCATACATTTAGTGATTATATCCTTTAAAGTGCACCTTACTATCTCATACTATAGATATTAAATCAACAACATAGTCCTAACAAGCAGTAAAGAGACTTTTAAAAAAACCATCTGTAGCTGCATGAACTCTGTAGCTATAGGAACTGTGGCAAAATTATCTTCAAATTTCACAACTGAGGCACTGAAATCACAGCACCCCTCTGTGGCTAAAAGAATCTATGTTGTGATCTTTAGGAATGACTACCTTCACAGTACATGCAGCTACAGAAATCAGTTGGGCTTGCTTCATTACTGCCTGTTAAAGGAGTTGTAAAGGCAGAAGGTTTTTTATCTTCATGTATTCAATGCATGAAGATAAAAATAACCTTCTGTGTGTAGCAGCCTCTGCAGCACCACCCAATTACCTACCTGAGCTCCTTCTCCAGCAGCGATTTCCACGATTCCCTCAGCCATCCAGTACACTCCTCCTAATTGGCTGAGACAGAGCAGCGGCGCCATTGGCTCCCGCAGCTGTCAATCAAAGTCAGTCAGCCAATCAGGGAATGGGGGCAGGGACAGATTGGGGCTCCATGTCTGAATGGATACACGGAGCCTGACTTGGCGTGGGGGCCCTCTGTAACGAGCTGCTGGCTGAGGGAGGGAGGGTCTAGGAGCAGCAAAGAGGGACCAGAGAAGAGGAGGATCCAGGCTGCTCTGTGCAAAACCAACTGCACAGAGGTGGTAAGTATAACATGTTTGTTATTTATTTTTATTTTTTTTAAAGAGCCTTTGCAATCACTTTAAGGATATGTAAATCATTCAATATGTCAATATCCTTAGCATAAGTGCACATTAAAGGTTCCTTTTTTTAATCTCCCTGTGTTGTGTTGGGTAGAGTCTGAAAGTGGTAGTTTCATTGTTGAATATACCTCTAGTTGTAAAAATTCCGCTCACTTGCTGTATGATCAGTCAGACAAGAAGTGAAGTGAAATCTCTAGAACAGATAATACAGAAGCAATAAGAACTTTTCCTGGATAACTCCCCTCACAAGGTCCTGTCGATTTGGGTCAATTTCCTAGAACAAAATATTCAGAATAGGGAATTGAATGGGGAATTTTGATTTGCAGGAAGCAGGGGGCAGATAAGCAAATGTGCAGATGAAGGGCTGATACAGCAACTATTCTAGTTGATAGACATATTTGCTGGTATCATTTATCTTTAGCAGCAAATCGATTAGTTTCTTCATATACAGTATTAGATAACAATCATTTGCAGACGTGGCACGGGTCTTTTTTTTATAAAGGTACAAAACTTGTGTGTGTAGATTCATAAAGAGATCCTGCAACACTGGACTTGGACTTTGAAACACTGACGTTTGCATCAATGGCTTAATAAAGGGACATTAATGTGTTTGCATAGTCTTTTTTTTTTCTTTTTTAATTTTCAATAAAGTACTGAAGAAATAAAAACCCTGTCTTTTTTTTTTTTTTTTGATCCTGTTGGGGAGATTTATGTGCCTTTGCTGTCCTGGCGACACAACTGGGAATGAGAGGAAGTGAGGGGAAACCACTTCTTAGATGGATGTGTTAGTGGAAAACAGGTGTCTGCTTTGAAGATTTCCCATCTACATCCAATCCAGTGAAAACTGTAAAATGTTGGAGTTTCCATTGCTTTATGTCTCTGTAACAAAGGTGTCACCAGGACAGGGTGGGTAAATCTGCCTAGCAGATACACAGAGAGCAATAGAAACTTGATAATGAGTCTAATTTTTCCCTTCTCAATGAAAAAAAATATACATTTTATTTTAATTTCATGATTTTTTAGCATTTGAAAATTGAATTTGTAATTTGATCTTTTTTTATCTTTATTTACTATTAATATAAAATCCTCAAAGTGACCAGAAAATCTATTTTTTATTATTGTTATTATGCAAGATTTATATAGTGCCAACAGTTTGCACAGCACTTTACAACATGAGGGAAGACAGTTTATTTACAATACAATTCAATACAGGAGGAATCAGAGGGCTCTGCTCGTTAGAGCTTGCAATCTAAAAGCATTCTAACAAATGCTTGACTGCAACTTCTTTGGTGTCCGGCAAGTCCTTACTTTGTTTCCTTCAAAAACTTTGGCCTCCAGAACAATGTTCACTTTTAACACCACATTCAGGTGTGTTAGATGCAAGGTCCCCCTGTTGTGTGCTGTGGATCCTCCCACCAACTTCTCTATCACCACTGTGTCCTATAACAATGTAGGGAATAGGGACCATCATAGGGAAGCACAATGTACAATGGTGGACCAAGTATCCATTATGTCAGCTTCTGAAGATTCTATTGGAGATTTTTAAAGAGAGAAAAGTAAGGAGTCATGGGCAAGGTCTTAGGTCTTAAGAGTCTTATTTTGCAAACAACTTTTTTAAGAACTTTATTTCAAATGACAGAGTCACCTTAACAGATAGGGCAATCCCATTGATTCTAACAGCAATAAACATTCAGGGCCCATTTAAGCTGCTGCTTTTTAATGCACACATTGCAATATGCTAAAATGCATAAAAATAATATCTGTTCTCATGTCAGAACTGCAGTGCAGGGCATTTTAAAAATATAATATGTCCATTATTTTCTGCATTTTAATGCATTGAAAAGCCCATAGTAATCAGAGTAGTTGCATTAAAACGAACATAAAATGCATTTTGATGCATTGGCAACATTTATTAAGACACAATGGTTTATGATTGTTAAACACAAAAGAAGAAAAGAGCAAGATAACAAACACCCAAGTAGGTACCACTAAAAATATATATGGTTTATTCTGTATGCATCAAAAACACAAAAAAAACACACACAAAAAAACACAGTTGGATTACAAATCCCACACGCCCCCGCCCCCCACCAATCCTAACCACCCCACACACATGACTGCTCCCCAAATATCCCAGAATGCCCCCACACCCCAACCCAGACTGTCCCCCAGACTGCTCCCACACTGGCCATTAACCCTATCCACTCCAAAATTTAAATAAAAAGAAATACATTGAAAATGCAAGTCAACAAGCACCAAATACATGTCAATGCAGAAACGAAATGCACACTGATGCATAACAGTGCACCTACCTAATAGTACAAAAAATACACCTCCATGCATGCACATAGATCTAAATGGGCCCTCAATAGAAACAAACATTTAATACATGGTATTGGTTTTGTAAAGAATTATTGGTTTCCTGGAGAAAGAGCACTGCTTCAGCAGCAGCTTATTCCATTTAGACGTTCTCCAGCTTATAGAAACCCTGTACACAGCTGGACAGGCAATGTAAGGATGAGGGATGGTTCATTATTCTTTCCCACTCAGCTGTGTGTTTAATCTGAGCTTCAGATACTGAGCTGAAGTTAGAGTTACACCTTTTGTCAATAATTCATAAATGCTCTGGGGCAAGCATACTGCTGTGTGTTGTGGTGCACTGCCTTGGCAAAAAAGGGCCAGGTCTGGCTTTAGGTGGGCTGATGTGCATTCGCAGTCAATTCAAAATGGATTCCCGCCTTACACAATGTATGATAACATGCATGATAGCATGTGCTCTAATGCACCGCAGTGTACCACAAAGTTATGTTGGGGTCCTAAAAGTTTTCAGGCTCATTACTCTTTGTAGAGTAGGTAGTTCCTATGAATGTGCCACCATGTTTAGCTGTGAGCGTCTTCATCAAGCGTCTCTATTCACTAGTCACTAAGCAGAGCCTGATGGTTTCTGTTGATGTTTCATGAATCTGCTGTAGGTTGGTTACGCATCTACATTAGGTTTTGGTGTGGCATTTCTGACAGTAATCATTACATCAGGGAAAGGCTATCATTTTTTTTTCTCTGTCCATTTTTCAGTAAATGACACATGTAATCATGAATATGAATTATTGAGAAACCACATACTATAACCCTGGCATTTTGTTCATGGGTCAGTTCCCTTTTTATAAATAATTCTGCATTCCAGCAATACATTTCTCACTTCTCATTTCTTCATAGGACTGCAAATGCTCCATTTCTAAATTGACATCTTCTTCCTTGTCACATCATCTCTGTATTATAGTTCTGTGTGTTTATTATGCGAATTTGTCATGGCTGTTTTTAAAACTGTATTTTTCATGTCATTATAAAATAGGGATGTCTTTAATCCTGGATTATTTTCAGTATTAAAAATTTGATTTAGTCCGTGACTGAGAATACAGAGCTGGAAACACCACTCTGTAATTTCCCTTAGTACTTGTAGAGAAGAGATCCAGTAGCTGTGACAGACCTGTACTTTCCTCTTCTATCACCAAACACAAGGGAGGCTGATTTAAGTAGAACTCTTCAGCACACAACATCTCCTTGTGATTAAATGTAGGATCATAGACATTTCTCTTTTATTTAGAATGGGTCTTAAACACACAAGACACAAATAAATGCAGCTCTGTATTCATTAATATAGCATTATATATTTTTGTAAAGAGCAGTATGCCCATACTTCTCTTGTGGGCCACATTAGTGCCCTTACATTTGCTCTCCTGTGACCCAGAATCAGCTGACAGCGGGCTAAAGCTAAATCCTCTAGAAGGATCTTGATTATATTGTTGGGATCTGCCCAACTGTCTGATTGTAAGCTGGCTCTGGCTCTCAGCATGTGGCAAAGCCACTCCTGCCCCTTCTATAGCCAGACGCTCCAGTAAGCACCAGAGAAACAGAACGGAGAGTGCTAACCGATAGTCACTGCTCTCTGCTCCGAGAAGTGATCTTTGCATTGAGGACTGAACAATCATTTGTCTTGTGATTGCTCAGTTCTCAGGCTTAGATCTGATGTAGGACAGCTGCAGCATTGAGGTGAGTATGTATGTTCATTATTTTTTTTTTTATTAACCCAATACATCTCCTTTAACTACAAGCAGTGTAAGCACCAGAATTTTACCTGGTATCAATCCACGTATAGCAGGACTGAAACTAGGAGAAGGAGAAGCAGCACAAGGTGTCAATCAGTCGTGTGGCAACAGATAGATCAGTTTGTCAATAATACATGTTTTGTAACTCGAATAGAGAAAAATCTCCCCTACCCTAATAGACAGAGAATGTAGTGGATCTATGTATGTAAATCTCAGATCTGGATGGGCAGAAAAAAAATATTTGGCAGGTAAAACAGACATATTATATCTTTGTATTTAGTTGATGATTGGCTGTGTGTCTGACATTAAAACGTTGACTCATTGAGGTGGAACAAATGTATATCTGGAAAGTCAGAGTGCAGTCAGGACCTATCCATATTTGTTAAAGGTCAGTGATTTGAAAATACTGCAGTAATTAATTAATCATCACAGCAGTAAACTAATAGCGGGCTAGTCAATGGCAGTCTCTATTCTTTTTTGAACCTGCGTTTTGTTCATGCAGTACACAGCGACAGGTTTGTCTTAAAACAACCCGTTATATTCCCTTTGCCGCCGGTCATAGTAGAGGTGAAAGATCTCTATCCCTGTGTCCCAGAGCATGGGGTTCAGGCTTGTCCTGATACCAGTCCAGAGGGCTATTAAATGTAAAGAGAGACAACTCTATGACCAAGCCCCAATGGGCCAGACAACATGCATCAGGGTGTATGGTTTGGTGGAAACGTGTAGGCTTACCTGTGCGGGTCAGTAGTAATGGTGATCTTTTCCTCTTTAGGTTTGCCCTAAAGGCTGGCTTCCCAGCAGTACATTTAACCTTCCTTCACTCATCTGCTCTCCTTTTATTCCTTCAATATACTACCTAAATATTAATTTTGCTCTTTTTCCACCATAAACAAAAGTGAATGGGCAGCCATATCATTATTCCACATTGAATACAGGAATAGTCCTTATGACAAATGTTCATTATGAAAGTTGCTGGTGTCTATAGCAAACATTTCCCTCATGTGATTATTGGCCAATCTAGGACTTTACCTATATGTGTTTACTATACTTTGCTAGCAAAGAAGGATGTGAAATAATATGTGACAAGAACATTCCCGTAATACACCATGGTAGTGTTGTAAGAAAGGATGGGTGTTAGTGACATATAGAAGCTGAGGTATAAAAGATGGGTGTGACCAGGATGCTAGAATAGCTTGAAATCAGAAGATAACCAGCCCTGGGGTAAATACTAGAAGATGCACAGAAATTGGGAGTTTTGTGATGTTCTCCTATTATGTACACAGTCATAAAATAGACACAACTTTTTCATTAAAAGAAAAAAAAATATTACAGAAGATGCTTAAAAAGAACATAACATCCATAGGGCAAATACAGGCCCATACATATAAAATAAGGTATGAAAAGGATAGTCAAGTTTAACGAGGAGCTTGTCTACATGTTTCTCTGTATAGACAGCTTCTTCGGGGCTTCAATCTCATCAACTAACTGAACATACCTTATAAACACATCAAGTGCGTTCAGGCTAGGGGGAGACCGTTAACAGACACCTAACTAGAGGACACCAGTCCATAAACATGGGATAGAACAAATAACCTCATCAGATGTCAAACACATCCTTTAAGTCATAAGATACCAGATTCATTGCTCCAGGGACATTGACATTGCCAGTGGGACAGAGCAGGTAAGCATAACATGTTTTTTATTTTAGTTTTTTTTTTTCAAAATTTTTCTAGTTTTCTTTTTTTTCACATTTTTGGGACCATTGTAATTTATACAGCAATCAGTGCTATACAAATGCACTGATTCCTGTGTAAATGACACTGGCAGTGAAGGGATTAACCATTAGGGGGCAGTGTAGGGGTTAAGTATGTCCTGGGAAGTGATTCTAACTGTGGGGGGGGGGGGGGGTGCGTGACTACGTGTGACACGTCACTGATCTCTGCTCCCGATCACAGGGAGCAGAGATCAGTGATACTGTCACTAGGCATTCCTCTCCGTGAGACGATCGCGAGATGTCCGTGAGACGACCCTGCTCATGGAGCTTGCAGCGCGCAGTTATTTTGCCTGTACGAGCCCTTCTGACAATGTATATCCGTGTGATGTGGCAAGCGGTTAACTAGATGCTGATTTGATCTGATGCTGCCGCTGGAAAGTTTAAACAAAATTATTGGTATACACCGCTCCGCCACCAGTGGGTAGAGGGCGTTCATGAAAGCCTATCTCTTTTTTTCCTGTAAGGAAAATCCCAATTATTATTATTATTATAATACACAATTTATATAGCGCCAACAGTTTACACAGTGCTTTACAATTTAGAGGGGGGACACCACAATTACAGTACAGTTCAATACAGAAAGGACAGGAGGACCCTGCTCGTAGAGTTTACAGAGGTGGTGGTACAAAAGATAATAGATGCGGGGAATGATTTTATGGGGGTGGCTCAGGGACAGTTGTTAGGTGGGTGTGGGATAGGCTTCCCTTAATAAGTGAGTTTTCAGGGATCTCCTAAAGGTGGACAGGTTAGGGGCTGATCGGATATACCGGGGCAGGGAGTTCCAGAGGATGGGAGAGGCTCTAGAAAAGTCCTAGGGCTTTCACACTGGAGTGAATGGAGCCGCTTTTTTCAGGCGCTATATTTAGCGCTGTAGTGTCTGAAAAACACTCGCAGTGTGACAGTCTTATTGCTCATTATCACAGTAGATGAAAATAGAACACATTCCAAAGGTGTATTGAACCCCTTTTGTATTAGTTGTTGCTAGACTGATCTATTGAAAGTAATTTGTTTTTCATGTTGGCGTTTGATAAACATATTAGAAAGTTGAAAAAATATGATTGTATTTTTATTAATAAATTCTTTATAGCTGACTAGAGGACGGTGATGGATTTAATACTTTTCCCACAAAATTGTTGTACTAAATTTGTCTGCAACCTCAACTTCAGACATTATGTCACAGGGTCTCAACCATTGCTGTCACATTGGGAATTGGGAGAGAATTGCACTGACTGATATTTATACTGACAGTGGCTTGTTGATCGTTTCTGGAAATTTATTTATATTTTCTACAGAAGCAGGATTTATGCACATTGCTGCAAATATTTTATTTGCGACAACTGGTTTACGAACGTCTGCAATTAATAAAAGTCTACATTACGTTTTTTTTTTTTTTTTAGTTTCAAAGTGGTTAAGGATAGCCCCTCTGCTGGGGTGATTATAAATTGTTACTGGAACAGAAAAGAGGAGAAATCCACCAGTAGGAACTTTCTTTCAATTATAACTTAAAGTGTTACTAAACCCAGTACCATGCATTCACTATATTTGGTCCCTCACAGTACTTGGAACATGGAAATGGCAATTATTTTAGTAAATATAAACTACCAGTGGTAAATACCTTTACTCATCAGCAGTATATAGCAGTTTTATGACTTCTACAAGTATTAACCAGTGCTCAGCTGGACACTGATAGAAGGAGTTTTCATTCTCCTCTGATTGTCCTATGAGGCTGCATGACCCCCGACCCTCTGTCTGGACAGTGCTGATTGGCCCTGTGCCGATCACATACAACCTCCCAAAAAAACAAAAAAACCTCTTTAGCATTACATACAAAACTGAGCATGTGCAGAGTGCCCCCCAAGGCTCTGTACTATCAGGAGATGGATTGGGGACAGTGGAAGAAGGGGGAATCAGAGAAAACAGGATCAAACAGCCCTTTTACACAATTAACCCCTTAGGTTCCACAATGAGTATAACAAGCATACTTCACTGCATATACAGACTGATTTTACTGTTGTGGGTTTAGCAACACTTTAAAGAAGGTATACTTCACTTTACAGAGATTTTCTGACACTTCCTGTTGTGTTTACGAGAAAGAAAAACTCTCCAATGTGACATACATAGAAGACAATAAATAAATAAAATAAAAAACAATGTTTTGGCTTTAGATATATTTTAAGTGCAAATCAGAGTATCAGAGGCAGACTTTCAAGCTAGACTTTGGATGACAGAAAGACACATGCTTATGATAAATGTACATCGGCCAATCACAGTTTTTCAGAAAAACTACACACTTTTTTTTTTTTTTTTTATCATTTAGGCAGGGAAAGCCACAGTCCAACTTTCTGTTTTGGTACTGGAGGATTTTGCCACCAAGATTGAACTTAGCTGAAAGTAGCATGATCCAACCTCCAGCACATACAGCTCATTCAGTATGTAGGACTACACCACAGGGAACATGTGCCACCAGTGTTGATGGGGGAATTGCTCCTGCAGCACTGTTGTGTTCTGCTGGCAGGTAGCCTTCCCGGCCAGCAGAAGACAGTAATTACTTGTAGCGACTATAGCCGCTGGCAGTAGTTGCATGTAAAAAAATCGATGGATCTACTTGGGTACAACCAGCTTGCCCATAGATAGATCAAATCTCAGCCACTCCCTTATGAACTGATCCATCTATGGCCGGCTTAACTCACATTCATACATGTTGGAAGCCTGGTCACAGGCTAGCCTGAATTTGTAGGAGGAGTCTGAGGGCTTTAAATCCCTCCTCCTCCATCAGAGCCTTCGTCGGCTCATTTCTGGGTTCCCACCCACCCGTTGCGCCATACTTTCATCATTTAATTTACATTTCATACATATTCATTCCGGGTATGCCCTCTTTTAGGCATACTGACCAGCCAGGCCAAGGCACACCTCAGGCCTTGGTAGTTAGGGTCATCATATTGCCAAGTGAAGACTCTGACTACAAATACATACTAAGGCCTATTTAGACAGAACCCAATTAACCTACTAGCATGTCTTTGGAGCACGGAAGAAAACCACATATAGACAGTGAGAACTTGCAAACTCCAAACAGGTAGAGTCGTGGTTGGGATTTGAACGGGTTACTCTAGTGCTACCAGGCAGGCATACAAGCCACGTAGCTGCTGTGCTGCCCTTTATAGAATTTAAGGTACTTTGTTACATTGCAAGAAATATAAGCAAGCTCGTTCATCCTGGGACATCTCTCATAATTGGAAGATTACTGGCAAAATACAGTCCTTGTTTACAATGTCTACTCTTCAATATTTGCATAAACTCCAACTAAAATGTGATAGTGATGAAGCAATTAAGGAAGTATGCCTCAGAAAAAGGAGAAGCATTTTGTCATGGTCTCACACTGGTGGATGGAGGAGGGAACGGAAACATTTGCAGAAAGGAAAAAGTAGAAATGTTGCAATTTCGTAGATCATTTCCTGACTTGGACTTGTGGTTTGGTTTTTCAAAGTATGGGGAAAAGAATTAAAACTGTATTTACTTACATTTTGTAATATACTGACCAGATAATCTGCTTACTTTACATATTATGAGAAGGAAGGAACGTTGTCTGTCTGTTCCTTGTTAAAGTGGAGGGTCACCCTGAAAAAAAAAAATACATTAAAAATGAGAAAAAAATCTGAAAAAAAAAATGACTTTTTTTTTTAACTTACCAGAAATGCCTGTTGCTAGGCACATCGTCCTAATCTGCCTCTTCCTCTTCCGTGGAGATCTTCTATCTTCTCTCCTCCGTGCGGCGTCTTCTGGGTAATGGGTCGCGCTGTGTTCTGGGAACTGTGTGTCCCAGAACACAGCGCGTCCCATTCACAAAGCGCTGCGTGACTCACGCATGCGCAGTAGGGAACAGGCAGTGAAGCCGCAAGCCTCCACTGCCTGTTTCCCTTAGCCAAAATGGCGGCACCGGGACCCGAGAGCCGAGGGATGGGTCAGCCTCGGGCGGCTGACATCGCGGGCACTCTGGACAGGTAAGTGTGCTTATTAAAAGTCAGCAGCTACAGTGTTTGCAGCTGCTGACTTTTACATTTTTTTTTTAAAACCAGCCCTCCTCTTTAAGCTATCCAGAACAACTTCATATGACTTTTCTGTTCTCCACTGCTTTTTTTAAAGTGTAAGTCCTTGTACACACGGTCAGACATTCCGATGGACAATGTCCGTTAGGACCGTCTTGTCGGATAATCTGACAGTGTGTGGGCTCCATCGGACTGTTTCCGCCATATCTGAAGGACCAAGTTTTTCCAGCTGGGCTATAAAATTTTCCGACAACATGCTCCGATCGGACATTGTTCAATCATGTGTAGAGAATTCTGATCGGACAAAGTGCCACGCATGCTCAGATCAAATTCCTAGACCAAAGCTATTGGCTACTAGCCTGAACATAGTCCAGTCCTAACGAAATAACGTCATTACGTTATGTACGATCGGATTTTCTGACAACTTTGTCCGACTGTGTGTATGCAACAGTTTCGGACAAAATCCGACGGATTTTGTTGTCGGAATGTCCGACCGTGTGTACAAGGGCTTACTGTGGTAGAGATTATGGAGGATTCTATAAAAAACATAAGGCTAGAAATGCAAATGTTTGTAACCATTCAACCCCCAAGAGTTCTGTAGTCTTTTCTGCACTTTTCCCAAGGGAATGGAAAATGTCTTACAATGTTCCCATCTCAGAGCTGAAAAAAGAATTAGATTTGAATCTTAGATCCTTCAGTATTTTACAATAAGATGAGTTTTCAAAAAGTTAAAACCAACATAATTGAAGATTAAAAAAAAAATGGTCATAGTGATAGCTGGTTATTCTTAAAGGACAGATGGTTTATTGTGACATACTTTCACATCTCCCAACATCAGTTTCCTTTGCAGTTTCAAGCATTCCGTCATATGACAACTCTTCAAGGAAGATTTCAAGGAAATCTTTACTGGATTACTTTCCTTTGCTAAGGCTGTGAGCACAGTTCTCAACGGCTAGCAGATAGCTATATATTGCCCACCACAAGTCTCTGATTGAGGCTACTTCTCTGATCGATAACTGAATGGTGAAGTATCTCCACTCAGGACCAACAATCCAATATATTTTAATAATATTGACCCGAGGAAAGTGCCTCTCAGACCCTTCTTATCCTGTTAGTATTCCTATATTTATACTAGACAACACACTATTCTTTAGTTAGATAAAGACGTTACTGCTTTAAAAATGTAACTGGAAAGTCATATCTGTTTACCCTTGACAATATGCAGACAACCTGGTGTTTTGTTTTTTTAAACTCCTGTGACTGAAGACAATAGTAGTGTATTATATAGGGTGTTAATTATAACATGCATTGTGTTTTTCTGTTATGGAATAAAAAAGGTTTATCTGATGCCATACCTATAGCATATACAGTATCTCTCAAAAGCATTTTTGTAAATATTTTATTATATCTTTTCCTGTGACAACACTGAAGAATCTACACTTTGCTACAATGTGAAGTAGTGAGTGTACAGCTTGTATAACAGTGTAAATTTGCTGTCCCCTAAATAATAATTTAACACACAGCCATTAATGTCTAAACCGCTGGCAAAAAAAGTGAGTACACCCCTAAGTGAAAATGTCCAAACTGGGCCCAATTAGACATTTTTCCTCCCAGTGTCATGTGACTCATTAGTGTTACAAGGTCTCAGGTGTGAATGGAGAGCAGATTTGTTAAATTTGGTGTTATCGCTCTCACTCTCTCATACTGGTCACTGGAAGTTCAACATGGCACCTCATGGCAAAGAACTCTGAGGATCTGAAAATAAGAATTGTTGCTCTACATAAAGATGTCATAGGCTATAAGAAAGTTGACAAGACCCTGAAACTGAGCTGCAGCATGTTGGCTAAGACCATATAGCTGTTTAACAGGACAAGTTCCACTTAGAACAAGTCTCGACATGGTTGACTAAAGAGGTTGAGGTCGCGTGCTCATCATCATATCCAGAGGTTGCCTTTGGGAAATAGACGTATGAGTGCTGCCAGCATTGCTGCAGAGGTTGAAGGGGTGGAGGATCAGCCTGTCAGTGATCAGACCATATGCTTTTTACTGCATCAAATTGGTCTGCATGGCTGTCATTTCAGAAGGAAGCCTCTCCTAAAGATGATGAAAGCCCGCAAACAGTTTGCTGAAGGCAAGCAGACTAAGGACATGGATTACTGGAACCATGTCCTGTGGTCTGATGAGATCAAGATAAACTTATTTGGTTCAGATGGCGTCAAGCTTGTGTGGCAGTAACCAGGTGAGGAGTATAAAGACAAGTGTGTCTTTCCTACAGCCAAGCATGGTGGTGGGAGTGTCATGGTCTGGGGCTGCATGAGTGCTGCCGGCACTGGGGAGCTACAGTTCATTGAGGGAATCATGGATGCCAACATATACTGTGACATACTGAAGCAGAGTATGATCCCCTCCCTTCGGAGACTGGGCCACAGGGCAGTGTTCCAACATGATAACGAGCGCAAACACATCTTCTAGATGACCACTGCCTTGCTATAGAAGCTGGTGGTAAAGGTGATGGACTGGCCAAGCATGTCTCCAGACCTAAACCCTATTGAGCATCTGTGGGGCATCCTCAAACGGTTGGTGGAGGAGTGCAAAGTCTCTAACATACACAAGGTCTATGATGTCATCATGGAGGAGTGGAAGAGGACTCCGGTGGCAACCTGTGAAGCTCTGGTGAACTCCATGCCCAAGAGGTTTAAGGCAGTGCTGAAATATAATAAAATCAAAAAAAGCTGCGCTATAAAATTTATGAAAAAAAGTCCATACACTGTGCCAGAAAAATTGTAGCCAAGAATACAGTCACAGGTAATATAAATATATATAAGTCTCTGGTTAATGAACACCGCAGTGCACATGCATAAAATCCAAAAAGTGCCCGGTCACCATAGAAGTAGATTATGCTTACCAGATAGCAAGCATTTAAAGGTGATTGGCTAAACCCAGCCCAGGGCCTCTAAGCTTGCAGATGTCCACACCTCAGATCAGGGCCAGATACACTTATATACTGCATCCGTCAAAAAAAATCTGTGCACTGTCATGAATGGCTCCAGAAAGAGAGAGGGACTACCATAGTGTAATACGTTCAAACGTTATCAACATCTATTAATAAAAGTTACACTTACAATTGTGAATCAGTAAAAATGCATGTAAATGAAAATGCCGGCTGGCATACACACGGAGCCTGTCCTTCTACTCGGATGGCGTGGCCATACAAAATATTGACACTTTAAGCCCAATTTGGACATTTTCACTTAGGGGTGTACTTACTTTTGTTGCATGCAGTTTAGACATTAATGGCTGTGTGTTGAGTTATTTTGAGAGGACAGAAAATTTAAACTATTATACAAGCTGTACACTCACAACTTTGAAGCAAAGTGTAATTTCTTTAGTGTTGTCACATGAAAAGATATAACAAAATATATAAATATATGAATAAAATAGTTACAAAAATGTGAGAGATGTACTCACTTTTGTGAGATATAGTACATGATGCCTTACCTATTACATATAGCCACACTGAAAGCAAACACCATAAGTATCTAACATTTAATATTGTTACAGGTGGCCGTGTTAAGACTTGGAAAAAGCGATGGTTCATTCTCAAAGATAACTGTCTATACTATTTTGAATATACAACGGTGAGTAAAGTACACCAGAGCAAGATAGAGATGAATATGGTACAATAATGTAACATGTTATGTTTTATGTTATTCCAGGACAAAGATCCTCTTGGAATAATTCCTTTGGAAAACCTGTGTGTTGAATTAGCGGAAGACCCGAAAAAGCCGGTAACTATAAAAAGAGGGAAAAGGGGCATTTAATGGTAGTGTCTAATCTGAAGGTTTTATAGAGCTCTCACTTATACAGTCAGGTGTATAGTATTATTATAGAGGATTTATATAATGCCAACAATTTGTGCAGCAAAGTATTCATGCAATAAAGTTATGTATGTGGAAATTGGACTTACCAAATGAAAAACTTTGGCTGCAAAGTGCTTTTTACCTTCATGATTTGCCTCTGCATTTCTACTAGCATCATACGCTTTCCATTTTAGGAGACCAGGGAAAGGGGTTTAGTCATTCTAACTAACCTAGCTGTAACATTACACAAAGCCAGTGATATAGGTCACATACATTTTATTTGGGTTGTGTGATATGAGAAAAACACAAATCACCATCTGCCTGTGTTATCTGGACTACTAGGGTCAGACGTTGGGTCCAAGAGTATCATTTTATAACAGCACTCATCTAACAATTTGGCCTGAGTAGGAAATGGAGTTCAAAGTGCAGAGAATGAATCTTATGCCATGTACACACAAGCGTTTTTTCCATCGGAATAAACTCTGAAGGTTTCTCTGATGAAATTCCACTGAAGTTGTCTTGTATACACGCGGTCACACCAAAGTCCAACCATCAAGAACGTGGTGACGTACAACACGTACGACTGGTCTAGAAAAAGAAAGTTCAATAGCCAGCAGCCAATAGCTTCCATCTTGTACTTGCTTCAGAGCATGCGTCGTTTTTGGTACTTCAGGACAGCATACAGACGAGCAGTTTTCCCGATAGGAATTTGTTCTGTCTGAAAATTTTTTAAAATTTTCTCTTTCTAGGTCCATCAGAATTTGATGTAAAAAGTCTGAATGGACAAATACACGATCGGAATATACGATGAAAAGCTCCCGTCTGTCGGAAATTCTGCTCGTGTGTACACGGCATAAAGCTTTCTATGTCTGGTTACATAGTAATGAATTTGGAGATCATGGAAAAGATTATCAATTCAGTTTCCCAGAACCATTAGCCCTTGTATACCTGGTCGGAGATTCCATCTGAATGTTTCCTATCGGAGCGTTTTGTCGGATATTCCGACTGTGTGTGGTCTGCATCGGACTGTTTCTGTCGGAATATCTGTTGGACCAACTTTTCCAACTTGCCGGAAATATTTTCCGACAAAATGTTCCGATCGGACATACTCCGATCATGTGTAGCCTACTCCGACGGACAAGGTGCCAAGCTCATGCTCAGATCAAATTCCTAGACCAAAGCTATTGGCTACTAGCCTGAACGTAGTCCCGTCGTAACAATATCACGTTATGTACTATCGGATTTTCCGACAACTTAGTCCGACCGTGTGTATGCAACATCACTTCTGGACCTCGTCCGAAATTAATCCGTCGGAGGGCTTAGAAGACAACAACACGTTTTTCAGCTTAAAAATGCTTAGCTAAAATATCAGTTTTGAGTAGATCTGGCATTTTAGCTGTCCAAACAAGAGCCAATGTCTTATTGAGAAAGATCTATCCATTGATTATTTTGTAACCGTAAATTAGTGATCGATTAAGGAAGTGTTGGTTTTAAAAGTATAAGTTTTAATCATGTGGGGAAGGCTGTCTCATGTCAGCCCAATCAGCTGTGCTCCCCGCAGCCGCATGTAACAAAGGAGCGGGTATGTTTGCTGATGTCATCATATAAATATCAATCAATGAGGTCACCGGCAGCTGATTGGGCCAGCGACTTGCTATCATGTGACAGCTTCCTGCATTCAGGCCAAACCATAAGTCACTAAGATCTGACTTGAGTGACTATATACACAATTTTCATAGAAAGAGAATGATCCTGGACTAAACCCAGACCTTCATCAATATGATGGATATGGTTTAATATTATCATTCTTTAATTTTATTAAATGCTGGTTCACACAGGGGTGACCTGTCGACTTAGCTGCCTGACAAGTCGAGCTCCATGCATTGCAATAGAGCCGTTCTAATAAGAGCGACTCAAGTCGCTCTGACTTTGAAAAAGGTTCCTGTGCTACTTTGGGGCGACTATGGTGCAGTTTGCATTGACTTCTATACAGAAGTCGTTTTGAAAGCCATGCCGAAGTTGCGCTGTATGGGTAATCCACAGCATAATACAAAATGTAAAAAAACAAGTCCTTTTTCTTTATCAGTCAGCAACCCTTATTGTGCATATTAAATGGGGCTTAGCATATGTTCCAAACAAGATGAACTTGACATATACCACAAGAAGAGCAAGTTTAAACCATCCTTCATCCCAAACAAGCAGTGTTCATAATACACCACCACTAGGACTGCTAATAAAGGCAATGACTAGAATCTGTAAGATCCTACAATCAGCAAAATCAAAAGAGATGACCAAAAGTCCTCCACAACACTCCAGTTATCTCCATCTCAAGAGACTCAATTGCTTGATTGCGCTGTCCGCCTTGTATCAGAAGCGGCCTGCTAACCTGACCCTTCTGTATTCTCATATCTCTGCTGTGATATGAAACTCCCCAGACACTTTAATGTAGGAGAGTAAATCACTCACTGATACCACACCAGATCAAAGGAAATAGCATGAAAACTGACATTTTATTCAACAATTTAAGAACAATAAAACAACTATCCCTTGCGTTATATCATGAAAATTATTATCTTGTTGGTGACATATGCTAAGCACTATTCAGTGTTTGCAGCAATGTTGGATAACGTGTATGTTTTATTTATTCCTTAATTATTTCCAGTACTGCTGGAACCACTCAAAGGATGTGTAAAAAACACTCATATAGAACATGCACATTATGCAAATTATTTACATAATTTGAACCTGTGGAATAGTTACATTAACCACTTCAGTTCCGGACCAATAAATACCTTAAGGACCAGAGGTCTTTTTGCAATTTCGCACTGCGCTGCTTTAACTGGTAATTGTGCGGTCATGCAATATTGCACCCAAACGAAATTTGCGTCCTTTTCTTCCCACAAATAGAGCTTTCTTTTGATGGTATTTGATTGCCTCTGCGATTTTTTTTTTTTGCGATATAAATGGAAAAAGAGCGAAAATTTTGAAAAAAAAAGATATTTTCTTCTTTTTGTTATAAGAAAAATCGAATAAACTAAATTTTAGTCATACATTGAGGGCAAAATTTATTCAGCCACATGTCTTTAGTAAAAAAAATGTCAATAAGCATATATTTTTTGGTTTGCGCAAAAGTTATAGCGTCTACAAACTAGAGTACATTTTCTGGAATTTACACAGCTTTTAATTTATGACTGCCGATCTCATTTCTTGAGGTGCTAAAATGGCAGGGCAGTACAAATCCCCCCCAAATGACCCCATTTTGGAAAGTAGACACCCCAAGGAAATTGCTGATGGGTATGTTGAGCCCATTGAATATTTATTTTTTTTGTCCTAAGGGATTGAATAATGACAAAAAAAAAAAAAAAATTTTTTTTTACAAAAAGTTGTCACTAAATGATATATTGCTCACACATGCCATGGTTATATGTGGAATTGCACCCCAAAATATATTCCGCTACTTCTCCCGAGTATGGGGATACCACATGTGTGGGACTTTTTGGGAGTCTAGTCGCGCACGGCACCCCGAAAACCAATCACCACCTTCAAGATTTCTAAGGGTGCAAATTTTTGATTTAACTCCTCACTACCTATCACAGTTTCGAAGGCCATAAAATGCCAAAATAGCACAAAACCCCCCAAAATGACCCCATTTTGGAAAGTAGACACCCCAAGCTATTTACTGAGAGGCATGTTGAGTCCATGGAATATTTTATATTTTGCCACAAGTTGCGGGAATATTACAAACTTTTTTTTTTTTGCACCAAGTTGTCACTAAATGATATATTGCTCACACATGCTATGGGCATATGTGAAATGACACCCCAAAATACATTCTGCTGCTTCTCCTGAGTACGGGGATACCACATGTGTGGGACTTTTTGGGAGTCTAGTCGCGCACGGCACCCCGAAAACCAATCACCACCTTCAGGATTTCTAAGGGTGCAAATTTTTGATTTAACTCCTCACTACCTATCACAGTTTCGAAGTCCATAAAATGCCAAAATAGCACAAAACCCCCCCAAATGACCCCATTTTGGAAAGTAGACACCCCAAGCTATTTACTGAGAGGCATGTTGAGTCCATGGAATATTTTATATTTTGCCAAAAGTTGCGGGAATATTACAAACTTTTTTTTTTTTGCACAAAGTTGTCACTAAATGATATATTGCTCACACATGCTATGGGCAGAAGTCAAATTACACCCCAAAATAAATTCTGCTGCTTCTCCCGAGTACGGGGATACCACATGTGGGGGACTTTTTGGGAGCCTAGCCACGTACGGGACCCCGAAAACCAAGCACTGCCTTTCGGATTTGAATATAAAATGCTACCAAAAAACCTGTTAGCGATGGCAGGGATCAGGCCTGACTCTGCGATCGCTGCAGTTATGTGTTTAGTGTTTTGTAAGTGACAGTGATCGATCGATACTGCACTTGGGTGGGCTGGGCAGAGGGGCAAAACGCAGGTGCCAGCAGGTATTTGGGCTGATCCCGCTAACAATGCGTTTTTTTGGAACCCTAAACTGCTGGGGACGCTAGTATAGATCTGATCAGATCAGATATTGATCTGTTCAGATTCTATACCACTACGGGAGGTGTATGCTTTGCGTGTGGGTGTTAGCGGTACTGGCACTAACCTAGCGCTGCCTGGGGCGACGCAGACCCTGACCCTAAAACCTAATTGATATCACCCGTCGGGTGATCAGGGGGTTAAACCTTTATTGGGTAATAAATGGTGGGTGCCCTGATGCTATAAAAAACAAACTAACCAGAGTCACCCGTATCACTTATACGGTGATCAGTGGTGAAAGGGTTAACTAGGAGCAATCAGGGGGTTCAAATTTTTATTAGGTAGTATATGGGGGTCCCTGGCGCTATATAAAAACCTGACGGGGAACCTAAATAACTAACTGGCTAACCAGCGTCACCAGTGACACTTATACTGTGATCGCTGGTGAAAGGGGGTGAAAGGGTTAACTAGCAGCAATCAGGGGGTTAAAACCATTATTGGGTAGTATATCGGGGTACCTAGCGCTATAAAAACCTGGCGGTGAACCTAAAAAAATAACTAGCTACCTAGCGACACTAGCGACACTGATGCAGCGTTCAGAAAAATTATCGCTTAGTGACACTGGCAAAAGGGGGTGAAAGGGTTAACTAGCGGAAATCAGGGGGTTAAAACCATTATTGGGTAGTATATCGGGGTACCTAGCGCTATAAAAACCTGGCGGTGAACCTAAAAAAATAACTAGCTACCTAGCGACTGTAGCGACACTAATGCAGCGATCAGAAAAACGATCGCTTAGTGACACTGGCAAACGGGGGTGAAAGGGTTAACTAGCGGCAATCAGGGGGTTAAACCCATTATTGGGTAGTATATCGGGGTACCTAGCGATATAAAAACCTGGCGGTGAACCTAAAAAAATAACTAGCTACCTAGCGACACATGCAGCGATCAGAAAAATGATCGCTTAGTGACACTGGCAAAAGGGGGTGAAAGGGTTAACTCTAGGGGCAATCAGGGGGTTAAATCTTTATTGGGGGGTGATAGGGGGCTACCCTGGACCTAACACTAACTGTCCTGACAGTTTTTACTGTCACAACTGACACTGAATGCATTGATCAGTAAAGAAATGATCAATGCAATCAGTGACACTGTGACTGGGGGGGGAGGGGGGGCGGGGGGCGATCGGGGGGGGGGGTCGGGGGGGGGGGGTTTGTGTGCCTGTGTGTACCTACATGTCAGTGTAGTGTTGGTGCACACTTACTTTTACTCTTCTCCTCGTAGTCCGGTCAAAAAGACCGCCCCGAGGAGAATGACATCACTTCCTCCTTCCTGTGTAAACAATACACAGGGGAGGAAGCTTCTCATTGGCCAGGAGCGATCCAGAGGGGGTGGCCGAAAACCAACGGCCATCCCCTCATCACGGAGCGCTCCTGGACCGAATCGGACCGCCGTAACCAGCGGGAGGGGGTCCGATCGGACCCCCCACCCGCTGGAAGGCAATCACGTAGATGTACGTGATTGTGCCTGCCTGTGCCATTGTGCTGACGTACATTGGCAATACGGCGGTCCTCAAGTGGTTAAAACACGCTGTCAGTCACCTCTGTAGCTATAGGCATTGTTGAAAAATTAATCTAGTTCATGCAAATTTTTATGAAAGCAGAGTCTTTGCAGCCTTCCAGCATTTAAGTACCTTTTACTGCTTGTTAAAGCCAAAGTTTACTTACTTTTTTTTTTTTTGGCTACGGCTGCAGTCACAAAACCTACTGTACCACATCCTGGCTGCTGTTCCTATAGATATATTCTCTCCAGTAGGGATGAGCTTCGAGTTCGAGTCGAACTCATGTTCAACTCGAACATTGCCTGTTCGCCTGTTCAGCGAACAGTGAACAATTTGGGCTGTTCGCAGCAAATTCGAAAAGCCGGAACACCCTATACAAGTCTATGGGAGAAATCTAAAGTGCTCATTTTAAAGGGTAATATGCAGGTTACTGTCATAAAAAGTGTTTGGGGACCTGGGTCCTGCCAAGGGGACATGGATCAATGCAAAAAAAAGTTTTAAAAACTGCCGTTTTTTCAGGAGCAGTGATTTTAATAATGATTAAAGTGAAACAATAAAAGTGTAATATTCCTTTAAATTTCGTAGCTGGAGGGTGTCTATAGTATGCCTGTGAAGGGGCGCATGTTTCTGGTGCTTAGAACTGTCCCTGTACAAAGTGTCATTTGTGCAGGAAAAAAAGTCTTTTAAAATCACTTGCGGCTATATTGTCGGGTCCCGTAATACAGAGAACACTCAATGAGTGTTCTCTGTATTAGCCGACAATTCATTCATTCATTGATAAAAAAAAAAAAAAAGCGTGGGGGTTCCCCTAAATTCAATTACCAGGCCCTTCAGGTCTGATATGGATATTACGCATCAAATTAAAAAATTTTTTTTTTTCCTCTTTTCCTCTTTTCCTGCGGCCTGCCAGGTTGCGTGCTCGGATAAAGGGTCTGATATGGATTTTTAGGTCCCCCTAAAAATCCATATCAGACCCTTTATCCGAGCACGCAACCTGGCAGGCTGCAGGAAAAGAGGGGGGGGGGGGGTGAGAGAGCGTCCAGCGGTGCTAATCCACTTGTTAAAGGGGGCTTCCAGATTCTGATAAGCCACCGCCCGCAGACCCTCACAACCACCGGCCAGGGTTGTGAGGATGAGGCCCTTGTCCTCATCAACATGGGGACAAGGTGCTTTGAGGGGTCACAGACCCCCAAAGCATCCTCCCAATGTTGAGGGTATGTGGCCTGGTATGGTTCAGGAGGGAGGGGGGGCGCTCTCTCGTCCCCCCTCTTTTCCTGCGGCCTGCCAGGTTGCGTGCTCGGATAAAGGGTCTGATATGGATTTTTAGGGGGACCCCCACGTCAATATTTTTTTAAATTTGATGCGGGGTTCCCCTTAATATCCATATCAGACCTGAAGGGTCTGGTATGGATATTTAGGGGGGCCCCCACGTCAATTTTTTTTTTAATTTGACACGGGGTTCCCCTTAATATCCATGTCAGACCAGAAGGGCCTGGTAATTGAATTTAGGGGAACCCCCACGCTTTTTATTTTTATTTTTATCAATGAATGAATGAATTGTCGGCTAATACAGAGAACACTCATTGAGTGTTCTCTGTATTACGGGACCCGACAATATAGCCGCAAGTGATTTTAAAAGACTTTTTTTCCTGCACAAATGACACTTTGTGCAGGGACAGTTCTATGCACCAGAAACATGCGCCCCTTCACAGGCATACTATAGATACCCCCCAGCTACGAAATTTAAAGGAATATTACACTTTTATTGTTTCACTTTAATCATTATTAAAATCACTGCTCCTGAAAAAACTGCAGTTTTTGAAACTTTTTTTTTGCATTGATCCATGTCCCCTGGGGCAGGACCCAGGTCCCCAAACACTTTTTAGAACAGTAACTTGCATATTACCCTTTAAAATGAGCACTTTAGATTGTGAACGTTCGAGTCCCATAGACTTTAATAGGGTTCTAAAGTTCACACGAAGTTTAGGTCTGTTCGCAGGTTCTGGTGCGAACCGAACAGGGGGGTGTTCGGCTCATCCCTACTCTCCAGTGATGCCGGTCCTCTTCATAGTGTTGACCTTGTGCAACAACTGCGGGCATTAATAGCTTTATAGTCTAATATTGAAGTACATTGAAAAAAGGTTCTGATGGACACCGTCCCTTTTTGTCCTGCTGTCTCCTCCATTGACTTAGTCCCCACATTGTTTTTACAGAATGCAACATGTTCTCTGAATGGGGGAGAGGATTCTGTCATCCACCTCTCCTCTGTTTGCAGAAGATGTTGCATTCAGTGAAAACAATGTGTTGGTTTTTATAGGATAGGATGGTTTGGTAAATACCATGTAAGATGAGCTTATATTGTCCAGTCAATTTTGTAAAGAAGTAGTTGTACTGCGGCAGCATGGCTCGGCATTATATTACGTCGGTAACATAAACGGCCACTAGCCGATGCGAGTGCCCGGCGGTCTCGATCGTCGCCGGGCTTACGCAATCGCTCGAGGCACATGGGGAACCTGCAGCTGTGTGTGTAAACACAGAGTTGCCAGTTCTCTGAGCAGGGAACTTACAGATCATGGAGTATGGACAGTTATCTGTTAGTTTCCCTGCACAGTCCCATCCCCCTTTAGTTAGAACACAAAATAGGATACATATTAACCCCTCCCATGCCCCCTAGTGTTAACCCCTTCACTGCCAGTGACATTTTTACGGTAATCAATGCAAGTTTAGTAGCACTGATCACTGTATTAATGCCAATGGTCCCAAAAATGTGTCAAAATTGTCCGATGTGTCCGCCATAATGTCACGGTCACAATAAAAAACGCTGAACGCTGCCATTACTAGTAAAAAAAATAAAAATTATAAAAATGCCATAAATCTATCCCCTATTTTGTAGACGCTATAACTTTTGTGTAAACCAGTCAGTAAACGCTTAATGCGATTTCTTTTTTACCAAACAAATGTAGAAGAATACATATCGGCCTAAACTAGGGAAAAAAATGTTTTTTTATATATTTTTGGGGATATTTATTATAGCAAAAAGTTAAAAATACTGAATTTTTTTCAAAATTGGTACTCTTTTTTTGTTTATAGCGCAAAAAATAAAAACCGCAGAGGTGATCAAATACCACCAAAAGAAAGCTCTATTTGTGGGAAAAGAAAGACGTTAATTTTGTTTGGGAGCCACGTCGCACGATCACGCAATTGTCAGTTAAAGCGATGCAGTGCCGTATCGCAAAGCGTGGTCTGGTCTTTGGCCAGCCAAATGGTCCGGGGCTTAAGTGGTTAAAGAGGAACTTTGTTATGCACCAGCTCAGCAAATGTGTGTGTGTTTGAATTTTTCCAGTGAATGTCCACTTCAAAGATATAAACAAATAACTTTGTGGTAATGTCTCTATCCCTAAACGCTCCATGCTGCCAAGGTCATATAAAAAAATGCTGGCCCCTATATCCCCTCTGTCTTCCTGGTCTACTGGTTATGTGATGTGTGAAGTAAGCAGTTTTTCTTCTCAGGCAGTTACCTGTCTGAATTCCCATGACTCATGAGACAACAGAGGGAAGAAGATGAAATGACTCAAGGACTTAATCATCTTCTATGGCAGATCCCCAAAGTTCTCAAAATTGCACACAATCTAAATAACATGTCAACCTCATATATATAGATACAAAAGATACCCATAGATGAAAGATGATTGTCACTGAAATATATCATCTGTAAAATTACTACATGTCAAAGGGCATTTCTTGACTAGATACAGCCATGGGTTGACTGATCACAAGGAAATGTCATGCCGCGTACACACTTTTCCGATGGGAAATGTTGGATGTGAGCTTGTTGGCGGAAAGTCCAAACATGTTATGCTCCATTGAACATTTGTTGCTGGACTTTCCTCCAACAAATGTTGGCTAACAGGTTCTCAAATTTTCCCCCAACAAAACTTTGTTGTTGGACTTTCCGATCGTGTGTGCACAAGTCCGTCTAACAAAAGTTTGTGCATGCTCAGAATCAAGTACGTGCCGGAAGCACACGTCTTGTAAAACTAGCATTCGTAATGGAGATAGCACATGACTATTGAACTTTTTATCGGCTCATCGTAGGTCTTGTACTACCCTAGGTTGGTAATTGTTGCCCAACATTTGTGTAACCGTGTGTATGCAAGACAAACTGGAGCCAAAAACCTTCAAACAAAATTACACGGTTTTGTTGTCGGAAAGTCCGATTGTGTGTACGGGGTATTGGATTAGCCTGGAAGGATTTACCTGAATAGTCCCTGTTTTTGGCACCAAAGTTCTCTGTACACAAGGCATACTCAAACACCCTTGGCCTGGGTGACTATGGATAGTCACATAGTGATTATTTGTTTGAATGATCAACTGTGGTTGTGGTTGAACTGGATGGACTTTTTTCAACCTGACTAACTATGTAACTGGAGGAGCAAATTAAAAGTAATATTCTCTTCCATTTGTTTCTTCAGCACTGCTTTGACCTACATGCAAGAGGCCACACTGTTAAAGCTTGCAAGACACAGGCGGATGGGAAGAAAGTGCAAGGAAACCACCAATCATATCGCTTGTCTGCTACCAGTAGTGAAGAAAGAGAGAGCTGGGTACAGAGCCTCAGGTCAGTATATAAATGATACTAAGTCATTTCATTTGATAATAGTGTACTTTCCATAGCATGGAATTAAAGTTATTTAAACACTTTTTTTTAATCACCGTAGGTCTGAAAAAAAATGACAAAGTGGTGGACAGTTATATACCCAGTGCCATTTATAAACAGCACTAGAAAAAAGAACATTGTTGGCTAGTGCACCTGTTAATTCCTGTGAATTGAGCTGTCCTTAAACAGTGGCTTGGGATCACTATGATTTGTCATAGATCATTCACAGTGATCACAGATGCAAACAGTGTAGTGTTTACATCTGTGAGCCTTCCCCTTCCTTTTACAATGGACGAAGGGGAGGAAACAGGAACTAATGAATTAAAGTGGTATATAGATTTAAAAAAATAAAAATAAATAACAAACGTGCCATACTTACCTCCTTTGTGTAGTGGTTTTGCAAAGAGCAGCTCTGATCTTCCTCTTCTTGGGTCCCCCGCCAGTGCTCCTGGCCCCTCTCTTCTGCCTGGTGCCTGCATAGTAAGCAGCTTGCTATGGGGCACTTGAACAGACTTGCTCTCAAGTTGCTGCTCTGTGTGTCCATTCACACACAGAGCAGTGTTCAGGCCCGTCCCCACTCTCTCCTCATTGGCTTACGGGTTGTGATTGACAGTAGCAGCAAATGGCTCCAGCTCGGGAGCCTGGGAGAGCCGCTGCTCTTGTGCACATCGCTGTGGGGGTTCTGGTAAGTATTAGGGGGGCTGGGGAGCTGCTGCAATCAGAAGGTTTTTTTTTTACCTGCATGCAGGGCCGTCTTTAATATTGATTGGACCCTGGGCAAAAAATTTCTTAGGGCCCCCCTCCCCCCATGCAATTTCGCTCTCCATCTTCTCTGAGACATAAAATAAATAGCAGCTAGACTTAAAATCAGTTTACTGTATCAGATCAGGCAGCGATTGCGATTGGTTTCCAGAGGTTACAGCATATCATTACTGCTTACTGACTGGTTGCTAGAGGTTACAGCACTCCTTAAGGCTCACTGATTAGTTGCTAGAGGTTACAGCACATTTCTGCTTGTTGATTGGCTGCTAGAGATTGCTGTATAGTAATACTGCTCACTGGTTGCTATAGGTTACAGCACATCTTCTCCTCACTGCAAGGGGGCATGATATACCTATGAATGCTGCCTTTATTTACATATCAATGCAGTTGGCCTCAGCTATTTACATATGCATGTCACTGCTATTTACATATGAATGCCAGTATTTACATGTAAACACAGGTCTGCAGGTGAGTCATCTGTACACAACAATAGGGCAGAGCTGGGCAGCATTAGTAGCAGCACAGGACTAAAACTTCAAGGGACAAGGGAATGTAAACTGGGATAGTTGGCAAGTATGAGGCAGCTGCTTTGGGCCCCACAACAATGACAGGGCCCAGGGCAGCTGCCCCTTTTGCCCTGCCTTAAAGACGGCCCTGCCTGCATGCATAAGAAACCTTGAGCTTTTACAACCACTTCAGTGACTCATTCATTAGCTCCTGATCCAAGCAGTTTTTGGCAGCAGCAATTTTTTTTAACCCTTTCATCCCCCTCCTATCCTATACATCTGCTTTCCATCTACCCAATGTATGTGACCTGTACATTAACCCCTTCACCATGTCCTCCCTTTGTGTATGGTTTGTATGCACTGTAGCTATTGCACAATCACCTAACTCCATTTAACTATCTCAATTACAGCATGTTTTTTTAATTCCAAACAAATAAGATCACCTTAGGGTGCCTATTTTACAAAAAGGTCATTTTGGGTGTGTGTACTGTCCTGGCATTTTTTTAAACTTGGTTTATTGCATGAGAAATGCAGCTATAGAATACACTGTCCTGGCTGTTTTATTTTAATAAAATAAGATAAGGAAAACAGTTTTTTTGTAAATTTGTTGGTCTTTTTTCCTTTATATAGTAAAAAAAAAAAAAAAAAAGCTCTATCTGTCTCAAAAAAAAAATATGTAAAATAAATTTGGGTAGATAGTGTTACATATTGTAATTATCAGTAAATTTATCACAGCACTGGACACTGAAAAAAGGTCTGGTAATGGCCTGAGTACAGGCTGGTACTCAAAAGTTAAACATCTTCCAAAAGCAGTATTTTAACATTACTGTGCAGATACATAAGACTCAATTAACAAACATAAGGATACATATCTATTTTTTTACAAAAAGTGGCAGTTATTTCCAGTTGCATCCTATGAAAATTGAAAATTACAGTCACACAGCTGAAAACAGATAAAGGGACATTTTTTAAAACTGGAGCAGGTAGAATCAGGATCAGTTGTACATGGCAACTAATCAATGTCTATTTTTAATTTTCAAAGCTTAACTAAATGTAGAAGATGATTGGTTGTCTTGCACAGCTGCTCCAGACTCTGCTCCAAGGTGGATAAATTCCCCCCATAGTGTCCTAGGCTGGTGTTAAAGCTTTGTGAATTGAGCCTATGGTGTTATACCATTTGAACAATTAAACACAAACACCCACGGAAGCTTGTAGTAAAATGAATAATGAAGGCTGCCCTGCCTTCCTGACCTCTTTCTAAAAATGCTAGCTGCCTGGCTATCTATGTCTTAATAACTTTGAGTCACTGACCTCAAGTAAGCATGCAAATTCAAATTGAAGTGAAAACAGTGTTGCCTCTCCTTTACAGAGAAATGGTTTTAGGGCAATATGTTTATATTTGATTTATTAAACTACATTTAAAATGTTTTACTATCTCTAAAAAAATATCTTTATTTTACATATAAAAATTTGAATATAAGGTGTCCACATGTCACAAGGTTTGCAAAGTATTATTGGTTTTCTAAAGAGAAAACACAGCAGTAACTTTTTCCTTTCAGAACAGCTCTTATTATGCTTTGCATATGCTATGCCTTGGCTATTGCAACTCCCATCTCATTAGCCTGACTCTCCATAGGCTATCCCCTTTTCAGTCTACCATGAATGCTGCTGCCAGACTTATACACTTTACCCACCATTCAGTGTCTGACAACCCTCTCCTCCAATCCCTACACTGGCTCCCAATCACCCAGCAAAATAAATACAAAATATTAACCACAACATACAAAGCCATTCACAACTCTGCCCTGAGCTACATCACCAATCTTGTCTCCAAATATCACCCAAATCATCCTCTCCGCTCTTCTCAAGACCTCCTGCTCTCAATCTCTCTCATCTCCTCCTCCCATGCTCGTCTCCAGGATTCCTCCAGAGCCTCTCCCATCCTCTGGAACTCACTACCTCAACCTGTCCGGCTATCCCCTACCCTTGCTACCTTCAGGCGATCCCTGAAAACTCATCTCTTCAGAAAAGCCTATCATGTCTCCAACTAATCTCCTATCACTTCCAACAGCTCATTCCACACAGTTACAACCTTCTGTACCACCTGCCCCACCCTATTAGATTATAAGCTCTTCTGACCAAGGCCCCCTTAATCCTCTTGTATTTTACTTACTCCCCTTTTATATTGTAAAGCATTGCATAAACTGTTGGCGCTATATAAATCCTGTATAATAATGTGTATACTTTACATTCAGACTATGTCTCATTATACCCCCCCCCCCCCCCCCACCACCACCACCCCCAATTCCCACTGCACTTATCTCCTTCTTTGATTATCTTCTCTTGCCCAAGCAGTCCGGGCATCTGAGAAATGAACTTCACAGCCCAGAGGCTTTGTGGCATCATAGTGGTGAGCGGGCATTGGTCAGCACTGACATTTGACTTTGCTGACCAATGAATTTCAGTGTGTGTTATGTTATCCAAGCATCCCAGAAGAAAGATATAAGGGAACAGAAGAGAGCAGCTTTCAAATGCATGGACCACTACATCAGCTAGAACGGGCAGTGGGAGATAGTCCTCTAAAGAGCTAAGTGCATATGGGACCGAGGGTGTGGAGAGGGTGCTTTGAGTTAGTTTACCTTTTTAAGTATTGTGAAAAGATGAACAAATCCTTTAATGCTCCATGCACACTGGGCTTAAAAAAAATTCCAGTTCCCTTGGAAGAAAAAACGCTCACATAGAGCGTTTTTGCACACAGTTTAGGCGAGTTTAGTAGGAAAGTTTAGCATTTTCCAATCAGAAACCCAAACCAGAAGTTTTTTTTTTTCTGCCTCCAAATGCCAAGCTAAAAAATATGCCTCTAATCATCCTAATGTGCATGGACGCATAGGATAACAATGAGCTACTTCTACAGGCAAAACACAAAACTATAGAAGCAGCAATTTTTAACCCAGTGTGCATGGACCTTTAGGATGTAGTCATATAATACAGAGCTACATTAATGTGTGTCTTTTTTTATCTGCCTGGAGTCTAAATCTCTAATAAATGTTGACTACATGTGACAAACAGGAAACCTAATCGTATGCCCTGAGTGTCACATGCCATCAACATATCTCAAACTTTTTTTTTTTCAAGAAATTCCAACCAGAAACCTCTTTTTTTTCAGATCTAGCATTTCTTGGAATCCTTTCCTTGATCAGGTCACCATACAGAAGAAAATATCATCAATCAAAAAGGACCACTGAATAAGCAGAACAGCTGTATGTATTTCCTTGGATTAAAAAATTAGACTGGAGAAATCCAAAGACTTTACAAGGATTCATAGTCTAGAGATCAGCCTTGGTTGCTGTATTGCCTTCTCTGAAAACACTTCCAGGTTAATGCTCTAGCACTGGGTGGTCGTCTGGCTCGGCATCCTATCCTGCATATCCCTGGAAATCCTGGAGCATACCATAAAGACAATTGTGGACAGAATCTTTTTACAAAAATATGTGCAATTCATTTCTAACTACGGACAAAAAACCTCATCTTTAAAGACGATCAGGAGTAGGGACTCAAACCAGGAAAAGGGAACTGCGCAAAGTTTAGCATTGTGATGCTTTGTGATGTGTGAGTGTATTCGCATTCAACATATATGAGTTTAAAAGGGGAATTCCAGCTTACATCATTTTGTTTTAAATCAATGCAATAATCCCCAAACTGTTTTGTTTTACTTTATGATGTATATGATGTTAATTAACTGAGAATATAACACAATAAAATATTAATTATACCAAGGATCTATCTGTTATTGTTGTCAGCAGTCTTGGATCTGTTGTAATCTGCTGTGCTATTACTTGACCCTCAAGCAGCATTAAAGTGATTGTAAATGATTTCCTTGTAAAACAATCCATTCCGTTTAAAATACAAATGAAAAGCATAACATTTCTGTGCAGATATAAAAACAACATAAATACCTTTTCTCCCTTTTTTATTCCCTTTGTTCTCAGCTGCATAAGAGCTGGAGGGAGGAGAAGCAACACTGAGCTTCCCAGTGATTTTCTATGCGGTGGGGGCAGCTGTCAGGACAAGTCTGATAATTGGAAGTGAGCAAGCGGAGTTTGCAGCATAGCTAGAGAACTGACCATGCTGTGTTCTCCTGCTTAGTGTAGTCAGCTTTTAATAGGAAAGTAGAGAGACTGTCGGGAAAACCAGGGATTTCACATAAAGGAGGCAATGCAAAGAGAACAGGATACCTTTTCATGCAATTACAGTGCCTTGAAAAGTATTCATACCCTATGAAGCTTTCCACATTTTGTCATGTTACAACCAAAAACGTATATGTATTTTATTGGGATTTTATGTGATACACCAACACAAAGTGGCACATAATGATGAAGTGGAAGAAAAATTATGAATGGTTTTCAATTTTTTTTTTTTTACAAATAAATGTATGAGTGAATATATTTATAAATGTGGAATGCATTTGTATTCAGGCCCCATTACTCTGTTACCCCTAACTAAAATCTAGTGGAACCAATTGCCTTCAGAAGTCACCTAATTAGTAAATAGAGTCCATCTGTGTGTAATTTAATGTCAGTATAAATACAGCTATACAGTATAAATACAGCTGTTCTTTGAAGCCCTCTTGTTTTTTTTAGAACCTTAGTAAATAAGCAGCATCATAAAGGCCAAGGAACACACCAGACAGGTCAGTGATAAAATTGTGGAGAAGTTTAAAGCAGTGTTAGGTTATAAAAAATAATCCAAGCTTTGAATATCTCACGGAACACTGTGTATGGCACAACTGTAAACCTACCAAGACATGGTCATCCATCTAGACTGACAGGCCAGACAAGGAGAGCATTATTCAGATAATTATTCAGATAAGTAGCCAAAAGGCCCATGGTAATTCTGGAGGAGCTGCAGAGATCCACAGCTCAGGTGGAAGAATCTGTCCACAGGACAACTATTAGTCGTGCACAACAGAAATCTGGTCTTTACGGAAGTTTGGCAAGAAGATAGCCATTGTTGAATGAAAGCCATAACAAGTCCCATTTGCAGTTTGCGTGAAGCCATGGGGGGACACAGCAAGCATGTGGAAGAAGGTGCTCTGGTCAGATGAGACCAAAATTGAAATTGTTGGCCTAAAAGCAAAATGCTATGTGGCGGAAAACTAACACTGCACATTACCCTGACACACCATTTCCTTGATGGAGGGATGCTTTTCTTCAGCAGGGACAGAGAAGCTGGTCAGAGTTGATGGGAAGATGGATAGAGACAAAAACAGAGCAATCTTGACCTGAACGTGGTGTTGTTACCGGAAATGCATAGGTATGGAATGGCAGCAAAAGGCAGCTCCCCTCTGGAAGCATGTGTGAAACCTTATGATTTAGTAGCAGCATGGAGGTGGAAAAACCCAGACACTAGGGCATATTCTTGTTATTCCTCCACATTTAATACCCTTTCTAGATTAGATATGTGTTCCATCTCCAGGGAACTGTAACCAAGAGTGGTGGATGCCCAGTACCTACCCCAAGTTATCTCGGTTCATCCCCCCTGCAGATAACCATTGATATGGAGAGGCCGAGAGGGTTTTTTTTATGGCAGCTGAGCCCACTGTAGCTCAAGGAGGAATGCTTTAAGAGATCCACAATGGCATCCATAAATAACTTCTGGATAGAACACAGAGATGATGTACTGATAGGGGTTACCTGGGATGCATTCAAGGCCACGCTCTGGAGTCATTAAACAGTTTAGATCACATAGGGAATGGAAAGTGAGGGAGTCTGAACAAATTGCTATGGATGCCGAAGTAGACTATATTACAAATCCTAACCCAGATACCCATAGGTCCTGGAGGGAGGGAGTTTGTCAATTAGACTTAGTCCTAGTGAAAAAAGCCCTGAAAAAACGAATGTACCAATCACAACGAATCTTTGAATTTGGTAATACAAATAGCAGACTGTTGGCCTACCTAGCTCATTCACAACAAGTGTCAGCTTCTATTCCACGCATATATGATGTCCAACAGAAACTTTGTACAACACAATCAGACATAGCCAACGCTTTTGTAGAATTTACTCTGAATTGTAGTCTTCCAGGGTGGATTATGTGAGGAGACTACCTGGCCCCCATTCCTCTCCTGGAATTGTCAGAAGAGTCAGCAAAGGAGTTAGAACTCCCAATTAAAGTAGAGGAAATTATATCTGCTATATGCTCACTTTGCCCAAATAAGACACCGGGACTGGATGGATACCTAGTTGAGTGGTACAGCACTAGGGATGAGCCGAACACCCCCCCGGTTCGGTTCGCACCAGAACTTTCGAACGGACCCCAAATTTGTACGAACTTTAGAACCCCATTGAAGTCTATGGGACTCGACATTCGAAATTAAAAGTGCTAATTTTAACGGCTAATATGCAAGATACTGTCCTAAAAAGGGTTTGGGGACCTGGCTCCTGCCCCAGGGGACATGGGTCAATGCCTAAAATGTTTTTAAAAATGGCCGTCTTGGTGGGAGCACTGATTTTAATGACGATTAAAGTGAAAAAAAGGTGAAATATTCCTTTAAATATGGTGCCTGGGGGGGTGTCTGTAGTATGCCTGTGAAGTGCCACGTGTTTCCGTGTTTAGAACAGTCCCTGCACAAAATGACATTAAACGGAAATAACATCATTTAAAACTGCTTGCGGTTTTAAAGTTATATCTGGTTCCTGCAATATGGTTGAAAATCATTAAGAAAAATGGCATGGGTAGCCCTCCCTGCCCATTACCAGCCCCTTTGGGTCTTGTACGCATATTAAGGGGATCCCAGTACCCATATTAAAAAAAGGAAATGCGTGTGGCCCCCAGGCCCTATATACTCAGAACAGCAGTATACAGGCGGTGCAAACAAGACAGGGACTGTGTAGGTTTGTTGTGTTAAGTTGAATCTGTTTGTAATTTTCAACTGGTACATTTTTAAAGTGTAGCTCCAGTCAAAAAAACTATTTTTAAGCTTTTTGGAAAACATAGGGAAGGGTTATCACTCCTGTATAATTTGTTTTGTCGTACATCTTTTTTCATCTCACTTGCTGTTGTCTCCTTCCGTTTTCAAGTAGGAGATGTTTGTAAGTTGGATGTTTGAAAGTAGGGGCCTGCCCTATATGCTCTGCAGAAATGGCAGAACAAGGTGTTGGTTTTGCCACAACATTGTAAGCCCTCAAAGTGACTCTTGGTGGGTGCTGGAGCGCCCTGCTGTGAACGATTATATCAAGAATTGTAATTACATGCCATTGTTGAACAGTGGTAGAAAAATTGACCTTTGGTGGTTGTGGTGCTGGTGCCACAACACTATAAGTCCTCTTAGTTACTCTGGGTGGGCACAGTAACGGGCCCTCCTGTGAAATATTATATCAAGAATTGTAATTACATGTCCCTGTTAAACAGGGGCAGAAAAATTGGGCCTTAGGCACTGGTGCTGGTGCCACGACACTGCAACCTCTCCCATATACTCTATTTTTATTGCAGGAATTAGCCCTGCTGCAAAGCATTGCATCAAAAATTGTACTTAAACGCCCCTGTTAAACAGGGGCAGAAAAATTGGGCCTTAGGCACTGGTGCTGGTGCCACCACACTGCAACCTCTCCCATATACTCTATTTTTATTGCAGGAATTAGCCCTGCTGCAAAGCATTGCATCAAAAATTGTAATTTAAACGCCCCTGTTAAACAGGGGCAGAACAATTGGGCTGATGGCACTGGTGCTGGTGCCACGACACTGCAACCTCTCCCATATACTCTTGTTTTATTGCAGGAATTAGCCCTGCTGCAAAGCATTGCATCAAAAATTGTAATTAAACGCCCCTGTTAAACAGGGGCAGAAAAATTGGGCCTTAGGCACTGGTGCTGGTGCCTCGACACTGCAACCTCTCCCATATACTCTATTTTTATTGCAGGAATTAGCCCTGCTGCAAAGCATTGCATCAAAAATTGTAATTAAACGCCCCTGTTAAACAGGGGCAGAAAAATTGGGCTGATGGCATCACCCAGAACCAGAAATGTTCTTCCAACATATCAGCGGAGGAGGAAGAGGATAGACAATCAACATAACAGGACAGTCACTCAGCATCAGCATAGGCAGTCTTGAAGGGATGTGATATTTAAAAAAAAATTATTCGGTTACATCAGCTTCAGGTGCTTGGTAGCTGTGGGTGATCCAAGACTGATTCATCTTGATGAAGGTCAGTCGATCAACTGATTCGGTGGACAGGCGCACCCTGTGATCGGTAACAAAGCCACCAGCAACACTGAAGGTGCGTTCCGAAAGAACGCTGGATGCAGGACAGGCCAGTAGCTCAATTGCATACTGTACAAGCTCTGGCCAGTGATCCATCCTCAAGACCCAGTAAGCCAGAGGATTTTCGGTGGTAAAGGTGTCCAAGTCTGACCTTGCCCTAAGGTATTCCTGCACCATGTAAATCAGACGCTGGCGATGGTTGCTGGAACCGATCATACCTTGGGGCTGCGGACTAAAAAATTGTCTGAAAGCATCAGTCAGACGGCCACCTTCTCCTCCGCTCCTTCTGACCGATGCCTCAGCAACACGTTGTGCAGGACCAGGAGTTTGTAACCTCCCAGTCTCTGGGAACGCGTTGCACAGACCTTTCTGCAAGGCCTCCCGGAGATGTCTCATCCTCTGCTCCCTCTGTGATGGCAAGATAAGGTCGGCAACCTTACCCTTTTACCGTGGATCAAGGAGAGTGGCCAGCCAGTAATGGTCCCTCTCTTTGATCCGAAGAATACAAGGATCCTTCCGCAGGCTTTGCAGGATCAGGGAGGCCATGCAGTGTAGGTTAGCTGAGGCATTCGGTCCGGAGTCCTCTGGGTCACTAAGGACAACATGATCCGCAGCTACCTCCTCCCAGCCACGTACAAGTCCACGTGTTTCTTGGGACTGTAAATCATCCCTACAAGACTGCTGCTGATGCTGAGTAACAGCCTCCACCTCCATGCTGACACAATCATCCTCCTCCTCCTCTTCCTCCTCCTCATCCTCTTCCTGTGTGATGGGTGGCACAGCAGGAACACTGTCTGGATAAAGAGGCAAGGAAGTCCTCCTCTTCCTGCCTCTTTTCTGCCTCAAGTGCCCTGTCCATTATTCCACGCAGCGTATGCTCCAAGAGGTGGACAAGAGGTACAGTGTCACTGATGCATGCACTGTCACTGCTCACCATCTTTGTGGCCTCCTCAAACGGTGACAGGACAGTGCATGCATCCCTGATCATGCCCCACTAGCGTGGTGAGAAAAAACCGAGCTCCCCTGACCCTGTCCTGGTGCCGTAGTCGCACAGGTACTCATTGATGGCCCTCTGCTGCGTGTGCAGCCGCTGCAGCATGGCCAACGTTGAGTTCCACCTGGTGGGCATGTCACATATTAGGCGGTTCTTGGGCAGGTTCAACTCCTTTTGGAGCTCAGCCAGCCGAGCACAGGCATTAAATGATCGGTGGAAATGCACACAGACTTTCCTGGCCTGCTTCAGGACATCCTGTAAGCCGGGGTACCTGCCCAAGAACCGCTGCACCACCAGGTTAAGGACGTGAGCTACACAGGGCACATGGGTCAGTTGTCCCTGTCGGAGGGCGGAGAGGAGGTTGGTGCTATTGTCGCAAACCACCATTCCTGGCTTAAGCTGGTGTGGCGTCAACCACCTCTCGGCCTGCCCCTGCAGAGCTGACAAAACATCCGCCCCAGTGTGGCTCCTGTCCCCCAAACAAACCAGCACAAGCAGGGCATGGCATCGTTTTGCCTGCGTACTTGCGTAGCCCCTGGAACGCCTACGGAGCACCGCTGGTTCTGAGGACAGAGGACTGGAAGAGGCCATGGAGGAAGAAGAAGAGGAGGGGGTGGAGGAGAGAGGTGTGTCACAACCAATAGTAGCATTTTGGAGGCGTGGTGGCGGAACAACCTCCAACACTACTGCACCTTGTCCTGCATCCTTCCCAGCTGCCAGAAGATTGACCCAATGGGCCGTGAAAGACAGGTAAAGTCCCTGTCCATGCCTGCTGGACCATGAGTCAGCGGTAATATGCACCTTACTGCTGACCGCCCTGTCCAGCGAGGCAAGGACATTGCCTTCCACATGCCGGTAGAGAGCCAGAATCGCCTTCCTTGAGAAAAAGTGGCGTTTGGGGACCTGCCACTGAGGAACCGCACATTGTACAAACTCACGGAAGGGGGCCGAGTCTACCAACTGAAAAGGCAGCAGTTGAAGTGCTAGCAATTTAGCCAAGCTAGCATTCAACCACTGGGCATGTGGATGGCTGGGAGTGAACTTCTTTCGCCGGTCCAGCAGCTGGGGCAGGGACATTTGCTTGCTATAATCGGACGTGGGTGTACTGCTAGCAGAGTGCCCGGAAGCACTTGGCTGTGACACACCTAATTCTACACCTTCATTCCTCTCAGAGCAGGTTTCAGAGAGGACTGAAGGTCTAGTGGGGTTGGAGATGCCAGCTGATGAGGAGCAAGGAGAGGTCCGCTTTGTTCTTTGGTGTGGGTCTTTGAGGTACGATTGCCAACGAGCTGCATGGCAGGTCAACATATGTCTGGTCAAGCATGTGGTGCCCAAGCGGCTGATGTTTTGGCCACACGAGATACGCTTGAGACATATGTTGCAAATAGAAGCGGTGCGATCTGATGCACTCGTCTCAAAAAAGGCCCACACCAAAGAACTTTTAGAATAACGCGCAGAGACAGCGCCCTGCACAGGCGGAGCTCTGCGGTGTGATTCAGGCGGTGTGCTGCCCCTAAGCTGGCCCCCGGAGGGCATCCTGCCTCGTTGGACATGTGCCTCCTCCTCCTCCTCCTCCTCTCTCCTACCAGGCACCCATGTGAAGTCAGTGACCTCATCACCCCCTCCCTCTTCATCGCTGTAGCAAACCTGGCAATATGCTACAGCTTGTGGAACATGACTGCCAGATTGCTGTCCTTCTTGAGCATCCCCTCTCTCTGCATTCACGCTACTGCCTTCCTCTAGCTGAGTGTCATCATCAGAGCCTACAAAACACTGGGCATCCTCCTGGAGCATGTACCCAACACTGTGCTTAAAGAGTTCAGGAGACTCCTCAGGAGGACGTGGTGGGTCTAGGGAAGGAGTCACTGATGATGACATTGAGACGAGGGAAGACGATGCGTTGGCAGCTGCTTTGCTAGTACCCTGAGACTGGGTGAGAGAGGATGAGGAGGATGAAGAGGGCTTGGTCATCCACTCTACCAAGTCGTTGGCATGTTGCGATTCAACATTCCGAAAAGAAGGACAAGCGTGTCCCATGGCCACGTGCTGATGACAATCCACCGCGTCCATGACCAGCACTGTTGTCTCTAGACACAGAGCCTGCTTGCCCTCTTTTATCGGCTCGTGCCTGTCTGCCTCTCCTTGCTGGCCTTCCAGAAATGGTAATGGCCTGAAGGGAGTTGGGTAAAACAGCAGTTGGGTAGTGTATATTGTGCTGGAGGCACACAACACCCACTAACTCCTGCAGATGCCTTTATTATAGAACACCAGAGATAAAGGGGTATACTGTACTGGAGGCACACAACACCCACTAAGCCCTGCAGATGGCTCTATTAGAGAACAGCAATAAAGGGTAGATACAGGTGTATATTGTGCTGGAGGCACACACCACCCACTAACTCCTGCAGATGCCTTTATTATAGAACACCAGAGATAAAGGGGTATACTGTACTGGAGGCACACAACACCCACTAAGCCCTGCAGATGGCTCTATTAGAGAACAGCAATAAAGGGTAGATACAGGTGTATATTGTGCTGGAGGCACACAACACCCACTAACCCCTGCAGATGCCTTTATTATAGAACACCAGAGATAAAGGGGTATACTGTACTGGAGGCACACAGCACCCACTAAGCCCTGCAGATGGCTCTATTAGAGAACAGCAATAAAAGGTAGATACAGGTGTATATTGTGCTGGAGGCACACAACACCCACTAACTCCTGCAGATGCCTTTATTATAGAACACCAGAGATAAAGGGGTATACTGTAATGGAGGCACACAACACCCACTAAGCCCTGCAGATGGCTCTATCGATGACACAGAGCCTGCTTGCCCTCTTTTATCGTCTTGCCCCTGTCTGCCTCTCCTTGCTGGCCTTCCAGAAATGGTAATGGCCTGAAGGGAGTTGGGTAAAACAGCAGTTGGGTAGTGTATATTGTGCTGGAGGCACAAAACACCCACTAACTCCTGCAGATGCCTTTATTATAGAACACCAGAGATAAAGGGGTATATACAGATGTATACTGTGCTGTGCTGGAGGCACACACAACTTCCAATAACTCCTGCAGATGGCAGATGGCTCAAATAGAGAAGAGCTATGTAGGTGGATATAGCGGTGTGTACTGGGTACTGTCATGAACCAGATGTGACCAGAACTGTGTGACTGCGACAAGTGAACCAGACACAAATAAGTGAAGGTAAATTTATTAAGCAAACGCTTATAAATGTGAACACACCACCAATACAAACTAAGTGAACAAACTAACAACCAAACAGTGCAGATAAGCAAGTAAACCAGTATAATGTAACAAAAGGGAGAACCAGAATCGTAGTCAAGCCAGGCCAGGGTCATAAATAGGAGGTCAGCAGATGGGGGGACAAGGAGAAGGGAACAGGTACAGGAGGCAGGATGCAGGGATCAGGGATGCAGGGATCAGGGATGCAGGGATCAGGGATGCAGGGATCAGGTATCAAACAGGCTGCAGGTCAGGGCTCAAGGACAATACCAAGGCGAAGTGTATATGAACTTGCCGGGTATTTATAATGGCTCCTGTCAGTCATGTGACGCCTGACTGCAGAGGGCAATACCTGCTCCATACTGCCAGGATCCCTCCGCTGGTGGACACCAGTACTGCGGACCAAAGATGACATAATTCCAGCAGGAGACACCTGCTGGTGGATCGCAGTACTGCATGCCAAATGATTGATATTACCAGCGGAGGGAACCTTTCCTGACAGCACCCCCCCTCAAAGGAGCGACCTCCGGACGCTCCAACTAGCAGTTGCTGGGGAAAGTCCACTGCGTCAAGCTGGGCTATGGGCAAAGTCACATTAGGTTGGGTAATGGACACTTCAAGCAGGGCAGCAGACAGAACCACATCGGACCGGGAAGCTGGCACATCGGGCTGGAAGGCGGGCAGCGGCACGTCAGGCTGGAAGGCGGGCACATCAGGCTGGACAGCAGGCACATCAGACTGGAAGGCATCGGACTGCAAGGCCGGGACATCAGACTGGAAGGCGTCGGACCGCGAGGCCAGGACATCAGACTGAAAGGAATCAGACTGCAAGGCCGGGACATCAGACTGGAAGGCCGGGGCATCGGACTGGAAGGCATCAGACTGGAAGGCCGGGGCATCAGACTGGAAGGCATCAGACTGGAAGGCCGGGGCATCAGACTGGAAGGCATCAGACTGGAAGGCCGGGGCATCAGACTGGGAGGCCGGGGCATCAGACTCGAAGGCATCAGACTGGGAGGCCGGGGCATCAGACTGGAAGGCCAGGGCATCAGACTGGAAGGCATTAGACTGGAAGGCCGGGGCATCAGACTGGAAGGCATCAGACTGGAAGGCCGGGGCATCAGACTGGAAGGCATCAGACTGGAAGGCATCAGACTGGAAGGCCGGGGCATCAGACTGGAAGGCATCAGACTGGAAGGCCGGGGCATCAGACTGGAAGGCATCAGACTGAAAGGCCGGGAAGGCATCAGGCTGAAAGGCGTCTGGCTGGAAGGCCGGGACATCAGGCTGGAAGGCGTCTGGCTGGAAGGCCGGGACATCAGGCTGGAAGGCGTCTGGCTGGAAGGCCGGGACATCAGGCTGGAAGGCGTCTGGCTGGAAGGCCGGGACATCAGGCTGGAAGGCGTCTGGCTGGAAGGCCGGGACATCAGGCTGGAAGGCGTCTGGCTGGAAGGCCGGGACATCAGGCTGGAAGGCGTCTGGCTGGAAGGCCGGGACATCAGGCTGGAAGGCGTCTGGCTGGAAGGCCGGGACATCGGGCTGGAAGGCGTCTGGCTGGAAGGCCGGGACATCAGGCTGGAAGGCGTCTGGCTGGAAGGCCGGGACATCAGGCTGGAAGGCGTCTGGCTGGAAGGCCGGGACATCAGGCTGGAAGGCGTCTGGCTGGAAGGCCGGGACATCAGGCTGGAACTCCGGCTCTGGCACTCCGGGTTGGGACAGATTGGTAGGTGTGGAGGCAGGTTGGGTTAATGGTAAGATCATTTTGGTTGGGAAAAACTTTCGCTTTTTCTTTGGCTTAGCTACTGAAGCTCTGTAGGTGACTGCAGGACTGTAAATAAGGGGTGCAGCAGACTGGAAAGGAGGATTGTGATATGGCAGAGAAGAGGTACCAGTAGCTGGGGAAAGAACTTGTGGGTTTGTAGACAGTGGAGAGGAGGCAGGTGGGTTGAATGCAGGATAAGTACAGGGAGCAGAGACTGGATAGGAGTATTTGGTTGGGAGCAGTGTGTACTGGGCTGCAACTGAGGTTGACATGGCTGATGGGGAAACATACTTTTGGGTAGGCTCATATCTGATGGCAGAGGTGGATTGTTTGGCTGGGGCTGATTGCACCATGTCAGACCATGCTGAAAGTATGGGTTGTACAAGCTGAAGTTTTAAGCCTCCCTGTCTAACAAAAGACTGAGCAGATACAATGCACTCAGCAATCACCTGTGGGGAACAGGCTGAGTAGTGTTCACAAAAATCAGAAGGATCATCTTCAAAAAGCCATACTAAAGATACAACCTGATTCATATCAAAAGGAGGAGTGAAATCATCACGGCCATCTGGGATACAGGGCAGGGCTAGCTCAGTACAGATCTTTATCAAAGGCTGCACCTCCTCAAACAATATATAACCCTGATCAACCAGGGAGTGAGCCAAACGCATAGCTGCAAACAACTGGTCACTAGACCATCCTTTCAAAGCCTGGCGGCAATAATCACCACTCTCAGATGCCAGCAGAGAAAGATAAATGATCTCATCAGCATTCATGTTTGCAACCAAACTGAAGCAAATGGTTCCCCTGTGCAGCCACTTCTGGTCAGGAATGGCCTTGGTATTCTGTCATGAACCAGATGTGACCAGAACTGTGTGACTGCGACAAGTGAACCAGACACAAATAAGTGAAGGTAAATTTATTAAGCAAACGCATATAAATGTGAACACACCACCAATACAAACTAAGTGAACAAACTAACAACCAAACAGTGCAGATAAGCAAGTAAACCAGTATAATGTAACAAAAGGGAGAACCAGAATCGTAGTCAAGCCAGGCCGGGGTCATAAATAGGAGGTCAGCAGATGGGGGGGACAAGGAGAAGGGAACAGGTACAGGAGGCAGGATGCAGGGATCAGGGATCAGGTAACAGGGATCAGGTAACAGGGATCAGGTAACAGGGATCAGGTAACAGGGATCAGGTAACAGGGATCAAACAGGCTGCAGGTCAGGGCTCAAGGACAATACCAAGGCGAAGTGTATATGAACTTGCCGGGTATTTATAATGGCTGCTGTCAGTCATGTGACGCCTGACTGCAGAGGGCAATACCTGCTCCATACTGCCAGGATCCCTCCGCTGGTGGACACCAGTACTGCGGACCAAAGATGACATAATTCCAGCAGGAGACACCTGCTGGTGGATCGCAGTACTGCATGCCAAATGATTGATATTACCAGCGGAGGGAACCTTTCCTGACAGGTACAGAGCACGCAGACAGCACGCACAAGCTCCTAACACTACTGACTGCAAGCTCTATTATAAAAGATAGATCACTAGCTATATATGTGAGGTGAATATAGCGGTGTATACTGCGGTCAGGGCACGCAGACAACAACCACTACAGAAGAGCAAGATCGAAAATCGGCCGATAACGATCGGTGTATACTGTGTTGAAGGTACACAGAACACCCACTAACTGCTTCAGACGCCGACACACTACACAAGGCCGCCACGCTGGCGGTCTTATATAGTGTGGGGTGTGTACTACACAGCCTGAGCTATGATTGGCCACAGGCAGCAATCATGGCTCTCCTCGCTGCTGGCGCTGTGATTGGCCAAGCATGCGGGGTCACAGTGCATGCTTGGCCAATCATGAGCCAGCAATGCACTGCGATGACGCAGTGCATTGTGGGCCGTGAGCGCCACACGAATTTGGCGCGAACGGCCCATAATATTCGGAATTTGCCGAACGGGCGAACAGCCGATGTTCGAGTCGAAGCTCATCCCTATACAGCACTTATGCAGAAAGTCTGGCACCTAAACTATTAGCCCTTGTACACACGGACGGACATTCCGACAACAAAATCCGTCTAATTTTGTCCGAAACTTGTGTTGCATACACACTGCCAGACAAAGTTGTCGGAAAATCCGATCGTTCAGACCGTGATGACGTTATTTCATTATGACGGGACAAGGTTCAGGCTAGTAGCCAATAGCTTTGGTCTAGGAATTTGATCTGAGCATGCGTGGCACTTTGTCCGATCGGAAATTCTCTACACACAATCGGACAAAGTCCTATCGGTAATGTTGTCGGAAAGTTTTATAGCCCAGCTCTAAAACTTTGTCCGATGGAGCCCACACACAGTCGGATTATCTGACAACACGGTCCGATCGAACATTTTCCGTCGGAATGTCCGACCGTGTGTACAAGGGCTTACAGGTGTACAAAAAGTCTCTTGACCAGGGTGTGCTCCCTGAATCCCTGAGAGAGGTGCTGATTGTGCTGATCCCTAAGCAGCACAAGGACCATGAGCTGTATGAATCATATAGGCCAATATCGCTAATCAATGTTGATGCTAAAATACTAGCCAAACTATTTGCCACACGACTGAACAAAGTAATAGCTTAAATTATTCATCCTGATCAGACAGGTTTGCATTGTCAAACCTGCAGTGTTACTATCTAGCGGCCCAATTAACGCATGTGCATTGGTGGGGCTTCCCAAAAATGGATATTGCCTTAGTGGCCACTTAGGCAGCGCAGGTACACTCATATGAGGCTCTGATTAACATTTTTTATAGAAATGGCCCATATCCTGCACAAGGAGCAGGTATATTAATATTATCATACAAAATATTCCATGTATGTAACACTAGTATGGGAGGCACCAGCCTGACCACTTTCCCAAACACCACCTTGTGGCAAAACCCTCAACTCAGTGAGATATACAAGATTCCAGATGGAGCATGTTGGGCAACATACAGTGTCAAAAATGCCCATTGACTGTTCAGGGAGAGGACCTTTAGAACATTCCTGGATCTGAAGTCCAAATATAAGATACCAAACACATTCTTGTTCCGATATCTATAACTGCATCATGCAGCCACAGCACAATATGGTGGGGGGAGGTGGTGCTTCTCCCCTCAAGTATGGAAAAACTGATAGCCCAGGAGGACACTTCAAGCTTATTTTCAAATACTACTTCACCCTACTGACATCTTCTTCCACTAGAATGGAAAGGGTGACTGAACAATGGAAAGCTGATATTCTATCCATCACAGAAGAATCCTGGTCTGAAGCCCTGGATTCAATGCTGCCATTGATAATCTTAGCCAGAGATAAACTACTACAGTTTATCTACTTGCACAGAATATACTATACACCACACGGTTGCATAAAATAGGGGACTTCTTTCATATGGAGTGGCAATGTCCCTTGGTAGTAAGATTCTGGAAAGCAATCCTCCAATATGTAGAAGAGGCCCTGGCCCTTCCCAATATCTATTCCCCAGTCAGATGTCTGTTGGGTGATCTGGAGGAAGAAAGAATATCTGAATCTCAAAAAACACTGTTGAGAATACTCTTTTGTTATGCTAAGAAAGCACTAGCTTTCAGATGGAGGGACCCAATCCCTCCATCTCTACAAAACTGGATGGACCTTGTTAGCAAAGCACTTCCACTGTATAAATTAATTTAAGCAGCTAGAGGTTGCCCTAAAAAGTTTGAAAAAGTGTGGGCGTGATGGCTGAAATACACCTCAGGTGATAAGCGGTAGGATGAGGGACGAGAGATGGTAGCGGGAATGGGATGGCTAAGAATTTACTGTAGATGGGATCTCAAGAACTTAGACATGGATGAAGATACCTTAGAATATATATGACACATCAAGAAAGGAATACAATTTGAAGCTGATAAATATGTAATAGATTTACTTTATTGTCAAGATGTTATAAATATAAGATGCAACGCACATTGCATGAGCGTATATTTAAAGCGGGATTCCACCCTAAAGTGGAACCTCCGCTGATCGGAACCCCCCCCCCCCCTCCGGTGTCACAATTGACACCTTTCAGGGGGGAGGGGGGTGGAGATACCTGTCAAAGACAGGTATTTTCACCCACTTCCGGGCATAGACTCCCACGGGAGTCTACGCCATTTCCTGCCCTGCCGCGCTGTCTGCTGGGACACACACGGGTCCCAGTGATAGCGCGGAGATTTCCTATTGCGCGGCGATCGGCCTCGGCTGCCGGGATCGCTGGAACCCGGGACAGGTGAGTGTCCATTTATTAAAAGTCAGCAGCTGTAGTATTTATAGCTGCTGGCTTTTAATATTTTTTTTTTGGGCGGAATCCCTCTTTAACCACTTGCCGACCGCCTCACGCCGATGTACGTCGGCAGAATGGCACGGGCAGGCATAAGCACGTACATGTACGTGCTTTGCCTCCCGCGGGTCGGGGGCCCGATCGGGCCCCCGCCCGGTGCCTGCGGCGGTCGGTTTTCGTTCGGGAGCGATCCCGGACGAGGGGACGGCCATTCATTCATGGCCACCCCCTCGCGATCGCTCCCGACGAATGGAAATCCCCGGTGACATCACTTCCTCTCCTGTAATGTAAACACAGGAGAGGAAGTGATGTATTCTCTCCTCCGTGTCGGTATTTTTCGTTCCGACACGGAGGAGAGCGGATCAGTGAGTTGCACCAACACATCCCACACACAGTAGAACATGCCAGGCACACTCACACCCCCCCTTTACCCCCCGATCACCCCCCCAATTACCCCTGCCCCCCAGTCACAGTGACACCAATGTCATTTTTTTTTTTTTTTTTTTTTTTTTTGCATTGGTGTCATTTGTGACTGTAATAACTGTTAGGGCAGTTAGGGTTAGCCCCCTTTAGTTCTAATGTACCCCCCTAACCCCCCCAATAAAGGTTTAACCCCGTGATCACCCCCCGTCGCCAGTGTCACTAAGGCTGGGTTCACATTGCAGCGGTTTATGAGAACGAATGTGATTCGCACCGCACTGCAGTGCAAATCACATCCGATCTCTGTGCGATTCGAGTTCAGCCATTCGCCGCACCCGCCGCACCCGCCACACCCGCCGCACCCGCCGCAAATTCGCACGGGACCCTTTTTTTGGCCCGCAGCAGAATCGGATCGCATGGGTGTTCACACCATGCGATCCGAGTTTGCAGATCGCACTGCGATATGCGAACTGATCTGGGGGTGTCAGTAACATTTCACTGACACTCCCAGCAGTTCGCATAGGGCAGTGTGAACTGCCGCCGGGAGGCATGCGATGCGGGAACCCGCCGCGGATTCGCGGCGTTTCCGCATCGCTCCAGTGTGAACCCAGCCTAATAAGCGATCATTTTTCTGATCGCCGTATTAGTGTCACAGGTGACGCTAGTTAGGCAGGTAGGTATTTAGGTTCGCCGCAGCTTTTTATAGCGCTAGGGACCCCCATATACTACCGCATAAAGCCCCCTGATTGCCCCCTAGTTAACCCTTTCACCAGTGATCACCATATAACTGTTACAGGTGACGCTGGTTGGTTAGTTATTTTTTTATAGTTTCAGGGCACCCGCCATTTATTACCTAATAAAGGTTTAACCCCCTGATCACCCGGCAGGTGTCATTTGTGACTAATAACTGTTAGGGCAGTTAGGGTTAGCCCCCTTTAGTTCTAAGGTACCCCCCTAACCCCCCCAATAAAGGTTTAACCCCGTGATCACCCCCCGTCGCCAGTGTCACTAAGGCTGGGTTCACATTGCAGCGGTTTATGAGAACGGATGTGATTCGCACCGCACTGCAGTGCAAATCACATCCGATCTCTGTGCGATTCGAGTTCAGCTATACAGATAGTATGGCTGAATTCGTGTCGCACCCGCCGCACCCGCCGCAAACTCGCACGGGACCCTTTTTTTGGTCCGCAGCAGAATCGGATCGCATGGGTGTTCACACCATGCGATCCAAGTTTGCAGATCGCACTGCGATATGCGAACTGATCTGGGGGTGTCATTAACATTTCACTGACACTCCCAGCAGTTCGCATAGGGCAGTGTGAACTGCCGCCGGGAGGCATGCGATGCGGGAACCCGCCGCGCATTCGTGGCGTTCCCGCATCGCTCCAGTGTGAACCCAGCCTAATAAGCGATCGTTTTTCTGATCGCTGTATTAGTGTCACAGGTGACGCTAGTTAGGCAGGTAGGTATTTAGGTTCGCCGCAGCTTTTTATAGCGCCAGGGACCCCCATATACTACCGCATAAAGCCCCCTGATTGCCCCCTAGTTAACCCTTTCACCAGTGATCACCATATAACTGTTACAGGTGACGCTGGTTGGTTAGTTATTTTTTTATAGTTTCAGGGCACCCGCCATTTATTACCTAGTCTCACTAGTGTACCCCTAAATTTAGGGGTGTCTACTTTCTAAAATGGGGTCATTTGGGGGGGGGGGTTTGTGCCATCTTGGCATTTTATGGCCTTCAAAACTGTAACGCCCTTAGAAAGCCTGAAGGCGGTGCTTGGTTTTTGGGGCCCCGTACGCGGCTAGGCTCCCAAAAAGTCCCACATATGTGGTATCCCCGTACTCAGGAGAAGCAGCAGAATTTATTTTGGGGTGTCATTTCACATATGCCCATGGCATGCGTGAGCAATATATCATTTAGTGACAACTTTGTGAAAAAAAAAAAAGTTTGTAATTTTCCCGCAACTTGTGGCAAAATATAAAATATTCCATGGACTCAACATGCCTCTCAGCAAATAGCTTGGGGTGTCTACTTTCTAAAATGGGGTCATTTGTGGGGGTTTTGTGCCATCTTGGCATTTTATGGCCTTCAAAACTGTAATAGGTAGTGAGAAGTGAACTCAAAAAATTACGCCCTTAGAAAGCCTGAAGGCGGTGCTTGGTTTTCGGGGCCCCGTACGCGGCTAGGCTCCCAAAAAGTCCCACATATGTGGTATCCCCGTACTCAGGAGAAGCAGCAGAATTTATTTTGGGGTGTCATTTCACATATGCCCATGGCATGCATGAGCAATATATCATTTAGTGACAACTTTGTGAAAAAAAAAAAAAAAAAAAAAAAGTTTGTAATTTTCCCGCAACTTGTGGCAAAATATAAAATATTCCATGGACTCAACATGCCTCTCAGCAAATAGCTTGGGGTGTCTACTTTCTAAAATGGGGTCATTTGTGGGGGTTTTGTGCCATCTTGGCATTTTATGGCCTTCAAAACTGTAATAGGTAGTGAGGCGTGAAATCAAAAATTTACGCCCTTAGAAAGCCTGAAGGCGGTGCTTGGTTTTCGGGGCCCTGTACGCGGCTAGGCTCCCAAAAAGTCCCACATATGTGGTATCCCCGTACTCAGGAGAAGCAGCAGAATTTATTTTGGGGTGTCATTTCACATACGCCCATAGCATGTGTGAGCAATATATCATTTAGTGACAACTTTGTGTAAAAAAAAAAAAAAAAATTTTTTTTTGTCATTATTCAATCGCTTGAGGCAAAAAAATAAAATATTCAATGGGCTCAACATGCCTCTTATCAATTTCCTTAGGGGGTCTACTTTCCAAAATGGGGTCATTTGGGGGGGTTTTGTACTGCCCTGTCATTTTAGCACCTCAAGAAATGAGATAGACAGTCGTAAACTAAAAGCTGCGTAAATTCCAGAAAACGTACCTTAGTTTGTAGATGTGACAACTTTTGCGCAAACCAATAAATATACAATTATTGACTTTTTTTTTACCAAAGACATGTGGCTGAATACATTTTGGCCTAAATGTATGACTAAAATTGAGTTTATTGGATTTTTCTAATAACAAAAAGTAGAAAATATCATTTTTTTTCAAAATTTGCGGTCTTTTTACGTTTATATCGCAAAAAATAAAAATCGCAGAGGCAATCAAATACCATCAAAAGAAAGCTCTATTTGTGGGAAGAAAAGGACGCAAATTTTGTTTGGGTACAACATTGCATGACCGCGCAATTACCAGTTAAAGCAGCGCAGTGCCAAAGTGTAAAAAGACCTCTGGTCATTTACCAGCAAAATGGTCCGGTCTGAAAGTGGTTAAGTAATGAATGTGTTCTGTTGAGTTTATACTACTTATGTACAAATAACTGAGAAATGTAATGTACATTATCGTTGATAATCTAATAAAATTTACCCTTTAAAAAAACAAAAAATAAACAAAAACAGAGCAATCTTAGAAGAAAACCTGTTAAAGTGGGGTGCCCCCTAAAAAAAAAAAAAAAAAAAGTCAGCAACTACAAATACTGCAGCTGCTGACTTTTAATAATCAGACACTTACCTGTCTCCCAGGGTCCAGTGATGCGGGGGAACGAAGCCCCCCCCCCCCTCGTTCCCCACTCCGCTCGCGGCGCCGCCGTTCTTACTGTGGGCACCCAGCTGTGGCTTCACAACCGACACCCACTGCACAAGTGGGAGCGGCGCAGGGCGCTGCGATACACCACACAGTCATCTGGGACACGTGACAGGTCCCAGATGACTGTGCAGCGCTAGGGGAAGTGATGTCATCAGCCCGGGCATTGAAGAAGGCACACTACGAGGAGCCCCCTAGCAACAAGCATTTAGAGGTGAGTAAAAGATTTTTTTTTTCCAATTATTTATTTATTTATTTTTTTTAAAGAATTTTAAACAATTTTTTATTTTTTGGTGGCAACACCACTTTAAGGTCTGCAAAAGACTTCAGACTGGGGTGGAGGTTCACCTTCCAGCAGCACAGCAACACTAAACATACAGCCAGAGCTACAATTGAATGGTTTAGATCAGGAATCTCCAAACTACAGCCCTCAAGCTGTTGTAGAACTAAACGTTCCATGAAGCATTGTACAATTCTGACATTCACAGACATGATTAGGCATGATAGGAATTGTAGTTCCTGAACAACTGCAGGGCCATTGTTTGGACACCTCTGGTTTAGATCAAAGCATATTCATGTGTTAGAATGACCCAGTCAAAGTCCAGACCTAAATCCAATTGAGAATCTCTGACAAGACTTGAAAATTGCTGTTCACAGATGCTCTCCATCCAATCTGACAGAGCTTGAGCTATTTTGCAAAGAAGAATGGACAAAAAATCCACTCTCTAGATGTGCAAAGCTGGAAGAGATATCCCCAAAAAGACTTGCAGATGTAATTGCAGCTAAAGTAGGTCCTACAAAGTATTGACTCAGGGCAGGGGTGTAACTATAGGGGGTGCAGCAGTTGCGACCGCAACTGGGCCCTGTGCTGCAGGGGGCCCATGCAGCCCCCTCTACATATGGCTGGCAGCAGCATAGGCAGCTAGGGGTACCAGTGCACCATGCACATGGGTGGGTGGAGGTGGAGGGTGACTAGCAGAGCTCCATGCTCGACTATCGCACTGGCTGCTCTTTAGTTATGTATTCCCTGCATGACCTGTGTCCTCGGCTGGCTCCTCAGAGTACCCCTCTCCTACTCCATGCATTGCCGCTCAGTCCGATGTCTGTTCTCCCCAGCCAGAGTCCCGCCCCCACCCCTGAGTCCGGCCCACACTGCACTGCATACTTCTCCCGGGTAAACAAACTTTAAACACACAGATGCAGTGCAGCCCTATGAGAGCCAGCTCCCGGAGGACACTGCAGGCTTGTCTGCCAGACCCCCTCTTCCCCGTCATACACAGATGAAAGGTCTTTCTGGGAGATATGCTGATCACCCGTCCAGCCCACTGGATGGAGCCCAGGCCAACATGGATGAGTGCGCGGCCTGCAGCTTGGTCATGGTGAGTGAGAGGACCCCATCCCCCATACACCATTACTTACCCCCTCCATCTCCCCCTGGGGACAGGGGCCCCTTCTCACCTGATGCAGTAACTTCATCTGCCCTGGAGAAAAGGACCTCATCTCTTCTGGGGACAGGGACCCCATCCTGTCTAGGAACAGTCCCCCAATGGGGCACCTAAAAATAAAAATAAAAAATAATAAAAAAAAACTACTGATGCCAGTGGTGGAACTACAGGGCTCACAAAGGTCATACCTGTGACCACGCCCTGGAGTTCCACCGCTGGACTCGGAGGGAAGGGCCCTGGCTGGGGTTCAGGGGGGCCCTTCATGGTTTCTTGCATCGGGGCCCTGAAGGTTCTAGTTACGCCACTGACTCAGGGGGGCTGAATACAAATGCATGTCACACGTTTCACATATTTATTTGTAAAATATTTTGAAAACCATTTATCATTTTCCTTCCACTTCACAATTACATGCCAGAAGGGGTTTGAGAAGGGGTTTGGGGGCTACACAGCCACTGGTAGACAGAAGTTATACAAAATACGATCCAAGTAACCGAGCAAAAAAAAATCTGAATTTCACAGGAATTGCCAACTGTGTTTCTTAATGGTTAGCCTAAGGGTGTATTAAAATCTCAGTGTTTTGCTAAAACTGGAAAGTTAATTGCACAAATGCTGTCACTTTTGCTACTAAGACCTGCTTGTTCTTTTGGACTGTTTATTTTTATAATTAAAGTGAAATTGGGGATGAGCTGTTGCCATAATGTACAAGTATGTAGAGCACTGCATGCATACCTTACAAGTGTGCCCTCCTCCAGTACTGTCTGGTCTAGGACGAGGGAGACTTTGCATGTCTCTTCTGCAAAAAAATTTAAGCTAAGGTTTGTTATTTTTTTTATTTTTTATATAACAGAAGGAATTTTTTTCTTTAGTTAAGTAATGGCGTATACCCCACGTCCTGCAGGCTGCTGATTCTTGCAAAAATACTCCCTTTATGCCACCTTCATAGCCAGGAGATATTGCCTTGAGTGGCTATCTTCCTCTGATGTTTGAGATAACAGCAGCTGCTATCCTGAAGAGTTTTACTGCTAGCCTGCCCCATTTTGCCAGAGACCTTATACTACAATTCTTCCACAATGCAATCCTCTCCTCCATTCACAGAACACAATGTATTGTGGGAGAATAGTAATAGTACAAGGTCTGTGAATGGCAGAGAGGACAGAAGGGGGTGGGTAAACAGTGCAACTCTTCACACTGTTGTGTGAACCCATTCACCAGAAGACAGCCACTCAGGCCAATATTCAGCGGTTATAAAAGCAGCATAAAGGGAAGAAACAACAGCCTGCAGGGCATGAGATAAAATATATTACACTCAACTAATGTGTCTGGTGCTGTATCCAAAAAAAAAAAATGACTAAACTGCGGCTTCAAGTTTGATTTTGCTTTAAACTTATTAATTATGGATGAAAAAAGGCAACAAGAAGAGTGTGAACACCCCAAGACTGGCAAAAGCACCCAAAACACCAAGGCAGGCAGGAGTAGAGCCAGGAATTAGATCTTGGTGCTGTAGTCCCCAACAGATATAAGAACTACGGAGTAATCACACACTAGATTTCTATAAGCTGAAATCTCACTTTTGTGTGGACTGTCTCTTTAACTATCACTGTGAAATAAGCTTTTAAATTGACCCTAATTTTAAAAAGTATTTTCAGCGGCTAATCTAAGTTTTTGTGGACTTGAAGCACCACTCTTTGGCTGGAGGATAAGAGGTGTCCCTACTGGTATTCAGAAAGTGGGAGCAGGCATCAAGCACTAATTCAGAAGAGTGAACTTATGTGGGATAAGACGCCGCTCAAAGCCAACCCAGTGCTTTACAAGTGGAGGTCTATGACTGCTGTGACCAAGCCCCCAGTGGGCAGGGCAAAAATGTCAGGAAGCATGGCCGGAGCAGCACTGGCTGAGGCCATACACAGCAATATTAAAATTGCAAGCACTGGGTCGGTTTTGAGCGGTGTCTTACCCTACATAATCTAATTATTTACACCCCTTTCACACCAAGCCGCCACTAAGATCAGCAGTAAAGCTATTTTTAGCGCCGCTTTACCATAGTTTTAGCGGTACTATTCGTACTAAATCCACGCCAATAGTGGCCCGAAAAGGGGTTAAATCCGCCTGCAAAACATCACCGGAGTGACGTTTTGCCGGTGGTATCGCAGCACTGCCCCATTGATTTCAATTGGGCAGCGCTCCTTCACCGCTCCAAAGAAGCTGCTGGCAGGACTTTTTCTGACGCCCTGCCAGCGCACCGCTCCAGTGTGAAAGCCCTCGGCCTTTCACACTGGAGTGCATGGAGCAGCTGTTTTGGGGCGGTTTGCAGGTGCTATTTTTAACGCTATAGTGCCTGTGAAACACCCCCAGTGTGTAAGGGATCTTACTGAGTATGCAGTTTCTTTATCTTTTATTCTTAACTTTTGTTCCTGTACAGGATGGCTCCTTTCTCTTGTAGCATTCTATGGAGCCACCCATGGAGGCAAGGGATAGAGTTGTGTCTCCCCACACTATGTTCATTAATAGAAATACATAGCCCCATAGCCTAGGATGAAAAGGCACTCCCCTATTCCTCCGCCCCCCTCAGCTCTCCTTTGCCAAGCTAACAGAGACTGCACTGTCCACTGTTAACTCTTTCCTGTGAAGACTGGAAGTTCAGGGAAGTAGCAATGAGACAGCAGGAGCCAGCAGCAAAGAAAGTTGTAAACTGCAAGTGCTGGGGTAAGAATTTTAACCACTTCAATACCGGGCCATAGTCATATGACGTCTGCAGATGGGATCTCCCATCCTGGGCGGGTGTCATACGATGTCCTCGGTATCTCGCCGCTCCTGCAGGCTGCCAGGGGCATCTGAATACCTGTCACCACCCATCAAAGTACCTGAGTACCTGTCACAGCCCATCCAAGTACCTGAGTACCTGTCACAGCCCATCGGAGTACCTGTCACCACCCATCAAACTACCTGAGTACCTGTCGCAGCCCATCCGAGTACCTGTCACCACCTATCAAAGTACCTGTCACAGCCCATCTGAGTACCTGTCACCACCCCTCAAAGTACCTGAGTACCTGTCGCAGCCCATCCGAGTACCTGTCACCACCCATCAAAGTATCTGAGTACTTGTCACAGTCCATCTGAGTACCCGAGTACCTGAGTACCTGTCACAGCCCATCTGATTACCTGAGTACCTGTCACAGCCCATCTGAGTACCTTAGTACCTGTCACAGTATATCTGAGTACCTGTCACAGCCCATCTGAGTACCTGTCACAGTATATCTGAGTACCTGAGTACCTGTCACAGCCCAGCTGAGTACCTGAGTACCTGAGTACCTGTCGCAGTATATCTGAGTACCTGTCACAGCCCATCTGAGTACCTGTCACAGTATATCTGAGTACCTGAGTACCTGTCACAGTATATCCGAGTACCTGAGTACCTGTCACACTTCATCTGAGTACCCAAGTACCTGAGTACCTGTTACAGTCCATCTGAGTACCCGGGTACCTGTCACAGTCCATCCAAGTACCCGAGTACTGGTCACAGTTCATCCGAGTACCCAAGTACCTGTCACAGTCCATCTGAGTACCCAGGTACCTGTCACAGTCCATTTGAGTACCTTAGTACCAGTCACAGTTCATCTGAGTTCCCGAGTACCCGGGTATCTGTCACAGTCCATCTGAGTACCCAGGTACCTGTCACAGTCCATTTGAGTACCTGAGTACCAGTCACAGTTCATCTGAGTACCTGAGTACCTGTCACAGTTCATCTGAGTAGCCATCACAGTTAATCTGAGTACACGAGTACCTGAGTGCCTCTCACAGCCCATCTGATAAATTTTCTTTCTACGTTTTCTGAAGACTTGTGTAAAAAAAATAACCATTCAAAAGACTCATTATGCCCCATAGAATAGACATTGGGGTGTTTGCTTTTCAAAATGGGGTCATTTTTTGGGTAGTTCCATTGTTCTGGTGCTCCAGGGCCTTCAAAAGTGTAATAGGTCGTTAGGAAATTAGAGGTGTAATTTATGCTCCTAGAACACCTCATGGTGCTCCTTGCATGCTGGGCCTCTGTATGTGGCCAGGCTGTGTAAAAGTCACACACATGGGGTATCGTCATACTCGAGAGGAGTAGCAGAATGTATTTTGGGGTGTCATTTTTGCTATGTACATGCTTTGAGTTAGAAATATCTTATAAAGTGACCACTTTGTGTAAAAAAAAAATAAGTTTACATTTTCTTTCTACATTTTCCGAAGACTTTTGGAAAAAAAATGAACCATTCAAAAGACTCATTATGCCTCATAGAATAGACATTGGGGTGTCTGCTTTCCAAAATGGGGCCATTTTATGGGTACTACCACTGTCCTGGGGCTCCAGGGCCTTCACAAATGTAATAGGTGGTTAGGAAATTAGAGTTGTAATTTTATGCTCCTAGAACACCTGACGGTGCATGTTGGACTTCTCTGTGTGGCCAGGTCCCACACATGTGGTATCGCCATACTCAGGAGGAGTAGCAGAATGTATTTTGGGGTTTAATTTGAAGTATGCATATGCTGTATGTGAGAAATAACTTGTTATTATGATAATTTTGTGAAAAAATAAAAATAAAAATTCTTAATCTTCCCAAGAATTGTGGGAAAAAAGTACAACTTCAAAAACTCACCATGCCTCTTGCTAAATACCTTGAACTGTCTACTTGTCAAAAAGGGGTCATTTAGGGGTTATTTGCTTTTCTGACATTTCAGGGCCTCAAGAAATCAGACAGGCCATCAGTGCATCAGGTGTGATCAATTTTCAATGATTTGCAACATAGCTTATAGACACTATAACTTTCAGAGAGACTAAATAATATCCACTAATTTTGGTTATTTTTTACCAAAGAGATGTTGTCGTATACATTTTGGCCCAAATTTATGAACAAAAATTACTTATTTACAAAATTTTATCATAGAAAAAAAGTTTTTTTTTTTAAATTTTCGCTCTTTTTTCACTTAAGTCGCAAAAAAAAAAAAAAAAAAAAATCTGTGGTGATTAAATAACACCAAAAGAAAGCTCTATTTGTATGTAAAAAATAATACAAATTTTGCTTGGGTACAGTGTTGCATAACTGAGTAATTGGCATTCAAAGTGTAAGAGCACCGAAAGCTGAAAATTGGTCTGGGAAGGAAGTGTGTATAAATGCTCCATATTGAAGTGGTTAAGGGAGTCTTTATTTTATTGTGCTCAACATGTTAATAAATAAATAAATAAAAAATGCTGAGAGTTTAACCTCTTCCCGCAAAATCACATACCTGTACGTCATTTTGCTGAAGTGGCTGTACCGGAGTGATGCCAGCAGCTACAGGCATCACCCTGGTGCAGTTTTTAGAGCTGACAGTCGGCTTTCTAGTAATAACAACTGATGTGGCTAAGCAGCCGCTTAAATGTTATTACAAGGAGTGGGAGGGGACCCGAGCCACCAGCTGGCACATCTGTCGGCTGGCCAGAGTCCCAAAGAAAGCCGGATTCGGCTTTGATTGTGCCTCCAATGTAGAAACCCAGAAGCAATGTCACAACGTCACTTCTGGTTTCCTTAGAAGCCAACGGCGCAGATTAAAAAAAATTACAGTATTTAAAAACGCTTATCTTAGCTTTTTGAATACTTTTAAGTGCAGAGGAGGGATTTGGGGGTCTTTTAGACCCCAAATCCCTCCATAAAGAGTACTTGTCACATACCTAGTACTGTCAAAAGGGATGTTTACATTCCTTGTGACAGCAATAAAAGTGATCAGAGTTTTTTTTGTAAAGGGACAGTGATAAAAATAAATAAATAAATAAATTAAATAAGAAAAGAAAACATTTTTTTTAAAGCACCCCATCCCTCCATGCTTGCGCACCCCGTAAACGTAAGAGGTGGTGTTCAAACACCACATAGAGGTATCACCACAATTGGTAGAGCAAGAGCAATAATACTTGTGCAAGACCTCCTCTGTAACTCTAAACAGTTAACCGTTATTTTTTAAAGTTATTTTTTTTTTAAAGTGCCGCCTATGGAGATTTTTAAATACTGTAGTTCGTTGGCGTTCTATGAGTGTGTGCAATTTTAAAGCATGACATTAGCTATCTATTTACCCAGTCTAACTTGATTTTACACATTATACAAAAAAGTTGGCTAACTTTACTGTTTTTTTTTTTTTTTTTAACTCATTGAAGTGTATTTTTTCCCCAAAAAATTGCATTTGAAAAACCACCGCGCGAATACAGTATGACATAAAATATTGCAATTGCCTCCATTTTATTCTCTAAGGTCTCTGCTAAAATTTATATAATATATATATAAAACACGTTTGAGGGTTCTAAGTAATTCTCTAGCAAAAAAAACTGATTTTCATTTGCAAACAATACATTTTTAAATATAGGCCTGGTCTTGAAATGGTTAATACTGCTTTAACCTGTAAGCTGAACTAAAAAAAGATTGCAGTAAATGTGGGGTTTCTTGCAGTCAGGAAATTTAGCCACAAACATATGAAGGAAATGCATACAGGAAATAACTGTACCTGAACTAAGTGTCATAAGTTACTACGTACTACCTCATCTCTCTGCTGATGAAACTGCGACCAAACAGGACATCTCCTTCTGTGATTGCCAGAGCCCCACAAGTTTTTGTAAAGGAGTAGTTCAAGTAATTTCATTCCTCATGGGAGTCATAACCCCCCCGAATCCCGAATTGGCAACACTTCACACAGGAGTAGAGAGATTCCCCCCAACTTTAGACAGGTAGTCTCCCATGTACTATTAGTGGCTCGTACTCTAGTACTCCACAACTGGAAAGATGCCCATTCTGTCAATCAGCGGTGGCTCAAACTGAAAGATTCTGAAAAAAAATCAATTGCAGCCTCATTGTACCATCAATCACAGCCACTGTGCCATCAAACTGTGCCACTGTGCCATCAAATGCAGCCACTGTGCCCAATAAAAAGCAGCCACTGTGCCCATCAAAAGCAGCCAATGTGCCATCAAACGCAGACACTGTGCCCATCAGACACAGCCACTGTTCCCATCAAATGCAGCCACTGTGTCCCATAAAATGCAGCCACTGTACCCATCAATTGCTGCCACTGTGTCATCAAGCGCAGCCACTGTGCCATCAAGTGCAGCGACTGTGCCCAGCAATTGCCACCACTGTGCCCATTAATTGCTCCCACTGTGCCCAATCAAAAGCAGCCACTGTGCCATATCAAATGCTGCCAGTGTGCCCCCCGCTGGCCTGCCATCTGCACTTACCTGTCTTGGTGGGACAGCTCCTCGATGTCTTCTCCCATCTTCTCTTCCCATACTCTGCTATGATTGGATGCCTGGTGTCCAATCACAGCACCTGTCATTTCAGCCAATCAGGTGACGGGTAACAGATCCGAGCACCTGATTGGCGGAGAGGCTGTGTTAGGAAAACAAATATTTATTTGCTTTTCTAACACACAGCTGAGTGACCTGCGAGCACCCAGCATGGCGCTAGCAGGCCACCTTTTTTGACGCCTATTAGAGCCTATGGCCCTAATCAGGTGCTTCAAAGCCACCCCAAGCCATTGTAATTGAGGCGCCCGGCACCCGAAAAGGGGGTGGGCACCAGAATACAGGGTGGTAGCGGCGGCCATAGATAGATTCATGAAATGCATGAATCTATCCATTGGTGATGGGGGGGGGTGGCAGGAGTGAGGGGGTAGCGCCCGTGCACCCCTTATGGATGCACTGCCATTGCTGTCAATGTATCAGATATGCTAAACTTAGTCCATCAAAATTACACCATGGAACGGTTATTAGCTATTAATGCCTTCTCATGTACATCGTTCGATAGGAACTGGAAAATTTGGACGGACAAATACAGTGGTCCATAATAGCTAGGTTACTAGAAATGTTACTGTTATACATATTATACACCAACGTATTCATGGTGTAAACATTTGAATATATACATGACCAAATGTACACTACTGCAAATGTATGTATATCTCTGTTTGTTGTTACCTTGAAAAAATCAATAAAAACTATTGAAATAAAAAAAAAATAAGATGCAGTGTAAATACTAACCTACTAACACAGTGACAAGCACATGCTGGTTTATAGAGAAAGCGATCCGCTCAGTTACCATATCTTGTCCATTTTAATCTTATTATATGCAATGATATGATTGAATTGTAAACAGAACTTCAAGTAAAAGAAAAGGATAAGAATCTTCAGCTGTAGAGGGACGAGCTCCCTAGCTATAGCACATGTGCCCACCAGAGGTCATCCAACACCACGGTACTGAGCGAACGCTTCATTAATAAACAGTGATTCGCCTACAGAACGTTAGAAGGGTCTAGGCATATTTCACAGTCAAAACGACAACTTAGTGGGAATTACAGGCTGGGGCTTCTTTGATGTACTTGGAGACAGAAATAGCTCTGAGACTCACAAATGGATGGAATACCCATTAAAAGTGACTAGGACAGGTTTCTCGTGGCTTTCATCATATTTACTTGTTAGGAAAGGTAGGCCACCCCCCAACCCCCCATCGCAGATGCTAAGTTGCTTGTGTAACCCAAGCATGGCAGCATTCATCTCCTATACTGCGAAACAAGCATAGCCTCATGTGCCGGGGGGGGGGGGGGGGGTTAAGTAGTTCTGTTTTTGAAAATATGGTACATGTCTCTTACATGCAGTGTGCATACTTTCAATACCAGCTACAGATCTGTCCTCATTAAAAGTGATGTATGTAAATGAGGTGCCAAATATTACTTCTTTGAAGTCCCTGCTAACAAGAAAGATAAAAGGGATGCAATTTAACCCTCTCCTTTCCAATCGACACAAGCAGCGCCGTCCTGTGCCTCTGCTAGCTGACGGCTGCATTTCCATCTCTGGAGCCCCGAGCCCATGCTGGATGTTGGAAGGGTGGGAGTGAGGGGACGTTTCATCTTAATCCCACATCGCTCTCTATCACGTCACCCTCTAGTCAGATTTACCTCCAGAGGAATATGACTGTCAGAAGATAATATGCAGAGGGGATCTTTAAATATGGTTGCCCGCTGGGAATTTTCTAAGCAAATGTTTTATAATTGAGCCTGGGTTATTGGTTGGTAGATTTACCCACTTTTTCCAGACATATTTAAGATTCAATGGATGTTTAGTAGTAGTTAAAGTAAATCTAAATACTAACTGGGTGACTTAGTTTGCTAATTATAAGTAGTTGCCTTATACTGTTTTGACCTTTTTCCATCCCATTTTGTAGCTCAGTGCTACTGATCCCCTCCTGACACTCATGACCACTTACTATCTACATACACTTGCTTCAGCATTGGCTGTACATCATTGCTCTGGTCCAGCTTCCTGATGATAACAAGACGTGCATTAATTTTTGTCAGAATGCATTTTCATCCTAATTCTGGGTATTTTCGTTATCGTTTTAACAAATGATAACAAACGTGCAGAATCCAAAAACCGAAAGACCCGACATAAACAAATGCTTTATCTTTGTTTATGTTGCCAAAAGCGTTCGATATAGATAGGAGATTTGACATGAAGCTGACAATAGCAATCTGTGTCCATCGAACCTGTGGTCGAATGTGCCTAACCTTAGCTCTATTAGTCCAAGATTATTCTACATAGAGAGAAAAGATTTAACACAGAGAGAAAAGATTAGACATTATAGAGACAATAGCAAAAAGGTTGAATGTGCCTAACCTACAGTAACTCTATTAGTCCAAGATTATTCTACATAGAGAGAAAAGATTTGACACAGAGAGCAAAGATTCGACATAGATAGAAAAGATTTGACATTAAAGAGACAATAGCAAAAAGTTTGAATGTGCCTAACCTAACTCTATTAGTCCAAGATTATTCTACATAGAGAGAAAAGATTTGACATAGATAGAAAAGATTCGACATTAACCACTTGACCACTGGGCACTTAAACACCCTTAATAACCAGACCAATTTTCAGCTTTTGGTGCTCTCACATTTTGAATGACAATTACTCAGTCATGCAACACTGTACCCATATGAAATTTTTGTCCTTTTTTTCACACAAATGGAGCTTTCTTTTGGTGGTATTTAATCACCTCTCAGTTTTTTATTTTTTGTGCTATAAAAGAAAAAAGACCGAAAATTCTGTGAAAAAATTAATTTTTCTTCGTTTCTGTTATAAAATTTAGCAGATTAGTAATTTTTTCTTCATAAATTTTGGCCAAAATTTATACTACTACATATCTTTGGTAAAAATAAGTACAAATTGGTGGATATTATTTGGTCTTTGTGAAAGTTATAGAGTCCACAAGCTATGGTGCCAATATCTGAAAATTGATCACACCTGAAGTACTGATGGCCTATTTCAATTCTTGAGACCCTAACATGCCAGAAAAGTACAAATACCCCCCAAATGACCCCTTTTTGGAAAGAAGACATTCCAATGTATTTAGTAAGAGGCATGATGAGTTTTTTGAAGTTGTCATTTTTTCCCACAATTCTTTGCAAAATCAAGATTTGTTTTCCTTTTTTTTTTTTTCACAAAATTGTCATATTATCAGGTTATTTCTTACACACAGCATATGCATACCACAAATTACACCCCAAAACACATTCTGCTATTACTCCCGAGTACGGCGATACCACATGTGTGAGACTTTTACACAGCGTGGCCACATACAGAGGCCCAAAATGCAGGGAGCGCCATCAGGCGTTCTGGAGCACCCAGGACAATTCTGACATTTCTCTCCTACATGTAAAAATCATCATTTATTTGCTAGAAAATTACACAGAACCCCAAAACATTATATACATTTTTTTTAGCAAAGACCCTAGAGAATACAATGGTGGTCGTTGCAAATTTTTATCTCACACGGTATTTGCGCAGCAATTTTTCGAACGCGTTTTTTTGGGGGAAAAAACAGTTTTGTGCTTAAAAAAACAAACAAAAAAAAAACAGTAAAGTTAGCCCAATTTTTGCATAAAGTGAAAGATGAAGTTATGCTGAGTAAATAGATATCGAACATGTCACTCTTCAAAATTGCACATGCCCGTGGAATGGTGCCAAACGTCGCTACTTAAAAATCCCCACAGGCGACGCTTTACATTTTTTTTACTGGTTACATGTTGTGAGTTACAGAGGAGTTCTAGGGCTAGAATTATTGCTCTCGCTCTAAAGTTCACGGCGATACCTCACATGTGTGGTTTGAACACCATTTTCATATGTGGGCGGGGCTTACGTATGCGTTGGCTTCTGCATGCGAGCACATGGGGACAGGGGCGCTTTACATTTTTTATTTTATTTTTTATTGTTCATTTTACTTTATTTATTTTAGTTTGACATTTTTTTCCCCAAAAATAAATTTTTGATCACTTTTATTCCTATTACAAGGAATGTAAACATCCCTTGTAATAGGAATATGGGATGAAAGGTCCTCTTTACAGTGAAATCTGGGGGTCAATATTATAATAACAATAATATATATAATAATATCAATATTGACCCCACATCTCACCTCTAGGCTGGGAAGCCTGAAATAAAAAATAAAGATTCTGGCTTTGATCGTATTGGCGAGTTGGTAGAAGCACCGGAGGGCGGTGAGGGGTGGGGGGGGCATCTATGGCTGGGTATTGCAGGGTATCACCGAGTATGGCTGGGTATCTCCGAGTATGGCTGGGTATTACAGGGTATCTCCAAGTATGGCTGGGTATGGCAATTTATGGCAGGGTATTGCAGAGTATTGGCGGGGTATTGGCAGGTATTGGCGGGGTATTGGCGGGTATTGCAGAGTATTGGGGGGTATTGCAGAGTAATGGGGGTACTGCAGAGTAATAGGGGGTATTGCAGAGTAATGGCAGGGTACTGCAGAGTAATTGCAGGGTATTGCAGAGTAATGGCAGGGTACTGCAGAGTAATGGCAGGGTACTGCAGAGTATTGCAGGGTATTGCAGGGTAATGGCAGGAAATTGAGGGGTTAAATTCGGTGAGCAGCGATGTGGGCACTGCAGATGCAGCCCACAGCGCTGATAACACCGATCTCTTTCCCCTCCACTGTACCGATCGGTACAGAGAGGGGGAGGGAGGAACCGGCGTCATAACATGGCGCCGGTTTGTTTACAAGTGATCACTCCGTCATTTGACGGATTGATCACGTGGTAAACGGCTGCAACGAGCGGCCGTTTACCGTGATCCGTGATGCGCCGGGTCCACTGGATGATCTCGTGTGCGCGCCCCAGGGGGCGCGCGAGAGCAGAATTATGGGAGGCCGTTAATTAACGGCCTCTCAGAGTTAAACAACCGCCCTGAAGCCGTTAATCGGCAATGGGCGGTTGTTAAGTGGTTAAAGAGACAATAGCAAAAAGTTCGAATGTGCCTAACCTAACTATTAGTCCAAGATTATTCGAAAAGATTCAACATGAAGATTCGACGAAGCGAGCGGACATTTATGGTCAAATATAGCCCATAGGCTATAGAAGAATTCTAATGTTGGTTGACTAGTAATAATAAGTAATAAATATAATTATTACTAGTGTCATACAACATTAGAATTCTACTATAGCTTGTAGGCGGAACATTTGACTGGAAATGTACGATTGTAGCGTCGTACAGTTTAGCTGCTCCGTCAAATCTTCTTAGAACATTCGACAGACACCATAAGCCTTCAATGACAGATTCAACCTTAATTATATCGGATTTTTGGACGAATGCATTTTTTAACTAAACAAAATTAATTAAAATTAATTTCAGGAGTAACTAAATAAATTTATTTTTGGACGAAAACAAAATTCCGAAACGAAATATTTTAGTGTGCACATGTCTAATGATAACAACTCTGGATCAGTTCTGTGTAATGTATGTGTAGCAGTACCCTCGTAAGGGCTGCTGAGTTTGTTATAGCAATCCGCCAATCACCCTACTGCCGACCTCCCATTCACCATGTTGAAGACATTCAACAGTTAATGATTTTGTTTTCTTTCTCTTTATTGCCAGAATATAACTTGGATGAAAACAAGGGAGACATGAGATTCCCATATAGGTTTCATATACTGAAGGGTATCATCCATGGCCTTGGCCTAGTATATGGATTTTCCCTGTAGAATCCTCACTACAGACTATTGCTTCTTCTGTTACTGTACTTGGCATATCTGACTGAAGATTTACTGCTGCTAGTTGGAACAAGAAGAATCACTCTGAATAATTCCCCTCTAGACTGATATGGTTTTCCTGTTACATATCAGAGAGCCAAAGGCCTATACCGCCTATCTTTCATGGCTCAACTAAACAGCCTCAGTCTCTGGAAGTTACTGTCTGCTTCTGTTCATGCTATGCTCCCCGGCCACACAGCATGCTGCACTACTGGCTCCTGCTTCTTTATGTTACACTGATCTTCTCTTTTGGATCAAAGTCCTGTGTTCCCCGGTCACAGAACGCCGATCTACTTCCGCCATTTCACTGTATTTCTCCTACTTGATCTTATCTAGCATGCAAGTCTTGTGTTTCCCAGTCACAGAAATTTGATACTTTCTTGTGGAGATAAAGATCTTTCCCTAGGACTCCTTCCTAGTGGCTCCTCCATTTCTCCTCCGTCCACGGTGCATCCCCACAAGGGGACACCTGGTACAGCACCTCAGCACTCCATGCTGTCTATCTTGTGCTCCAACTCCTCCCTGGAAGCATGTGACCCCAGCTTATATGGAAGGCCTGCCCCCTGCCAACAACAAGAGATAATTGTACAGGGCTCCTCACATGAGCTGTATGCCACTCAGGTCTCAAGTCCCGCCTCACTTCTAGAACAATCCTTCTGCAAGCAGGGGAGGATATCTGAGCCAGAGTACAGATGGCCACACCCCCACTATACTGACACTTCCATTCCCAGATCAAAACAACCAGGCCTGAAATGAAATACAGGCCTGGCTAAATTTACCTGTAACTAGGCCCTGCGACTAGAAAAATACTACTCTAGCACCTACCTGAAAGTAGACGGTGCTACATTCACCCCCCACTAAAATCACAACTGTCCTCAGTTGTGGGAAAAATAAATTGAAAAATACCTCCTTAAGTAAGGAGGAAAGGCATCTCATATGAATTTAGTTGGAAAGGGGAATGGGTAAAAGGAACAAACTTGGATGGGGATAACATTTGTATGAAAGTACAAAATGACACAAATACACTGTTAATCATACATTTGCACAAATGATACATCCTGACTGCAAATCCCTGCAACTATCAGTTACATACAAGCGTAACCAGAGCATTGCTCCCTAAAGAGGAATACTCTGCTTACCACAGGTCTTCATCTGTTGCAATGGTGAGGATAGACAGCTGTCACATCTCAGACATAAACAATAAGACATAAACAATACACAACTAATCTATAACCACTTAACAACCGCCCATTGTTGATTAACGGCTTCAGGGCGGTTGTTTAACTCTGAGAGGCCGTTAATTAACGGCCTCCCAGAATTCTGCTCTCGCGCGCCCACTGGACCCGGCGCATCACGGATCGTGGTAAACTGCCGCTCATTGCGGCCGATTACCACGTGATCGCTCCGTCAAATGACAGAGTGATCACTTGTAAACAAACCGGCGTCATGTTATGACGCCGGTTCCTCCCTCCCCCTCTCTGTACCGATCGGTACAGCGGAGGGGAAAGAGATCGGTGTTAGCAGCGCTGTGGGTTGCATCTGCAGTGCCCACATCGCTGCTCACCGAATTTAACCCCTCAATTCCCTGCCATTACCCTACAACACTCTGCAATACCCTGCAATACCCTGCAACACTCTGCAATACCCTGCAACGCTCTGCAACGCTCTGCAACGCTCTGCAATGCTCTGCAACATCCGCCAATACCCTGCAACACTCTGCAATGCTCTGCAACACCCGCCAATACCCTGCAATGCTCTGCAACACCCGCCAATACCCTGTAACACTCTGCAACACCTGCCAATACCCTGCAACACTCTGCAATGCTCTGCAACACCTGCCAATACCCTGGAACACTCTGCAATGCTCTGCAACACCTGCCAATACCCTGAAACCCTCTGCAATGCTCTGCAACACCCGTCAATACTCTGCAATGCTCTGCAACACCCGCCAATACCCTGCAACACTCTGCAACACCCGCCAATACCCTGCAACACTCTGCAACACCCGCCAATACCCTGCAACACTCTGCAATGCCCTGCAACACTCTGCAATGCTCTGCAACACCCGCCAATAACCTGCAATGCTCTGCAACACCCGCCAATACCCTGCAACACTCTGCAACTCCCGCCAATACCCTGCAACACTCTGCAATGCTCTGCAACACCCGCCAATACCCTGCAACACTCTGCAATGCTCTGCAACACCCGCCAATACCCTGCAACACTCTGCAACGCAATACTCTGCAACGCCATACTCTGAGATACCCAGCCATACTCTGAGATACCCAGCCATACTCTGAGATACCCAGCAATACCCAGCCATAGACACCCCCCCCCCTCCCGCCGCCCTCCGGTGCTTCTACCGACTCGCCAATACGATCAAATCCAGAATCTTTTTTTTTTTTCAGACTTCCCAGCTTAGAGGTGAGATGCGGGGTCTTATTGATCCCATATCTCACTGTAAAGAGGACCTGTCATGCCATATTCCTATTAAAAGGGATGTTTACATTCCTTGTAATAAAAAATAAAAGTGATCAAAAATTTAATTTTTGGGGAAAAAAATGTCAAACTAAAATAAATAAAGTAAAATGAACAATAAATTTTTTTTTTTAAAGCGCCCCTGTCCCCATGTGCTCGCATGCAGAAGCAAACGCATACGTAAGTCCCGCCCACATATGAAAACGGTGTTCAAACCACACATGTGAGGTATCGCTGCGAACGTTAGAGTGAGAGCAATAATTGTAGCCCTAGACCTCCTCTGTAACTCAAAACATATAACCAGTAAAAAAAAATTAAATCGTAGCCTATGGGGATTTTTAAGTAAAAAAAAAAAAAAACGAGCGGTGATTAAATACCACCAAAAGAAAGCTCCATTTGTGTGAAAAAAAGGACAAACATTTCATATAGGTCCAGTGTTGCATGACTGAGTAATTGTCATTCAAAATGTGAGAGCACCGAAAGCTGAAAATTGGTCTGGTTATTAAGGGTGTTTAAGTGCCCAGTGGTCAAGTGGATAAACTAGCTGAAAATGACACTTCACCAAATAGAGGGGGTTATGATCCTCTATTTGGTGACAGAACAATAAAGAAGCAAAGTGGCATGGGGTTCCCAACCAGGATTGTCACTCCCTCAAATGGAGTCTGAAAGTCCTCCTGCAGAGTACAATCTTAGCAGACATGCCAGTGATGGGACATATATGCCCGTATGCCAATATACTTTCTGTTTGGCTACTAAACAGAAATCTCTTATTTTTATAGCAAAGGGATTTAGCAGGGCACCCTGAGTGTCAGTCTTGAAAAACAGTCATTGGGGAAAGCCCACCCTAACCCATCTGCCCTCCTGCAGTCAAACAGGGGTGAAATTAACACATCTGTGGCTACTCAACAGTAGTCCTGCACACAGATAGTATCTCGGGTCCGGCAATCTCTTGCGACTGTCCCCTTCGCCTCTCACGGAGATACGGGTATGCTGTCCAGCCTTAAGAACCAATACCTTATCCCAATATATGGCCCTCCCGAGCTTCCACTCTCTGTGTATGTCCTTGAATTAGACCCAAACTTCACTTTCCGGGGTCCGCTATGGTTTTGGAACATGGAGGTAATCCCAGACCAAGTCATTCTCCTACTGCTCCCGGGAATTTTCAATTATCTCCATGATATGGTCTGGAACATACGGGCAGTCCAGGCCCCACTCCTGAGCAACTCTCCTCTGTACATCCCTTTGAAAATGGGAAAGTCTCTGTAGTTTTTTGGGCCTTCCCCGCCCAGGCAGTACACAAGAGTCGGTGGCCTTGTTAACCCATTTCTGATATGTAGATACTCTGGTAGGAAGAGCATTTGACAAATTGCTAAAGGGGGGTAGTGGGGGTTGTGAGGATCTTGGTGGCTCCTCCAATTCTCCGGTGGAAGCTCCAGCAGAGATGGACCTTTCCAAAAACCATGGCTCCTCATCACCGGATTCAGCCTCTTCCAGGGATGACCACTCAAAGAGATTTTCTAAAGACTCATACTTCTCCAGTACTTTAGGTGACCCTCAGTCCATAGCCCGGCCCTTGCTTACCCTGTCCAACTCACCCGAGTGATCCCCCTCCTGTAACTTAGGCTTCTTCCAAACAGGCATAACAAGGGGCTTACTTTCGGCCGGCTCTTTCAGAGTCTGCCCACTAACACTGACAGCCTCTGGGTCCCTGGCCAGGCCACAGGCATCCCCAACAGGTCCTACCTTGTCTTCTGATGATTCCAATTCAGCCGAATCAGACGGGAGCTCCTTCACTGCTGAAATAGGCAACACACGGCCCTCTCCGGTCTTCCGGGTCACCTGAACTTGTGGCAGACAAAGTCCGGTTATAAGACTGGTGGAGTAATACTGAACCTCCTGTTGTACTGGTCCTGACTTCAAATCCTGACATCCTGACTGCAAATCCCTGCAACTATCAGTTACATACAAGCGTAACCAGAGCATTGCTCCCTAAAGAGGAATACTCTGCTTACCACAGGTCTTCATCTGTTGCAATGGTGAGGATAGACAGCTGTCACATCTCAGACATAAACAATAAGACATAAACAATACACAACTAATCTATAACCACTTAACAACCGCCCATTGTTGATTAACGGCTTCAGGGCGGTTGTTTAACTCTGAGAGGCCGTTAATTAACGGCCTCCCAGAATTCTGCTCTCGCGCGCCCACTGGACCCGGCGCATCACGGATCGTGGTAAACTGCCGCTCATCACGGCCGATTACCACGTGATCGCTCCGTCAAATGACAGAGTGATCACTTGTAAACAAACCGGCGTCATGTTATGACGCCGGTTCCTCCCTCCCCCTCTCTGTACCGATCGGTACAGCGGAGGGGAAAGAGATCGGTGTTAGCAGCGCTGTGGGTTGCATCTGCAGTGCCCACATCGCTGCTCACCGAATTTAACCCCTCAATTCCCTGCCATTACCCTACAACACTCTGCAATACCCTGCAATACCCTGCAACACTCTGCAATACCCTGCAACGCTCTGCAACGCTCTGCAACGCTCTGCAATGCTCTGCAACATCCGCCAATACCCTGCAACACTCTGCAATGCTCTGCAACACCCGCCAATACCCTGCAATGCTCTGCAACACCCGCCAATACCCTGTAACACTCTGCAACACCTGCCAATACCCTGCAACACTCTGCAATGCTCTGCAACACCTGCCAATACCCTGGAACACTCTGCAATGCTCTGCAACACCTGCCAATACCCTGAAACCCTCTGCAATGCTCTGCAACACCCGTCAATACTCTGCAATGCTCTGCAACACCCGCCAATACCCTGCAACACTCTGCAACACCCGCAAATACCCTGCAACACTCTGCAACACCCGCCAATACCCTGCAACACTCTGCAATGCCCTGCAACACTCTGCAATGCTCTGCAACACCCGCCAATAACCTGCAATGCTCTGCAACACCCGCCAATACCCTGCAACACTCTGCAACTCCCGCCAATACCCTGCAACACTCTGCAATGCTCTGCAACACCCGCCAATACCCTGCAACACTCTGCAATGCTCTGCAACACCCGCCAATACCCTGCAACACTCTGCAACGCAATACTCTGCAACGCCATACTCTGAGATACCCAGCCATACTCTGAGATACCCAGCCATACTCTGAGATACCCAGCCATACCCAGCCATAGTCGGTGATACCCTGCAATACCCAGCCATAGACACCCCCCCCCCTCCCGCCGCCCTCCGGTGCTTCTACCGACTCGCCAATACGATCAAATCCAGAATCTTTTTTTTTTTTCAGACTTCCCAGCTTAGAGGTGAGATGCGGGGTCTTATTGATCCCATATCTCACTGTAAAGAGGACCTGTCATGCCATATTCCTATTAAAAGGGATGTTTACATTCCTTGTAATAAAAAATAAAAGTGATCAAAAATTTAATTTTTGGGGAAAAAAATGTCAAACTAAAATAAATAAAGTAAAATGAACAATAAATTTTTTTTTTTAAAGCGCCCCTGTCCCCATGTGCTCGCATGCAGAAGCAAACGCATACATAAGTCCCGCCCACATATGAAAACGGTGTTCAAACCACACATGTGAGGTATCGCTGCGAACGTTAGAGTGAGAGCAATAATTGTAGCCCTAGACCTCCTCTGTAACTCAAAACATATAACCAGTAAAAAAAAATTAAATCGTAGCCTATGGGGATTTTTAAGTAAAAAAAAAAAAAAACGAGCAGTGATTAAATACCACCAAAAGAAAGCTCCATTTGTGTGAAAAAAAGGACAAACATTTCATATAGGTCCAGTGTTGCATGACTGAGTAATTGTCATTCAAAATGTGAGAGCACCGAAAGCTGAAAATTGGTCTGGTTATTAAGGGTGTTTAAGTGCCCAGTGGTCAAGTGGATAAACTAGCTGAAAATGACACTTCACCAAATAGAGGGGGTTATGATCCTCTATTTGGTGACAGAACAATAAAGAAGCAAAGTGGCATGGGGTTCCCAACCAGGATTGTCACTCCCTCAAATGGAGTCTGAAAGTCCTCCTGCAGAGTACAATCTTAGCAGACATGCCAGTGATGGGACATATATGCCCGTATGCCAATATACTTTCTGTTTGGCTACTAAACAGAAATCTCTTATTTTTATAGCAAAGGGATTTAGCAGGGCACCCTGAGTGTCAGTCTTGAAAAACAGTCATTGGGGAAAGCCCACCCTAACCCATCTGCCCTCCTGCAGTCAAACAGGGGTGAAATTAACACATCTGTGGCTACTCAACAGTAGTCCTGCACACAGATAGTATCTCGGGTCCGGCAATCTCTTGCGACTGTCCCCTTCGCCTCTCACGGAGATACGGGTATGCTGTCCAGCCTTAAGAACCAATACCTTATCCCAATATATGGCCCTCCCGAGCTTCCACTCTCTGTGTATGTCCTTGAATTAGACCCAAACTTCACTTTCCGGGGTCCGCTATGGTTTTGGAACATGGAGGTAATCCCAGACCAAGTCATTCTCCTACTGCTCCCGGGAATTTTCAATTATCTCCATGATATGGTCTGGAACATACGGGCAGTCCAGGCCCCACTCCTGAGCAACTCTCCTCTGTACATCCCTTTGAAAATGGGAAAGTCTCTGTAGTTTTTTGGGCCTTCCCCGCCCAGGCAGTACACAAGAGTCGGTGGCCTTGTTAACCCATTTCTGATATGTAGATACTCTGGTAGGAAGAGCATTTGACAAATTGCTAAAGGGGGGTAGTGGGGGTTGTGAGGATCTTGGTGGCTCCTCCAATTCTCCGGTGGAAGCTCCAGCAGAGGTGGACCTTTCCAAAAACCATGGCTCCTCATCACCGGATTCAGCCTCTTCCAGGGATGACCACTCAAAGAGATTTTCTAAAGACTCATACTTCTCCAGTACTTTAGGTGACCCTCAGTCCATAGCCCGGCCCTTGCTTACCCTGTCCAACTCACCCGAGTGATCCCCCTCCTGTAACTTAGGCTTCTTCCAAACAGGCATAACAAGGGGCTTACTTTCGGCCGGCTCTTTCAGAGTCTGCCCACTAACACTGACAGCCTCTGGGTCCCTGGCCAGGCCACAGGCATCCCCAACAGGTCCTACCTTGTCTTCTGATGATTCCAATTCAGCCGAATCAGACGGGAGCTCCTTCACTGCTGAAATAGGCAACACACGGCCCTCTCCGGTCTTCCGGGTCACCTGAACTTGTGGCAGACAAAGTCCGGTTATAAGACTGGTGGAGTAATACTGAACCTCCTGTTGTACTGGTCCCAGGAGAGTTAACTGAGCGCCACAATGTCAACACCGGGCCCAAGCAATAACACCAACCATAGGCTTCCGAAATCCAGGACAAAGCATGCACAGTCTCTCCACACCTCCGATCACTCCCAATGCCAGTCCACCGGTGAGCTCCAGCCAAATACCGGTGTCTATTAGGACTCGGTCCTGCTTTTCAGGTAACCACTGCATGGCGGATGCACTCTGAATATCTTCTGTCATCTTCCTCCGCCTGGAGTCTGGCGCGTGGCACGCTGAACACTTTCCTCTGGGGCATGGCTCCAGCCCTCACTTGTTGGTTCAGCGCGTGAGGAACTGTAGCTGTACATTTTCAAAGTACCCTCCAGCGACACATGGTGGAAGGCACTGTTGAACTGCAGGCTAACTTGGCAGCAGTCATCAATTACTCAGGAAAATGCCTCCCTTGTGATGTCCCACTGTAAGAGACCGACTCCCAGCAGTCCCCATCCGCCACACCCCCGGGTCCATGTTTCCAAGGGCAACAGCGACATCCACAATCTCACTCCACACTTTACACTGTTAGCAGGATAATTCAGCGGTTGCAAACAGTGGGTGGTGTCCACGCTGTACACACACCAGACATCTGTAATACACAAGGTATGATTGCCACTGTGGTTGCGACGTGTGAGAGCACATGATTACAGTCACTGAATTGCAGGATTTGTTGCTACGGTGAGTGTCCTAAAGTGCAACTGGGTGCAGGACGTGTGCAGGCTGCGCTAGTCCTGGAGGTTGCTATGGGCTATTTTGGGTTCTCTGTTCTACTCCTTGACTCCAAGAACACTCTCAGCCCCTCTGACACACCTGATTGAAGGGAAGTTACTGCAAGCACAGCACTTATTGGAACACAAGTATGGATACCTTTAACTAAACTGTGTATTAGCATAAGGAAATAGACACAAGACCATTTAACTCAATGTAATGGAATAGGTTATAATCAATGATGATTTGAGCATATATATGCATACAGAAGGAACAGTGCCTTGAAAAAGTATTCACACCCCCCTGAAATTTCCAACATTTTGTCATGTTACAACCAAAAGCGTAAATGTATTTTATTGGGATTTATCATGTGGTAGACCAACACAAAGTGGCACATAATTGTAAAGTGAAAGGAAAATGATAAATGGTTTTCAATTTTTGTTACAAATAAATATCTGAAAAGTGTGGCATGCATTTGCATTCAGCACGCTTTCACTCTGATACCCCTAACTAAAATCTAGTGGAACAAATTACCTTCAGAAGTCACCGAATTAGTAAATACTAAATCCACCCGTGTGTAATTTAATTTCAGTATAAATACAGGTTTGTGAAGTCCTCAGAGGTTTATTAGAGAACTTTCATGAACAAACAGCATCATGAAGGCCAAGGAACACACAAGACAGGTCAGGTTTAACCACTTCCCGACCGCCGCACGACGATGTACGTCGACAGAATGGCACGGGCAGGCATAAGGGCTTACATGTGCGTCCTTGCCTGCCCGCGGGTATTCGGTATTTTTCGTTCCGACACCGAGGAGAGAGGATCGGTGAGTTGCACCAACACGACACTACACAGTAGAACATGCCAGGCACACTCACACCCCCCCAATCACCCCCCCCAATTACCCCTGCCCCCCAGTCACAGTGACACCAATGTCATTTTTTTTTATTTTTTTTTTATTTTTATTTTTTTTTGCATTGGTGTCATTTGTGACTGTAATAACTGTTAGGGCAGTTAGGGTTAGCCCCCTTTAGTTCTAATGTACCCCCCTAACCCCCCCAATAAAGGTTTAACCCCGTGATCACCCCCCGTCGCCAGTGTCACTAAGGCTGGGTTCACATTGCAGCGGTTTATGAGAACGAATGTGATTCGCACCGCACTGCAGTGCAAATCACATCCGATCTCTGTGCGATTCGAGTTCAGCCATACAGATAGTATGGCTGAATTCGCATCGCACCCGCCGCACCCGCGGCAAATTCGCACGGGACCCTTCTTTTGGCCCGCAGCAGAATCGGATCGCATGGGTGTTCACACCATGCGATCCGAGTTTGCAGATTGCACTGCGATATGCAAACTGATCTGGGGGTGTCATTAACATTTCACTGACACTCCCAGCAGTTCGCATAGGGCAGTGTGAACTGCCGCCGGGAGGCATGCGATGCGGGAACCCGCCGCGGATTCGTGGCGTTCCCGCATCGCTCCAGTGTGAACCCAGCCTAATAAGCGATCGTTTTTCTGATCGCTGTATTAGTGTCACAGGTGACGCTAGTTAGGCAGGTAGGTATTTAGGTTCGCCGCAGCTTTTTATAGCGCCAGGGACCCCCATATACTACCGCATAAAGCCCCCTAATTGCCCCCTAGTTAACCCTTTCACCAGTGATCACCATATAACTGTTACAGGTGACGCTGGTTGGTTAGTTATTTTTTTATAGTTTCAGGGCACCCGCCATTTATTACCTAATAAAGGTTTAACCCCCTGATCACACGGCGGGTGTCATTTGTGACTGTAATAACTGTTAGGGCAGTTAGGGTTAGCCCCCTTTAGTTCTAAGGTACCCCCCTAACCCCCCCAATAAAGGTTTAACCCCGTGATCACCCCCCGTTGCCAGTGTCACTAAGGCTGGGTTCACATTGCAGCGGTTTATGAGAATGGATGTGATTCGCACCGCACTGCAGTGCAAATCACATCCGATCTCTGTGCGATTCGAGTTCAGCCATACAGATAGTATGGCTGAATTCGTGTCGCACCCGCCGCACCCGCCGCAAACTCGCACGGGACCCTTTTTTTGGTCCGCAGCAGAATCAGATCGCATGGGTGTTCACACCATGCGATCCGAGTTTGCAGATCGCACTGCGATATGCGAACTGATCTGGGGGTGTCATTAACATTTCACTGACACTCCCAGCAGTTCGCATAGGGCAGTGTGAACTGCCGCCGAGAGGCATGTGATGCGGGAACCCGCCGCGGATTCGTGGCGTTCCCGCATCGCTCCAGTGTGAACCCAGCCTAATAAGCGATCGTTTTTCTGATCGCTGTATTAGTGTCACAGGTGACGCTAGTTAGGCAGGTAGGTATTTAGGTTCGCCGCAGCTTTTTATAGCGCCAGGGACCCCCATATACTACCGCATAAAGCCCCCTGATTGCCCCCTAGTTAACCCTTTCACCAGTGATCACCATATAACTGTTACAGGTGACGCTGGTTGGTTAGTTATTTTTTTATAGTTTCAGGGCACCCGCCATTTATTACCTAGTCTCACTAGTGTACCCCTAAATTTAGGGGTGTCTACTTTCCAAAATGGGGTCATTTGGGGGGGGGTTTGTGCCATCTTGGCATTTTATGGCCTTCAAAACTGTAACGCCCTTAGAAAGCCTGAAGGCGGTGCTTGGTTTTCGGGGCCCCGTACGCGGCTAGGCTCCCAAAAAGTCCCACGTATGTGGTATCCCCGTACTCAGGAGAAGCAGCAAAATTTATTTTGGGGTGTCATTTCACATATGCCCATGGCATGCGTGAGCAATATATCATTTAGTGACAACTTTGTGAAAAAAAAAAAAAAAAAAAAAGTTTGTAATTTTCCCGCAACTTGTGGCAAAATATAAAATATTCCATGGACTCAACATGCCTCTCAGAAAATAGCTTGGGGTGTCTACTTTCTAAAATGGGGTCATTTGTGGGGGTTTTGTGCCATCTTGGCATTTTATGGCCTTCAAAACTGTAATAGGTAGTGAGGAGTGAAGTCAAATATTTACGCCCTTAGAAAACCTGAAGGCGGTTCTTGGTTTTCGGGGCCCCGTACGCGGCTAGGCTCCCAAAAAGTCCCACATATGTGGTATCCCCGTACTCAGGAGAAGCAGCAGAATTTATTTTGGGGTGTCATTTCACATATGCCCATAGCATGTGTGAGCAATATATCATTTAGTGACAACTTTGTGAAAAAAAAATTAAAAAAAATTAAAGTTTGTAATTTTCCTGCAACTTGTGGCAAAATATAAAATATTCCATGGACTCAAAATGCCTCTCAGCAAATAGCTTGGGGTGTCTACTTTCTAAAATGGGGTCATTTGTGGGGGTTTTGTGCCATCTTGGCATTTTATGGCCTTCAAAACTGTAATAGGTAGTGAGAAGTGAAATCAAAAATTTACGCCCTTAGAAAGCCTGAAGACGGTGCTTGGTTTTCGGGGCCCCGTACGCGGCTAAGCTCCCAAAAAGTCCCACATATGTGGTATCCCCGTACTCAGGAGAAGCAGCCGAATTTATTTTGGGGTGTCATTTCACATATGCCCATAGCATGTGTGAGCAATATATCATTTAGTGACAACTTTGTGTAAAAAAAAAATAATAATTTTTTTTTTGTCATTATTCAATCGCTTGAGGCAAAAAAATAAAATATTCAATGGGCTCAACATGCCACTTATCAATTTCCTTAGGGTGTCTACTTTCCAAAATGGGGTCATTTGGGGGGGTTTTGTACTGCCCTGCCATTTTAGCACCTCAAGAAATGAGATAGGCAGTCGTAAACTAAAAGCTGCGTAAATTCCAGAAAACGTACCTTAGTTTGTAGATGTGACAACTTTTGCGCAAACCAATAAATATACAATTATTGACTTTTTTTTTACCAAAGACATGTGGCTGAATACATTTTGGCCTAAATGTATGACTAAAATTGAGTTTATTGGATTTTTCTAATAACAAAAAGTAGAAAATATCATTTTTTTTCAAAATTTTCGGTCTTTTTACGTTTATATCGCAAAAAATAAAAATCGCAGAGGCAATCAAATACCATCAAAAGAAAGCTCTATTTGTGGGAAGAAAAGGACGCAAATTTTGTTTGGGTACAACATTGCATGACTGCGCAATTACCAGTTAAAGCAGCGCAGTGCCAAATTGTAAAAAGACCTCTGGTCATTTACCAGCAAAATTGTCCGGTCTGAAAGTGGTTAAAGCATGGCTATGGTATAAAAAAATATCCCAAGCCTTGAACATCTCACAGAGCGCTGTTCAATCCATCATTTAAAAATAGAAAGATTATGCTGCAAACTGCAAACCTACGAAGACATGGTTATCCACCTAAACTGCCATGCCGGGCAAGGAGAGCAATAATCAGAGAAGCAGCCAAGAGGCCCATGGTAACCCTGGAGAAGCTGCAGAGATCCACAGTTCAGGTGGGAGAATCTTTCCACAGGACAACTAATAGGCTGGGTTCCCACTTGTACGACAAGCGGTCCGACATTGGGAGCTCATGTCGCACGATGTGTGTAAATCAATGATTCCCAATGAGAGCCATCTTAACTGGTCCAACACAAGTCGGTCCAACTTTGAAAAGTCTCCATAGCTCCCAACAGTTCCGGTTTCTGCGGGACAGCCCCGGATTCAGACTTATGTTCCGCAGTCCCGCTCAGCTGAACTGTTTCCTACATTGCCTCCACTGCCACTCACTCTTGTAGAGTGCAGGCAGTTTTTAAAGCTTGTGAACAGCTCCTAAACTGACCAATCATTAAACAACATTTGCTGGGGCCCCATCCTTCCATCAGTGGGGCCCCAGGAGTCAGTAGCAGTAGAGGCAGATAGCGCCGCATTTGCTGACAGTTAGTTTAAAGTTCCGGCCCCCACCCTGTCTGTCCCTGGCGGAGTGATATGGAGGGTATTCCTGTCTTCCTCACTCCCTCAGTAAGTATTGAGGGCAAAAGGCGGGGCTGTAGCCAGCGGTGACTGTGAGGAACCGTAGCCATCCATCCATCAGAAAGGTATGTGGAGGGCGTCTCTGACATCTGACAAGTAGGTGATCTCTCTGCTCCTGCTGCACCTACACACTTTCTCCTCCCTGCAAGCTCTCCTCTCAGTCCAGCGCATCTGCTTTTCTCCTCTCCTTTCCTACCACCGACAGCTCCAGCTCTGCTACTCCTCTCCCTGCCAGGGCCATCTTTAATATTGATTGGACCCTGGGCAAAACTTTTCTGGGATTCCCCCCAACCCCCCCCATATGCAGTTTTGCTCTCCACCTGCTCTGAGACATACAGTAAATAGCAGCTACGGTAGATCAGTCAGCTATTGCAATTTACATGTAAAAACAGGGTCTGCAGGTGAGTCCTCTTTACACAACAATAGGGCAGAGCTGGGCAGCATTAGTAGCAACACTTCACACTGAGATATTGGGGCACAGCACAGAACTAAAACCTCAAGGGATGAGGGAATTTAAACCAGGATAGTTGGCAAGTATGAGGCAGCTGCTTTGGGGCCCACAACAATGACAGGGCCCAGGGCAGCTGCCCCTTTTGCCCTGCCTTAAAAATGGACCTGCTCCGTGCAATCAGTGATTTAAGTCCCCCAGCTCTGATTTTAGCTCTCCGCCCCTGACGGCATGCCTGATCCTAATACACATCTCCTCTTCCCTGTCATCAGTCACTCCTGTCCCGACACAGCAGACCTCCATTCTCTCTTCACTAAATACCTGCACCCTTTCCCTACCACAAGTTCCTGATAGATTCCTGGGCTCCTCCATTCCTCGGATACTTCTCTCATCCACAGCCAAACTCCCTCCACTTCACACTATAATCCAGCCTGCACTATCTCCCTCTTAGCTGTCTGTATAATAGGCTTAGGATCCCTGTCTATTTAATTCATATCCCTGGATCACCCATCCTAACACTGATGTAAAGGGGGACTCTTAGTGTGAAGGGGAGACTGCTGATGTAATGGGGTCACCAGATGTAAAGGGAGACTACCAATGTTAAAGGGGGACTCTGATGGGAGGGGGCCCCACATTTAGCAGCCATTGCAGATGTAAAGGAGGAATCCTGATGTTAAGCATAGGGGGCTCCTGATTTAATGGGCCACTGCTGATGTGAGGACTCCTGCTGTAAAAGGGGACTCTGATGTGAAAGTGTGGCTCTTAATGTACAAGGGTCTTCTGATGTAAAGGGAAATTACTGATGTGACTGAGGGGATTCATGGTGTGAAAGAGGGGACTTTAATATGAAGGGGAGATTCTGATATAAATATGACTAAGTATAACTCAGCCCATAACTGTGTCTTAATGTATACATTGCAGGTTTATGTCAGTGAGCCTCTCACTCATAGCACAGAAATGAGAGAGTATTTTGTGGGTACAAGGACTGCAGACTGTATACAGCATATACCACTGTAAAGCCGTATTAAACCCAACATCAAAAATGTATTATATTGCCGCCTAGTAATTATTAGATGTGGTGGCTGCATTAGTTGTTTTTTTTAGGATTTTTCATCTGGTGATCTGTTCAGTAACATACCTCCTGTACTGTTAGTGAGACACAACTCTGGATGAAAGAGAAATGGGGGCACCTTTGAACAGCAGCATTGTCAATCTGGAGGGGGTGGAGTGTGAGATGGACTAGCAGATTTAAATACACTAACACTTTATTAGCAGTTGCAGCAAACAGATTTTTTCTTTCAGGATAAAGGTCTTACATAAATAAAAGCTGGTCACTGTAAGCACCCCTGTCAGTGGTAATTGGTTTGTCTCAACACTCTAACTACTATTCCTGCAGGACAGCTTGTGCTTTTGAAAAAAAAAAAAGCACACTGGCTGGATCACCAGGTGAAAATAGAAGAAAGCCTAAAAAAGAAAGAAAAAGAAAACAAATGCAGCCATCACATCTAAGAATTGGTAAGCTGAAATATAATAAATGTTTGCTTGTGAGTTTAATACCTCTTTAGACTCTATTTAACTATATTCCTTTAAGCCACCTCAATATTCAACTTTTTAAAGCCACGCCCATTATTGTCAGCTGCGGACCGCATGTCTTTGTCATCCCTAGGTGTCCCTCATTCTCAAGTTCCAAAGTTGGGAGGTAGGAATTCTCCCTGCACTACTTTGGTCTGACTTTGGTCCTACTTCAATCCATTGAATATCATTGAAGTCGGATCAAATTAGGATCCTTGTCCTAACCATCCGATTTGGGACATCAGACATGGGGATTACAGTAATATTAAAAGGAATTTATGTCACTCTGGTTAATTGGTCAAAGGACAAGTTGTACTATCTCAAAGTAGGAGCAAAATCGTATCTTGTTCATTCAAGTCGAATGGAAGTAGGACCGAAGTAGGACAGATGTAGCAGGGCAAAGTAGGATGATAGTTGTACAACAGTGTCGTTTCAGTATGAACGCAGCCTTATTAGTCCTGCACTCCACAAAACTGGCCTTTATGGAAGAGTGACAAGAAGAAGGCCATTGTTGAAACAAAGCCATAATAAGTCCCGTTTGCAGTTTGCGAGACTGTGGGGGACACAGCAAACATGTGGAAGAAGGTGCTCTGGTCAGATGAGGCCAAAATTGTACTTTTTGGAATAAAAGCAAAACGCTATGTATGCTGGAAAACTAACACTGCACAACAAACCTGAACCCACCATCCCCACCGTGAAACATGGTGGTGGCAGCATCATATTGTGGGGATGCTTTTCTTAAGCAAATATAGGGAAGTTTGTCAGAGTTGATGGGAAGATGGATGGAGCCAAATATAGGGCAATCTTAGAAGACCTGTTTTAGTCTGTAAAAGACTTGAGACTGGGATCACCTTCCAGGAGGACCCTAAACATAAAGCCAGAGCTACAATGGAATGTTTTAGATCAAAGCATGGGTGAAGGATCTTTTCTACATACCACCTATTTGTAACTATTGCATCATCAGTAGTGGCTGTCATGTATATTCCATTACATATGTTTTTATTTATGTATCTCTAATAAAATTTATGTATGTAACTACTATACTGATTTGTGACATTTATCTAAGTGCCGTTAAAGTCCTATCCCAAGGTGAACCCCTCTTTTTCTATAGATCAAACAATATTCATGTGTTAGAATGGCCCAGTCAAAGTCCAGACCTAAATCCAATTGAGAATCTGTGGCAAGACTTGCTGTTCACAGAATCCCTCCATCCAATCTGACAGAACTTGAGCTATTTTGCAAAGGAGAATGGACAAAAATGTCACGCTCTAGATGTGCAAAGCTGGTAGAGGCATAACCAAAAAGACTTGCAGCTTTAATTGCAGCAAAGTATTGACTCAAGAGGGCTGAATACAAATGCACACCGCACTTTTCACATACTTATTTGTAAAATATTTTGAAAACCATTTATCATTTTCCTTCCACTTCACAATTATGTGCCACTTTGTGTTGGACTATCACAAAATCCCAATAACATGCATTTACGTTTTTGGTTGTAACATGACAAAAAGTGGAAAATGTCAAGGGGTATGAATACTTTTTCAATGCAATGTCGGTTCACACACAGTCTGCTAGACAGTACAATAATTATGCCAAACTAACTTAGAATAGAGTTCTGTGCCACTAGGCTGGAATAAAAATCTAAATCAAATATAAGTCAGCAATAAACAGTGCATATAAGCATTAACTGAAATTCAAATAATAATAATACTATAACTAGTCTAGAGTTCACTCTAAGAGAATGGCCTGGATATGGTGCAATGTCCCTTGACAGGTACCTCTTAGCTTAAACAATAGGTAAACATCTGTGTAGCAGCTGTAAAAGGGCAGGCTTTAGTCCTAATTCTTCAGCCGGCTAGCATTGGGGCCAAATTGTTCCATTGATGCACTTGAGACTAGTCTCAGTCAAGTCTGGCGGCAATAAGACTACTAGATGGCTGGTATGGTCAGTTCCTAAAGCAGCAGCTTACCAGTCCCAGTGATATTGCAGCTCACTATCCAGTCACACACAGTGATTAGTCCGCTCTCTGCTTCTCACCTAGGTGACTCTGGCTGTCGGCACATTTGGAATCAGCACTCTGGTTCCTGCTCAGGCTGCCGTTATGCAGCAGTGATGGCTGCAGACAGCGATGTGCACTCATTAGCCTCCCTCATGGCAAGCTGCATCCTTTACAGCAGTGGTCGTCAACACTGTCCTCAGGGCCCACTAACAGGCCAGGTTTGATGTATTACATTGGGGAGATGCAGACTAGAATACTACAATCACTGAGCAGCAAATGATTTCACCTGTGATGTATTTCAGTTATCTTGCAAACCTGGCTTGTTAGTGGTTCCTGAGGACAGGGTTGATGATCACTGCTTTACAGCATGAGAAAATGCAGCACTTTCCCCTTCTCCTGACATTAAATTTGTAAATCTGTTAAGAAACCCATGGGGTTGAACTAAAAAAAAAAAAAAAAATGAATAGTGTGTACCAGGCTTTAGTGTCCTTGTAGAAATATTTCCCTTCTATCCTTGTTTCAGGACATCACTGAGCAAATTAATGCGATTTAAAGAAAAAAACATAAAGAAAAAAAGTTTTGGATCTACTAATGTTTACAAAATACATTAGCAACAGTTGCAGACATCAAAATGATTTCATATATAGGAAATCCTGTAAGTGACACAATCACTTGTGCATGTGTGTGTATTGCAACAGATCACATCATTAACTCAGGATGTAACAGCAGACAGCAAAGAGACTGTTTACAGTATACAGCAGCGATGGGTGGGAAACTTATGTTTACAGAGAATGCTTCTTCTTGTTCTATCAGTCTGTTGTGAGGATTGCTTCTATAAAAAAGTACATTATTTTCATGAGTTGAAAAAACTGTTAGAATTGTACTTTTTTTTTTTTTAAACCCAACTCCAAAACATTAGTAACTTTCCCCACACCCCTCTAAGTAACCGCTGGTATAAAAAGAGAAGTTTGTCATATCTTTTTGATTTTGGAATCATACTTACCTAGGTGGATGCAGCATCGGGTCAATGCAGCATTTGTATCCCACTGGCTCTAAGATTGAGAACCGAGCGATTGAACAAGGCCGATCACCCAGTCACTGCTGTCTTCTCTGCACCCCCATACACTCTCTGGAGGGCTGGGCTGTGAAGGGGCGGGAGTGGCTGGCCCAGGCTTGCTGGAAGGCTGAGCCACGTGCCAATCCAGACATGTGGGTGGATCCAGACAATACAGTCGCAATCTTTCCCCAGCCTGGACCGGCTCTGTGACTTCTGCCGGCAGCGAGCTTCAGCTCGCTGTCAGCTGAAAGCGGGTCACAGGAGTGCATGATGAACTCCACTCCTGCGATCCATGAGAGAAGTATAAACAAACAAAAAAATAAATAAATAAAAAACTAACCCAAAGGCCCATTTTACTTAAAGAGGAAATAAACCCTGATGAGTTTACTTCCTCTTTGATTCCCTGCAAAGGTACTGTAAAGCATAATGGACTACTATGCATCGCATAGTATTCCATTATGTGTCACTTACCTGACACAGGAGCCAGCGAAGTCACTGCTGTCCCCTGTAGTCCAGAGCATCCATCTTCTCGGTGGGTCTCGCTGCTCCGCCTCTGTCATTCGACGAAGCCGCGATGACGTCAGTCCCGCGTGTGCGCACGGGAGCCGCCACTCGTGGCATATCGCCGTTGACAGCGGCGCACTCAGTATGCCTGTGCGCCGCTGTCTACGGCGCATGCGCCGTAGACAGTGGTGCCTGTATTTTGGCAAATATCTCCTAAACAGTGTAGGTTTAGGAGATATTTCTTGGACCTACAGGTAAGCCTTAATCTAGGCTTACCTGTAGGTCAAAGTGGTTTGTAAGGGTTTACAACCACTTTAACTGAAGCTGCAGTCACATGACACTGCTAACCCAATCTATCTTCTTCTGGTTACTTCTGGGGGTATTTCTTTTGGTGTCAATGTCACTGCCGTGCATGACTTGGACACTTCCTATTGGTGGAGGCGACGGTTCCAGCTGGGTTCTCTCTCATAGGCTCCAAAGGCAGGAAAACTAACAGTGGGTGGTGAGGAGACCAGTTTCCAAGCAAATAACAAGCAGGGAAAAAAAATGTCTGGTCCCCAAGGCAGGAAACTAACCTTGATCATAGAGGAAACTGTGACTTTGATCCATTACACCACTGGATAGCTTAGGAAGAGGTGTTTGGAGTCAAGGCTGAGGAGTAAGGTATTTGATGCACTATTTAAATGTGATGTTTGCATAGAATTGGGCTTTAGGGCCAGCTCATACCTTAGAAAAGCAGTCCAGGTGTGTTCCAGATGATTTTCTGCATGCGCATTTTTGATGCTTTCCAGATGCATTTTTGATGTGTTTTTGGTGCGTTTTTGATGCAGTCCACTGCCTTTTTTCTCCCTCTTTTTTCTTAACCTTAAATAAGGACATGTCTGTTCCAGTGCGTTTTTGGTGCATTTTGGTGTGTTCTAGAGCATTTTTGATGTGTTCCAGTACAGTCCAGTGCAGGGAAATTGCAGCATATTGTACTTATATTTCTGGAACTGAAAGCACTGGTGTAAACTATGCCATTGAAATCCATATAACCTACTTTCCATGCGTTTTTGATGCAGAAAAAAAATGCACCGGACTGCATGTGGTGTGAACTGGCCCTTAAAGTAAAGGGAAGCACAGTGAGTTAGATGCCTCCATGTACCTTTTTTATCACCTCCTCAGTTCACTCAGGAGTACCCAATCACCAGGCCTGCATTTGCAAACACACATCTTTATTTAAATACTGTTTTCAGAAAGCCACTATTTACATATAATTTTCCCAGGCTCTTGGAGTAGATTGGGGTAGCGTGTAATACTATAAATGGTGGGATTTCACATTATATGGTGGAAATTATACAGTGTCACTTACTTTAAGTGATTTTGTAGCCTTAGGATCACTTTAAAGATCTAAACCCAATCATTAAAATCACATATAATCTTTAACATGTCAAAGTCATTTAAATCCCAACTCCAGGCACAGCAAAAAAAGATAACCTTGCAGTGCACTGCAAGAGTTAAATGCTTGTTAAACCAAAAGCAAACATTTATTATGTTGCAGCTTACCAATTCTTAGATGTGGTGGCTACATTTGTTTAGGCTTTTTTCCTCAGTTTTCACCTGGTGATCTGGCCAGTAAGTCTGAAGTTTTTCAAAAGAACAAGCTCTTTTGCAGATGTACAAAGAAAATAATGCAGTGCCTCCAAATATAGAATAATACAAACTTAAAACATGTGCCATCAACACAGCATTTATAATGTGCAAAAGGCATCCACAATATTCAAAAATGATAATAAAAATAAGTCAGTGTAAATAAAGTCCAATACAAAAGAGTCAAAAATATGAACTAAATATCAACGCAAAAAAAGTGTCTTCCACCAACTAATGAAAATGCTCTCCACCACACGTGAACAACAGAACTAAAATGCACACGTTAAAGCTGCCAGATGAAAAAGCAACAACATGTATGTTTGTGTCTACAGGATCCTTCACACATGGTCACTCTGCAGTACCGTTTCTTACCACTGGAGAGAGTCAAAAGGTTTGCTTGATAGTGTCTAGGAAAAAGTGCTCACAACAATGAGCCACAAACAGGAGACCACATAGAGTGTAATATATTTATTAAAAAGTAAAAGCGTTTTTTTCCAAATGCCAGTAAAACACTTGTCATGACAAATAAAACAGTGCACTTACAAAGTAAGCTGCCAGTTCCAAGCATGGAAGTGGTGACAAGACATCAGCGTTTCGCTCCTGCCCCAACACGTTTAATGCGAATGCACATCTTCAGGGGACGCTAGCCTCTTGCAGTTGTATCAGTTAAGCGCCATACCCACTATCAGATTTTCTGCTGGTTTTTGTCTTCAGATTTACCAAAACCATATAATATGAGGTCAAACCTTAGGAGTTTCAATTTGTATGCAATCAGGCAATCAGGTCTTCTGTAGCCTCCTCTCTAAGCTGTTCTCGGCCATGATGTCACGTGACGTCACAAGGGACGGGCTCTAGGGGCGACATCATTTGATGGTTAGGCCCCATACCTATATAAGAGGTGCCAGACAGCAGGGACATCACAACGGATAAAGACAGCTTTAGTTCAAGACTGGCTTTTTTAGTTTTTTAGTGGGTAACTGACGGCGAGGATGAAGACAGTGGTAACGAGGAAGAAGACAGCTCCGCAGCAGAAAACAGCACAAGAAGACGACACAAAGAGATGATGGCACCGGGAGATCACTGTTCCGGAAATGACGGCTTCAGGAGATCACGGTTCCAGGAGAAGATGGCTCTGGACTTCTTATTTAATAAAGGACTTGTCAAAAACTGGCTCTTGTAGTTAGGGATGAGCTTTCTGTTCGAACATGATTTTAGATTCGAACATTGGCTGTTCGCCTGTTCGTCAAAAACCGAACATTATGGGCCATTTGCGCCAAATTCGAGTGGCGCATAACGGCCCATAATGCACTGCGAGAGTGATGATTGGCCAAAGCATGCACCATGACCTGCATGCTTTGGCCAATCCCAGCGCTTTCAGCTAAGAGAGCCATAATTGGCCAAAAGCAGGGTTCCTTTTCCGAATAATGGCTCAGGTGGACTAAGTCCACGCCCCACACTATATAAGGCTGCCTGCACGTCGGCCCCATGTAGTGTGTTGTTGGCGTGACAGAGAGAGAGTGCCATATAGATTGAGCAGGCAGGTTATTCAGTTAGCTGCAGTGTATTTAATATATATATATATATATATATATATATATATATATATATATATATATATATACAGACTGTCTCGTGTGTATATATATATATATATATATATATATATATATATATCCACTGCATACAGTTTAGCTATACCTGACTGCAAGCGGTTCCTGGTGTTCTTTTTCTAATATACTTCTGGCAGGCAGGTTATTCAGTTAGCTGCAGTGTATTTAATATATATATATATATATATATATACAGACAGTCTTTTATATATATATATATATATATATTATATCCACTGTATCCAGTTTAGCTGCAGGCCGTTCCTGGTGTACTTTTTCTAATATACTTCAAGCGGTGTACACAGTACTGTGAACCCAGTGAACCCTTGCTACTACTTTTCTGGTGGTGCACACATTACACCCATAGTTGTTATTACACTTCTGATGGTGTACACTGTACCATGCACCCATAGTACAGTTGCTACTACTTTTCTGGTGGTGTACACAATACAGTACACCCATAGTTGTTATTACACTTCTGTTGGTGTACACAGTACCGTGCACCCCTACTGCATTTGCTACTACTTTTCTGGTGGTGTACACAGTACACAATACATAAAGTGCACCCATAGTTGCTATTAGACTTCTGGTGGTGTGCACAATACCATTCACCCCTAGAGCAGTTATGCTAGCTTGGTTATTATTACACTTCTGTTAGTGTACACTGTATTGTGCACCCCTAGTGCAGTTGCTACTACTTTTCTGGTGGTGTACACAATACAGTACACCCATAGTTGTTATTACACTTCTGTGGGTGTACACAGTACCATGCACCCCTAGTGCAGTTGCTACTACTTTTCTGGTGGTGTACACAGTACACAATACATATAGTACACCCATTGTTGTTATTACACTTCTGTTGGTGTACACAGTACCATGCATCCCTAGTGCACTTGCTACTACTTTTCTGGTGGTGTACACAGTACACAATACAGTGTAGTGTGGCTTTGCTAAACAAAATTTACAGCATGTCCGGAAGGCCACCAAGGAGAGGCAGATGCTCACAGGCCAATAAAAGAGGGCAAGCAGACTCTGTGTCTACAGTCGACAGTGCTGGTCTTGGACACGGTGCATCCTCAGCACGTGGCCGTGGGGCATGCTTGTCCTTTTTTTCTGCAGCTGGCCATGTTATTGAGCCACAACATGCAGAAGAGTTGGTGGAATGGATAACAAAGTCCTCTTCATCCTCCTCATCTTCTGTCACCCAGGCTCAGAGTAGTTTGCCTGGCAATGCAGAACCAAAACGGCCTATTCCATCAGCTCCATGTCAACAGTCACTCCTTCCCTAGCCCCACCATCATGCATGGGGGAGTCCCCCGAACTATTCAACCACAGTGTCAGATTCATGCAGCTGGAGGATGCGCAGGGATTTGAAGGCTCCGATGATGGTACCCAGGTTGAGGAAGGGAGTAACATGAGCCTAGAGAGAGGGGGTGCCCAAGAAGGTCAAGAAACTGGCAGTCATGTTTCCTGAGCTACAGCATACTGCCAAGTTTGCTCCAGTTATGAGGAGGGAGGGGATGATGAGGTCATTGACTCAGGTGCCTGATAGAAGAGAGGAGGAGGAGGAGGAAACACATCTCCAATGAGGCAGGATGCCCTCCGGGGGGCAGCTTAAGGGCAGCCACCCTATTGAATCACACCGCAGAGCTAAGTAGGTGCAGGGCGCTGCTGACTAGTGTGGACCATTGTTGGTCAGCAGATCGCACCATTGCTGTTTGCAACATATGTCTGAAGCGTATCAAGCGTGACCAACACAGCAGCCGATTGGGCACCACATGATTGACCAGACATATGATGACCACCCATGCATTCCGTTGGCAACAGCACTTAAAAGACCCACATCAAAGACCAAGGCTGACCTCTCCTTGCTCCTCATCTGCTGGGATCTCCAACCCCACTATACCTCTAGTCCTCTGAGAAACCTGCACTGGGAGGAATGAAGTACTTGTGGCCAATCTGCTAGTGGTACACCAACATCGGATTTTAGCAGGCAACTTTCCCTACCCAGTTGCTAAACCGTCTAAAGAAATTCGGTCCCAGCCATACACATGCTCAGCGTCTGAATGCTAGCTTGGCCAAATTGCTAGCACTGCAACTGCTGCCTTTTCAGCTGGTAGACTCTGTCCCCTTTCGTAAATTTGTGGAATGTGTGGTATCTCAGTGGCAGGTTCCCAAATACCATTTCTTTTCACGGAAGCCCATTCCGGCTCTCTACCAGCATGTGGAAGGCAATGTCCTGGCCTCGTTGGACAGGGAGGTCAGCAGTACGGACCATATAACTGCTGACTCATGGTCCAGCAGGCATGGACAGGGACATTACTTTTCTTTCACTGTGCACTGGGTAACTCTGCTGGCAGCTGGGAAGGATGCAGGACAGGGTCCACTATTGTTAGAGCTTGTTCCGCCACCACACCTCCAAAATGCTAGTGGTGATTCTGTCACAGTTCTCTACTCCACCCCTCCTCTTCTTCTTCCTCTATGGCCTCTTCCTCTGTAGATTTCTCCTCTGAACCAGTGGTGCTATGTAGGCGTTCAAGGGGCTAAGCAAGAATTCAGGCAAAAAGATGCCATGCGGTGCTTGAGTTAGTCTGCTTAGGGGACAGGAGTCAAAATGGGGCAGAGATTCTGTCAGCTCTGCAGGGGCAGGCTCAGAGGTGGTTGACGCTATGCCAGCTTCAGCCAAGTATGTTTGTATGTGACAATGGCACCAACCTCCTCTCTGCCCTCCGACAGGGACACTTGAGCCATGTTCCCTGTGTGGCTCACATCCTGAATTTGGTGGTGCAGCAGTTCTCGAGCAGGTACCCTGGCTTACAGGATCTCTTGAGGCAGGCCAGGAAAGTCTGTGGTCATTTCTGCTGGTCATATATTGCCAGTGCTTGGATGGCTGACATTCAAAAAGAATGCAACCTGCCCAAGAACCGCCTCATTTGTGATATGCCTACCAGATGGAACTCAACGTTGGCAATGCTGCAGCAGCTGCACACGCAGCAGAGGGCCATCAATGAGTACCTGTGTGAGTATGGCACCAGGACAGGGTCAGGGAGCTTGGCTTTTTTTTGCCACCCCAGTGGCTAGTGATCAAGGATGCATGCACTGTACTGTCAGCATTTGAGGAGGCCATGAGGATGGTGAGCAGTGACAGTGCATGCATTAGTGATACTGTCCCTCTTGTCTTCCTGTTGGAGCACACGCTTCATGGACAGGGCACTGGAGGCAGAACAGCGGGAGGAAGAGGAGGACTTCCTTACCTCTCTAGGCCCCCTTTATCCAGATACTAGTATCCCTGCAGGCCCGCTGATCACACAGGAGGAAGAAGAGGAGGAGGAGGATTGTGTCAGCATGGAGGTGGAGGATAACACTCAGCAACAGCAGCAGTCTTCAAGGGATCGTTTGCAGTCCCCAGAAACCCATGGAATTGTACATGGCTGGGAGGAGCGGGTCGAGGATCATGTGATCCTTAGTGACCCAGAGGACTCAGGATCTAATGTATCTGCAAACTTACGCTGCATGGCCTCCCTGATCCTGCAAAGCCTGCGTAAGGACCCTAGGATTCTTGGTATCAAGGAGAAGGATCATTACTGACTGGCAACCCTTCTTGACCCATGTTACAAGGGTAAGGTTGCAGAACTTATCCAGCCTTCGCAGAGCCAGAGGATGAAACATCTTCGGGGGCCTTGCAGAAAGGTTTGTGCAATGTGTTTCCATAGCCTGGGAGTTTACAATTTCCTGGTGCTGGACAACGTGTTGCTGTGGCTTCGTTCAGTCACAGAAAGAGCAGTGAAGAAGGTGGCCGGCTGACCGATGCCTTCAGACAATTCTTCAGTCCTCAGCGCCCAGGTCTGATCAGTTCCAGCAACCATCACCAGTAGGGATGAGCTTTGAGTTTGAGTCAAACTCATGTTCAACTCGAACACTGCCTGTTCGCCTGTTCAGCGAACAGTGAACAATTTGGGGTGTTCGCTGCAAATTCGAAAATCCGCGGAACACCCTGTAAAAGTCTATGGGAGAAATCTAAAGTGCTAATTTTAAAGGCTTATATGCACGTTATTGTCATAAAAAGTGTTTGGGGACCTGGGTCCTGCCCCAAGGGACATGTATCAATGGCAAAAAAAGTTTTAAAAACGTCCATATTTTCGGGAGCAGTGATTTTAATAATGCTTAAAGTGAAACAATAAAATTGTAATATTCCTTTAAATTTCGTACATGGGGGGTGTGTATAGTATGCCTGTAAAGGGGCGCATGTTTCCCGTGCTTAGAACTGTCTCTGCACAAAGTGTCATTTCTGCAGGAAAAAAAGTAATTTAAAAGCACTCGCGGCTATAACGAATTGTCGGCTCATTGTAATACAGAGAACACTCATTGAAAGTCATTGATAAAAAAAAGCATGGGGTTCTCCCAAATTCAATTACCAGGCCCTTCAGGTCTGGTATGGATATTAAGGGGAACCCCGTGTCAAATAAAAAAAAATTATGTGGGGTTCCCCCCAAATATCCATACCACACCCTTCAGGTCTGGTATGGATTTTAAGGGGAGCTCCACGCCAAATAAAAAAAAATGGCGTGGCGTTCCCCCCAAAAATCCATACCATAACCTTTATCTGAGCATGCAACCTGGCAGGCCGCAGGAAAAGAGGGAGTGACAAGAGAGCGTACCAGGCCAAATGCCCTCAACATTGGGAGGATGCTTTGGGGGTCTGCGACCCCTCAAAGCACCATGCCCCCATGTTGATGGGGACAGGGGCCTCATCCCCACATCCCTGGCTGGTAGTTGTGGGGGTCTGCGGGCGGGGGGTTATCAGAATCTGGAAGCCCCCTTTAACAAGGGGACCCCCAGATCCTGCCCCCCTGTTTGAAATGGTAAGGGGGTACAAAAGTACCCCTAGCATTTCACAAAGAAAGTGTAAAAATTTTTTAAAAAACACACACACACCATTGGGAAAAGTCCTTTATTAAAAATAAAAAAATAATAAAAAAAAGATTCCAGCGGTGGTAATCCACTCTTGCTATCCAGCGATGGCTGATCTCTTCTCCGGGGTCCAGCAATGGGTGATCTGATCCAGCGATAGGTGATCTCTCCCTCCAGTGGAGCGCATCCATCCTGTCTCCACCGGAGACACTGTGGGAATCCCGGCATCCTGACATGTCTTAGCTGAGGAGGACGGGGCCACCCGTCACCTGACCCCACCCCCTCTGACGCATGGGGAAACCCGGGCTTCCCCAGTGACGTGCAGGTGACCCCGCCCCCTCTGATGTAATGGAAACCTACGTTACATTAGAGGGGGCGGGGTCACCCGTACGTCACTGGGGAAGCCTGGGTTTCCCCTTGCGTCAGAGAGGGACGGGGTCAGGTGATGGGTGGCCCCGTCCTCCTCAGCTAAGATGTGTCAGGCTGCCATGATTCCCGCAGTGTCTCCGGTGGAGACAGGATGGATGTGCAGCGCTGGAGGGAGAGATCACCCATCACTAGATCAGATCACCCATCGCTGGACCCTAAAGAGATGATCATCCATCACTGGATAGCAAGAGTGGATTACCACCGCTGGAATCTTTTTTTTTTTTTTTTAATAAAGGAATTTTTCAAAAGTGTGTTTGTCTTATTTAACTAGGTGACGGTGACGGGTGGCCCCGCCCTCCGCATATAACAAACGTCAGGCCGCCGGGATCCCTCCAGTGTCTCCTCCGTGGAGACAGAAGATGGATGGATGCGCTGCGCTGGATCAGATCAGCCATCGCTGGACCCCGGAGAGATGATCACCCGTCGCTGGATAGCAAGAGTGGATTACCACCGCTGGAACCTTTTTTTTATTTTTTTTATTTTTAATAAAGGAATTTTTCAAAAAAGTGTGTTTGTCTTATTTAACTATTTTTTACACTTTCTTTGTGAAATGGTAGGGGTACTTTTGTACCCCCTTACCATTTCAAACAGGGGGGGGCAGGATCTGGGGGTCCCCTTGTTAAAGGGGGCTTCCAGATTCTGATAAGCCCCCTGCCCGCAGACCCCGACAACCACCGGCCAGGGTTGTGGGGATGAGGCCCTTGTCCACATCAACATGGGGACATGGTGCTTTGAGGGGTCACAGACCCCCAAAGCATCCTCCCAATGTTGAGGGCATGTGGCCTGGTACGGTTCAGGAGGGGGGGCACTCTCTCGTCTCCCCCTCTTTTCCTGCAGCCTGCCAGGTTGCGTGCTCGGATAAAGGGTCTGGTATGGATTTTTAGGGGGATTTTTTTTTTATTTACATTTTTTTAAATTTGACGCAGGGTTCCCCTTAATATCCATACCAGACTTGAAGGGCCTGGTAATTGAATTTGGGGGAACCCCACGCTTTTTTTTTTTATTAATGACTTTCAATGAGTGTTCTCTGATTGAAAGTGATTTTAAATGAATTTTTTTCTCTGCAGAAATTACACTTTGTGAAGGGACAGTTCTAAGCACGGGAAACATGCGCCTCTTCACAGGCATACTATAGACACCCCCCAGGTACGAAATTTAAAGGAATATTACACTTTTATTGTTTCACTTTAATCATTATTAAAATCACTGCTCCCGAAAAAACGGCCGTTTTTAAAACTTTTTTTTGCATTGATCCATGTCCCCTGGGGCAGGACCCAGGTCCCCAAACACTTTTTTAGGACAGTCATTTGCATATTAGCCTTTAAAATTAGCACTTTCGATTTCTCCCATAGACTTGTACAGGGTGTTCCGCGGCTTTTTGAATTTGCCGCGAACACCCCAAATTGTTCACTGTTTCCTGAACAAGCGAACAGGCAATGTGAGTGACTATCCTATTATGCTGAGTAGGGATGAGCTTCGTGTTCGAGTCGAACATACGTTCGACTCGAACATCGGCTGTTCGCCCGTTCGGCGAATACCGAACATTATGGGCCGTTCGCACCAAATTCGTGTGGCGCTCACGGCCCACAATGCACTGCGATGGCGCAGTGCGTTGCTGGCTCATGATTGGCCAAGCATGCACTGTGACCCCGCATGCTTGGCCAATCACAGCGCCGGCAGCGAGGAGAGCCATGATTGGCCACAGGCAGGATGCCTGTGGCCAATCATAGCTCAGGCTGTGTAGTACACATCACGCGGCGGCCTTGTGTAGTGTGTTGGCGTCTGAAGCAGTTAGTGGGTGTTCTGTGTACCTTCAACACAGTATACACTGATCGTTATCAGCCGATTTTTCGATCTTGCTCTTCTCTAGTGGTTGTTGTATGCGTGCCCTGACCGCAGTATACACCGCTATATTCACCTATATAGCTAGCGATATATCTATCTTTTATAATAGAGCTTGCAGTCAGTGTTAGGAGCTTGTGCGTGCTGTCTGCGTGCTCTGTACCCAGTACACACCGCTATATCACCTACATAGCTCTTCTCTATTTGAGCCATCTGCAGGAGTTATTGGAAGTTGTGTGTGCCTCCAGCACAGCACAGTATACATCTGTATTTACCCTTAATTGCTGGTGTTCTATAATAAAGGCATCTGCAGGAGTTAGTGAGTGCTGTGTGCCTCCAGCACAATATACACCTGTATCTACCCTTTATTGCTGTTCTCTAATAGAGCCATCTGCAGGGCTTAGTGGGTGTTGTGTGCCTCCAGTACAGTATACCCCTTTATCTACCCTTTATTGCTGGTGTTCTATAATAAAGGCATCTGCAGGAGTTAGTGGGTGTTGTGTGCCTCCAGCACAATATACACCTGTATCTACCCTTTATTGCTGTTCTCTAATAGAGCCATCTGCAGGGCTTAGTGGGTGTTGTGTGCCTCCAGTACAGTATACCCCTTTATCTACCCTTTATTGCTGGTGTTCTATAATAAAGGCATCTGCAGGAGTTAGTGGGTGTTGTGTGCCTCCAGCACAATATACACCTGTATCTACCCTTTATTGCTGTTCTCTAATAGAGCCATCTGCAGGGCTTAGTGGGTGTTGTGTGCCTCCAGTACAGTATACCCCTTTATCTACCTTTTATTGCTGGTGTTCTATAATAAAGGCATCTGCAGGAGTTAGTGGGTGTTGTGTGCCTCCAGCACAATATACACCTGTATCTACCCTTTATTGCTGTTCTCTAATAGAGCCATCTGCAGGGCTTAGTGGGTGTTGTGTGCCTCCAGTACAGTATACCCCTTTATCTACCCTTTATTGCTGGTGTTCTATAATAAAGGCATCTGCAGGAGTTAGTGGGTGTTGTGTGCCTCCAGCACAATATACACTACCCAATTGCTGTTTTACCCAACTCCCTTCAGGCCATTACCATGTCTGGAAGGCCAGCAAGGAGAGGCAGACAGGCGTGAGCCGATAAAAGAGGGCAAGCAGGCTCTGTGTCTAGAGACAACAGTGCTGGTCGTGGACGCGGTGCATCGTCATCATCAGCACGTGGCCATGGGACGCGCTTGTCCTTCTTTTCGGCAGCTGGACATGTTGAGCCGCAACATGCCAACGACTTGGTAGAGTGGATGACCAAGCCCTCTTCATCCTCCTCATCCTCTCTTACCCAGTCTCAGGGTACTAGCAAAGCAGCTGCCAATGCATTGTCTTCCCTCGTCTCAATGTCATCATCAGTGACTCCTTCCCTAGACCCACCACGTCCTCCTGAGGAGTCTCCTGAACTCTTTGAGCACAGTGTTGGGTACATGCTCCAGGAGGATGCCCAGTGTTTTGTAGGCTCTGATGATGATACTCAGCTAGAGGAAGGCAGTAGCGTGAATGCAGAGAGAGGGGATGCTCAAGAAGGACAGCAATCTGGCAGTCATGTTCCACAAGCTGCAGCATACTGCCAGGTTTGCTACAGCGATGAAGAGGGAGGGGATGATGAGGGCACTGACTCCACGTAGGTGCCTGGTAGGAGAGAGGAGGAGGAGGAGGAGGCACATGTCCAACGAGGCAGGATGCCCTCCGGGGGTCAGCTTAGGTGCGGCACACCGACTGAATCACACCGCAGAGCTCCGCCTGTGCAGGGCGCTGCCTCTGCGCGTTATTCTAAAAGTTCTTTGGTGTGGGCCTTTTTTGAGACGAGTGCATCAGATCGCACCACTGCTATTTGCAACATATGTCTCAAACATATCTCGCGTGGCCAAAACATCAGCCTCTTGGGCACCACATGCTTGACCAGACATAGGTTGACCTGCCATGCAGCTTGTTGGCAAGCGTACCTCAAAGACCCACACCAAAGAACAAAGCGGACCTCTCCTTGCTCCTCATCAGCTGGCATCTCCAACCCCACTAGACCTTCAGTCCTCTCTGAAACCTGCTCTGAGAGGAATGAAGGTGTAGAATTAGGTGTGTCACAGCCAAGTGCTTCCGGGCACTCTGCTAGCAGTACACCCACGTCCGATTATAGCAGGCAAATGTCCCTGCCCCAGCTGCTGGACCGGCGAAAGAAGTTCACTCCCAGCCATTCACATGCCCAGCGGTTGAATGCTAGCTTGGCTAAATTGCTAGCACTTCAACTGCTGCCTTTTCAGTTGGTAGACTCGGCACCCTTCCATGAGTTTGTACAATGTGCGGTTCCTCAGTGGCAGGTCCCCAAACGCCACTTTTTCTCACGGAAGGCGATTCCGGCTCTCTACCGGCATGTGGAAGGCAATGTCCTTGCCTCGCTGGACAGGGCGGTCAGCGGTAAGGTGCATATTACCGCTGACTCATGGTCCAGCAGGCATGGACAGGGACGTTACCTGTCTTTCACGGCCCATTGGGTCACTCTTCTGGCAGCTGGGAAGGATGCAGGACAAGGTGCAGTAGTGTTGGAGGTTGTTCCGCCACCACGCCTCCAAAATGATACTATTGGTTGTGATACATCTCTCTCCTCCACCCCCTCTTCTTCTTCTTCCTCCATGGCCTCTTCCAGTGCTCTGTCCTCAGAACCAGCGGTGCTCCGTAGGCGTTCCAGGGGCTACGCAAGTACGCAGGCAAAACGATGCCATGCTGTGCTTGCGCTGGTTTGTTTGGGGGACAGGAGCCACACTGGGACAGATGTTTTGTCAGCTCTGCAGGGGCAGGCCGAGAGGTGGTTGACGCCACGCCAGCTTAAGCCAGGAATGGTGGTTTGCGACAATGACACCAACCTCCGCTCCGCCCTCCGACAGGGACAACTGACCCATGTGCCCTGTGTAGCTCACGTCCTTAACTTGGTGGTGCAGCGGTTCTTGGGCAGGTACCCGGGCTTACAGGATGTCCTGAAGCAGGCCAGGAAAGTCTGTGTGCATTTCCGCTGATCATTTAATGCCTGTGCTTGGCTGGCTGAGCTCCAAAAGGAGTTGAACCTGCCCAAGAACCGCCGTATATGTGACATGCCCACCAGGTGGAACTCAACGTTGGCCATGCTGCAGCGGCTGCACACGCAGCAGAGGGCCATCAATGAGTACCTGTGCGATTACGGCACCAGGACAGGGTCAGGGGAGCTCGGTTTTTTCTCACCACGCCAGTGGGGCATGATCAGGGATGCATGCACTGTCCTGTCACCGTTTGAGGAGGCCACAAAATGCGCCACATTACAGGCATACTATAGTCACCCCGAGGCACAATATTTAAAAGAATATTTCACTTTTATTTTTTCACTTTAAGCATTATAAAAATCACTGCTCCCAAAAAAACGGTTGTCTATAAATTATTTTTTTTCATGTCCCCTGGGGCAGGACCCGGGTCCCCAAACTCTTTTTATGACAATAACTTGCATATTAGCCTTTAAAATTAGCACTTTAGATTTTTTACGCTCGAGTCCCATAGACTTTAACGGTGTTCACACAAATTTTTTGCCTCTTCACATGTTCTACCGCAAACCGAACCGAGGGGTGTTCAGCTCATCCTTACTTGTAGTTTGTTAACATGTCACAATTTGTTTTGATGACTGGGTAGTGGTATGATGTACCTGATGCCTTTTGCCATGAGAGGGCAGGATCTGGGAGCCCCCTTGTTAATGGGGGGCTTCAAGATTCCGATAAGCCCCCTGCCCGCAGACCACGACAATCACTGGCCAGAGTTGCCGGGAAGAGACCCTTGTCCTCATCAACATGGGGGTAAGGTGCTTTGGGGCAGGGGGGGCGCAGAGCCCCCCTGCCCCAAAGCACCCAACCCTCCCATGTTGAGGTCATGTGGCCGGGTATAGTTCAGGAGGGGAGCACTCGCTTGTCTCCTCCCTTTACTGATCTACCGGGTGGCATGCTCGCATAAGGGTCTGGTATAGATTTTAGGGGGGACCCCATGCCATTTTTCCCTCCGAATCCATACTAGACCTGAAAGCCCTGGTATGGACCTGGGGGGGGCACACTTTTTGGAAAAGTAGACAGTCTGAGGCTTTTAATAAGAGACATGACTAGTTTTTTCAAGTTGCAATTTTTTTTCAAAATTTTATAGTAAATGAAGAAATGAAATATTTTTTTTACATTTTTTTTTACATACTGTCACCAGGGCCATATAGCATCATCATATGGCTGGTGTGGTGGTGATCAGGGATACTGACTGGTAACAGTATGTTAATATAAATACATTTTTATTCAATGTTTTTAACATTTTATTTTCTTTTTTTAACATTTTTTTAAACATTTTTTTTTACAATTTTTTTTGTTTTACACACTCTCATCAACATCACTCAGTGTCACCATAGTAACACTAAACTACTCTGGGGGATGATAAGGAATTTTCTTCTTTTTTTTTTACACTTGATTGTTGCTATAATGATGATCATTGTAAAGTTTTGAACTGTCATGCATGGGTTACATTCATAATAACAGCTGTTATTACTAGTGACCTGAGCTTGGCTACAGCTAATCACATTAGGGTTCTGTGATTAGTCCCGGGACCATGTGATAGCTGTGGGCCAATCACAGCATCACTCATTAGGAAACACATCTGTTATGAATTAAATACATTTATAATAGTTTTGTTGACATTAGGATCATGTGACCACAATAGTGATCACATGATCCCCTGGCTGACAATTGTACTGTGGGCGGTTGGCAGGTGGTTAATTGTATCAGTACTCACTTCATATATTGCTGCAGTTTGGGTGCAGTGCAGGTGTATCCATGGTTTTCACACATGTTGCCTGTGGTTTTACCCGTGGTCTCATAGACTTTCTATTAGGTCACGTGTTTTTTTGGCACATTTTTGGCAAACCAAAAGTCCTTCATGCCACATCTATGGTGAGGGTCAAATGTGTAAAAATCCCAGTTATTCTGCATACACACGATCGGACTTTCCGGCAGACTAGGTTCGGCGGACCGGAATCTGTCAGACAATTCGATCGTGAGGACTGTCGGACTTAGCCTGTCGAGAAGTCCGGTCACGTGTACGCAACATAACACTTGCAGCCAAACCATAGCACAGCAGTGTGAAACTGGCTTAAAGTGGTTGTAAACCATTAAACATACCTAGTGAGGAAGCTGAGTCGGAGGAAACTTCGTGCCCTCCCTCCCTTTATTCAGTTCTGTTGGTTCTATGGCTTTAAATAGGTCAATTTGTACTTTGCATGGTTGTGTCATGGCAGCTGGAGGGGTATAAAGTCCTTGTAGGTTGCTATGGGGCACAAATATACATTGTAGGGACCCATCAGGTGTACGGCTCCCAGCATTTGGTATGGTGTACCTGCTATTTGTTGTTTGTCTCTGAGTCTCTGTCTTTCCCTGGATTTGTGGCTGAAGGCCTACAGTTACTAGCTTAATTTGTGGCCTACTAGGACCTTGGGGTTCCATTCATACTGTGTCTATTGTTGACATTAGGGTTGCACCAATGCTAGTATCAGTATCGGTGCAGATACAGAGTATTTGCACAAGTATCGGTACTCGTACAAATGCACCGATACCTGAAACCGATACTTTCAGGCTCTGCTATTTGACCTGCCAGTGGGTCTCCCCAGTGTTAAAGAAGTCCAGTAATTGGAGCTGTCAAAAAAAAAAAAAGCAGCCGGCAATGTTTACTACCAACATTACTCAGCCCTGAAACACTAAAATAAAAAGAAACATTGTTTCTTTTTGTGTATTTCTGTTTCTTCATCTGCAGAGCAAAGGGATGAACAAATGTTCCTCTGTTTAACCCCTTAATAACCCTTAATTTACTCTAATCGGCTTTAATTAACTCCCTATTCTCCTCCATTTAATTATAATTTCCTGCTTTTTTTCTTTTGTTCACGTCTATTTTATAAACGATAAACAATTAAAACTTTTTTTTTGCTTGCTTTGTTACTGAATATTTTTGCACATATATATTAACATATATTTACACATTTCACATTGAAAAGGCGCTAAATAAAAAAAAAAAAAACGATTTATTTCATTTCTAAAGAACTTTTCAAAGCTTTGTTCCATTGCTGACAGCTGAAGTTAAAACAAAACAGTTGCGGTAGGTATTGGTAATTGGTATCGGCGGGTAATAAAAAAAAAGTATCGTGACTTGTACTCATTGTAAAAAAAATGCATCCCTGTTTGACATGTTATTTATGTGTTATTCATACAATTCGTTAATAAAGAGTTGTTATGGCCATTAAACGCTAGGTTGTTATCATGTGTGGTTACTTAAACGTGGTTAAAGGGTGCAGTGATGGTCAAGCAGACAGGAGACAAGCCATCTTTATTACCCTAGTCATGATCAACGTGCCAGTATAAAAGTACGGGCTAGTAAATCAGGCCCAGTGCAAAGTGTTATGCCCTGTACACACGGTTGGACATTCTGACCACAAAATCCATCAGATTTTTTCCGACGGATTTAGTCCGAAACTTGTGTTGCATACACACGGTCGCACAAAGTTGTCAGAAAGTCCGATCGTTCTGAATGAGGTGACGTCCAACACGTAAGTCGGGACTATAAACGGGCTAGTAGCCAATAGCTTTTGTCTCTTAGTTTATTTTGAGCATGCGTGGCACTTTGTCCGTCGGAATTGTCTACACACAATCGGAATTTATGCGATCAGATTTTGTTGTTGGAAAATTTTAGATCCTGCTCTCAAACTTTGTGTGTTGGAAAATCCGACAGAAAAAGTCCGATAGAGCCCACACATGATCGGATTTTCTGACAACATAATCCAAACAGACTTTTTCCATCGGAATTTCCGACCGTGTGTACAGGGCATTTAAACCTTCCTGTGTCTATATGATGTAGCTATTGGGAAAATTCAATGTGTGTACATTAACACTTATTGTATGATTTTGATTTATCTGCTACACAAAGTAATACCTTCTATGTTATTAAGATTTGTGCCATACAGAGTAATGCTGTGCTATAAATTGCGATGTGCTCCTTTACTTTCTCTGTGGTGAATGAGACTTTTGCTACATGGTGTGATGTGTGTCTGGTGTTACACTGTGTGAGTTGTGTATTAGTGTTCTTAGGATGTGTGAATGCCATAGCACCCAGAGGGACCAATGTTGTGTTATGCAGTATGCTATGTGTGATAACATCTCCTGTGTGCTCTGTGTGTGTTGTGGTACACTGAGATGTGTGTGTGGTCTATGGATCACTGGACTTAAAGCAGTGAAGCATCAGGTTTAATTGGTGCTGTAGAGAGGAGGTTTCCATGGTAACAACACATCCCATCTCTGCAGTGCGCTACGGTGGGGTAGGACACACCCCGGAGTGAGGGATGGAGAGAAGGAGAGAGGAAAGGAGGAAGAAAAAAAATGAAAGGAGTGAGAGATATGTAAAGGATATAATGAGTGGTAAGATGTGGTGGGAAGTGAGTTTAGTGTAATAAAAGAAGTATGGAGAAAATAATAGTACAATAAAGAGAGGAGAGGGACATATCACGAGGAAATGGAAGAAATGCAAGAGTATGTAAATAATGTATTGACTTCACAAATCCTTATTGGCTACCTAGGAAAAATAATTAGTTCATGTTCTCTAAATAGTGCTGCCAGTGATTCGCTTTTATGTTGTCTGTCTTTTATGTATATTCAAATTGTTTTCTATTAAGTAGAATTTGTACTTGATTTATTATTTACTTATTGTTTATTACAGGTATTTAGGAATATATCCACGTTTATTTATTTTTTGCATTCTCACATGCATTTAGAATGCAATGAATGTAAAGCCGTATCTCCTTTATATACAGTATGTACAATATCTCTCTCCATGTCTAGGTGTGTGGACAGTGTAGGTAAATCTATCAATAGGGTTTAAGTGTTTCTGTCTGTCACTGATCAAGATGCATGAAGATGAATACTGCTCCTGTGTGTGCAAGAGGGAGGACAGGAGATCTGCCACCAAGACTAATGGGGGGAGGCATGAGGTGAGAGCGGAGATTGTAAATCACATGCTGAATAAGCCAGATCCTGCTGTCACTCTGCTATGAGCCAAGGACCCATTTAGGACATGTGGCCATGTATGAGGATTGTATATTGTGGATACACATGCAATCTGAAATTTCCAGGGACATTCTTCTGTTTGAGGGTTACTGCATCTAAAGCCATCAAATACAATGTCACTTTAAAGGACCATGTATTAGTAAATGTGACACCAATAATGACACATGGTATTTAAAGCGGAACTAAACCCTCCTATTTTTTATAACCAAGGAAGCTGTCATCTTAGCCTCTGTTTGATCTGCCATGGTGCTGCTCATGTGATCAGCTACGACACCAGCCATTGAAACCAGCTTGACAGGTGGGTTGAGAGCTGGCATGAAGCACAATAGTAACTGTAAGGGCCAGTTTATGCTTCAAAACATGGCTTCGGACACGCTTTGTTAAAGCTCTCTGAACGCCAGTCAAAGCCCCTCTCACTAAATAAAATGGTTAGCTTGCAGTCCTGTTTAAACCTTGCTTTTTCTTGGTACTTCGATGAGGCTTTGATGAGGCTTAGGTGGGACTTCGATGAGGCGTTGATGAGACTTCGGTGAGGCTTCGCTGAGGCTTTGGTGGAGCTTCAATGGGATTTTGGTGAGACTTTGTGGGGCTTTGATGAGGCTTCGATGGAGCTTCTTTGGTTGCTTCAGTGGGGCTTCAAGTGAACTTTAGCATAGACTTCTATGGAGGCTTTGAAGATGCTTTGAAGCACCAATAAAGCTACATGGGGTATAATCTTTGAAACAAATTTGAAGCAAAGCAAAGCAAAAGCAAGGTGTAAACAGAACACTAAGCTAACCATTTTATTTAGTGACATGAGCTTTGACTTGTGTTCAGAGAACTTTAACAGAGCCTGTCCAAAGCCTTGTTTTGAAGCAAGTGTAAACTAGCCGTTAATGTGTGTTGAAGCCAAAGAAAATGTAAACTGTGTATATAATACAGTCAAGCCACTAGCATTAAATACAACTATTTTTTTTTCTGAGTCCCCCATGTAACATAGTTTATTATCTAGTAAGTCTGTTGTCATTAAAGGAAGTTAAAAAACTTCCTTTAATGCGGAACTAAACCCATCAGTTGAACGGTTTCAAAAAACAGTTATGTTCCCGGCCTGCTAGGAATGCTAACTGTCAGATGTGCTTGAGCCTCAACCAAACTATCAAGCCATCAAATGGCTGATGTCATAACTGATCACACGTGTAGCACCATGGCAGTTGCAAATCAAACAGAGGCTAAGATGGCAGCCTCCTTGGTTGGAGAGTATTGTAACCCTTTCACACATGCGGTCCATTAATTTCATCAGTTCAGTTAAGTTTTTTCTCATCAGTTTTTTCAGTCAACATCAGTTTTTACATCCGTGATGCATTTGTCATTAATCCGTTTCCATCCGTTTTTCCTTTGGAATGCATTGATGCCAGTTTTTCATCCGACAACAGATGGATGAAAAACTGACAAACAATCCACATGTGGGAAAGGAATGAGCTGTCTATCAAAAGTGTCAGTTAAAAGGTTGAGATAAACCATTAACCACTTGACCTCCTGAAGATTTACCCCCTTTACTGACCAGTCCATTTTTTGCGATATGGCACTGCATTCCTTTAACTGACAATTGCACGGTCACACAATGCTGTACCCAAATAAAATTGATGTCATCTTTTTCCCACAAATAGAGCTTTCTTTTGGTGGTATTTGATCACCTTGGCAGTTTTTATTGTTTGCACTAAAAAGTTAGAGTGTGTGTATACATTAAACATGTCTATTTGCTTAGCAGAAAGTGATTGTTTTATATAATGTTTTTAATGTCTTTTAGATATACAGAGATATATGTCCAGCTTCATACTTATGCATGCATATGTTTATGCAAGTATCAGCATATACCCACTTTCAGCCATTGTTTTGTACAGGCGAGGGTACGCAGAGCCTATCACTCCCTCTGTAAAGGAAAAACATTTGAAGTTTAAGATGTATGGCCCCAGGCTCCCATGTGTGTGAGGATACATTTTTTAAAAACTCTTTGTGTGGTTTGTAATTAACAACTTCAGCTCCTGAAGGTTTTACCCACTTCCTGACCAGGGAATTTTTGGCGATACAGCAGGACTGCGATATTGCGGTGGACAAATCAGACACTAATCAGACACTTTTGACACTTTTTTGGGAACCAGCGGCACTATAGTATAGAATACAGTGCTAAAATATGCACTGTCACTGTACTATTGACACTGGATGGGAAGGGGTTAACATCAGGGGTGATTAAGGGTTAACTGTGCCCCTAGCCTGTGTTTTTGTGCAGTGGGGGAGGTGCAGAAACACAGAATCCATACATTCCCTACTGACAACACAGCAATCTGCCTTGTTCACATAGGCAGACTGCTGTTCTCCCTCTGTACCGAATGATCAGCAGGTGCCGGTGAACATCGAGTCTGCGGCACATGCAGATCAGCTTCTGCTGTGTATAATCACAGTGGGAGTGGGTCATCAGCAGCGAGCATGCGCGGCCCCTACCCAGAAGTGTCAGATCACGTACTAGGCATTTCAGTGCCACCTTGCCTACGTATATGTAAGTTATATGGTCGACAAGTGGTTAAAGTGATAAAAAAGGCACCATTTAAAAAAAGAAAAAGTTAAACTTTTCTATCTTGTAAGGCTATTACACAGAAAGTTTGCTTACCTCCTTTTCTTGCAGTCCCTGCCAGCACTGTCAGCTTCTCCCACCTTTTGGCCCCTCTGCTGGATCCTGAGTCAGGCTGTTTATGTCTATAGACACACACAGCGATGGTCAGTAAGGATAAGCTGAACAACCCCCGGTTCGTGTGAACATGCAAAATATTTGGACGAACACCGTTAAAGTCTATGGGACACGAACATGAAAAATCAAAAGTGCTAATTTTAAAGGTTTATATGCAATTTATTGTCATAAAAAGTGTTTGGGGACCCGGGTCCTGCCCCAGGGGACATGTATCAATGCAAAAAAAGTTTTAAAAACTGACGTTTTTTGGGCAGTGATTTTAATAATGCTTAAAGTGAAACAATAAAAATGGAATATTCCTTTAAATTGCGTACCCGGGGGGTGTCTATAGTATGCCTGTAAAGTGGCGCAGTTTTCCTGTGTTTAGTACAATACCACAGCAAAATGACATTTCTAAAGGAAAAAAAGTATTTTAAAACTGATCGCAGCTGTAATGAATTGTCGGGTCTCAGCAATATAGATAAAACTCATTAAAAAAAGGGCATGGGTTCCCGCCAGTCCATTACCAAAAAAAAGTGTCCAAAATAGTAAAAAAGGCAGGAGACACTTTGGGACAAGTCCTTTTATTAAAAAAAATAAAAATGTCCTGCGATGTAGATCCATCTCGCGCCACCCAACGAGATGAAAAAAGAAAAAAAAAGGTCACAACAGCTCCACCTCCATGGAAGGCTCCCGCTGAGTGATGCTTCTTCTCGATGACAGCTGTTATATAGCCGAAGGCAGGGCCACTCAGTGACGTAAACGGGTGGCCCTGCCTTCCTCTAATGTCACAATTCATTAAGGCTTTCTTTTGCATTAGCACATGTCCTCTTGGGCAGGACCTGGTCCCCAAATACTTTTTCATGTTAGTGTCCCATAGACTTTAACGGTGTTCCGGCAGCTTTCGAATTTGCTGCGAACACCGCGTAACGTTGGTTGTTCGTCGAATGTCCGAACAACCAAAGTTCGGCCCAAAACTTTTGCCCATCCCTAATGGTCAGCCATGTCCCTGCTCACTCCTCACAACAGTTGACTGACAGTGACAGGAGTCTATGACTTTGCTCTCCTCAGTTTCTATTGTGAATGCAGGAAGTGAGAGGAGCAGTACTGGACCCAGAGACAGTGCTGAAGAGGTGACGTGTTGCCAGGGAAGTGTTTATTCACAGAGTGGGCTAGGACAGGTAGTGGGCCATTTTTACTTTAATGCAGAGATTGCATTAAGGTAAAAAAACATTTAGACTTTAGAACCATTTTAATTCAAATAATTTTTATTGAGAATGAAAAGAGAAAAAGAAGCACATACAAAACCAATCCGGGTTACAATGCTTTGAGATATGTTACACAGAAGGGTACAATATGACCACAGCATAGCACAAGATACATTACAAGAAAAAAACGTATTACTGCAGAACCAACACTATAGTCAAATATAAAAAAAAATTGTAACTATTATACCTCCTCAAGTAAGGCCCTTTCTAACCCTGATAGTTGAGGAACAACCTTAATTCTTCTACAATAGAAGATTGTCTAGGGTGAAAAGTAAAAGAAAAAGAACGAGAAAATTGGAGAGAGATACAAAAGAAAAAGGATGAAACCGAAAAAAGGGAAAGGCAAGAAAAGAGAAGAAATGGCGAAGGATGAAAGGTTAGGGTGCAAGATTTGAGATTCAAGGTTATGGGTACAAGGGTACTAAAATGGTGCAAGGATAAGTTATCATGGGAACGTGCTTTTCATAGCCAGGTTCCCTAAAGAGACATTCCAAGCGGACCAATTATCTAAATATTTCTTTCTGGAACCATCTCTGAATGCTAAGATTTTCTCATACTCTGAAATAATATTCACTTTCAAAATCAGTTCTGAGATGTGTGGGGTATCCTTTGATTTCCATTTATATACTATCAAGGACCTGGCCGCGAAGACCACATGCATAGCTATTGTTCTCATGGGTACTGGATAGTCTGACATACCAATGCTTAATAATGCCTTATCTGGGGAGGGTCTGAGAAGGACACCCGTAACACGGGCAATCAGTTTAAACACTTCGTTCCAAAAACTACACATGTGGAGCAGCGTCCCCACCTGACCACAACCCCTCCAACACTCGTTAGACTGGTCGTTGGAGAATTTAGCTGTAATATAAGGGGTGAAATGCCATCTAGCCGTTATCTTCACCGCCAGTTCCTCATAATTCGAACATCTCGAGAAACTAGTATTATGTTTAAAAGCCATTAACCATTGTTGCTCAGTGAACTTCCGACCCAGGTCTTTTTCCCACCTCTCCAAATGGCTAAATCGGCAGAAAGAAGACTTTGCGTTAAGTAAGTCATACATTAGCGATATCCCTTTAGATTTAGATTTGGATGAATTCAGAAAGTCCCATACCAACGTTATAAACTTAGTACCGGGGCTCTTCTGTTTTAGGAACCAAGACCGAATCTGACAGTATGTCAGAAATTCGGATTGAGGTATACTATACTTGTTCTGGAGAGCCTGGAAGGCTACAATGCGATTTCCCTCTAGTAAATCTTGAACCATAGACACTCCGCTTTTTTGCCAAATGGCCAGAGAAAGATTCGGAATCAACCAATAAAGAGACTCTATGGGGATGGGAATAAATGTAAACGTTTCTGAAGTACCATATGAAAAAAGTAAATCCTTCCAGGCTAGAAGGGAAGCTTTAATGGTGGGGTGGTCATAAATATTGTGGAATTGCTCGACATTATATGCGATTAGGAGGGATCGGAGCGACCTAGGATGTATCCATGCCTGTTCTAATTGACACCAAGGCTTCGGTTTCAGGGTGGAAAACCAACCCTGAAGCTGATCCAGAACCGCAGCCGTGGCGTAGTCCCGGATAACAGGTACTCCCAAACCCCCCGCCAATTTTTTCTTACTTTGCACACTAGTAGCGAACCTAGCTCTCTTCCCCTCCCAAATGAATTCTAACATTTGTCTCTGAGCAGCCTTAAAAAACTGGATGGGTATATGGATAGGGAGTGCTCTGAAAAGGTATGTCAATTTAGGAAGTAGTAGCATTTTATATGCCGCTAATCGCCCATGCCACGATATATAGTGTTTTTTAATCCTATTTATATCTGACTGGAGTGACTCTAATAAAGGTGGAAAGTTTGCCTGAAATAGCTGCGCTGAGGAGGGCGTTAGATTAGTACCCAGATATTTTATAGAGTCTAGGGCCCACGGATATGGGAGAGCTCCTTGGATTTGCGCTTTAACATGACTGTCTATACCAATTCCTAGGACACAGGACTTATTTTCATTAATTTTATAATAGGAGGCCTTCCCGAACTTCACAATAATATCATGCGCTGCCATGATAGATTTAAGGGGATCGGAAAGTGTCAAAATGACATTGTCCGCAAAAAGTGATATTTTGTGCTGCTTTTGCTGGGAGTGGATTCCTTGTACATCTAGCTGACGTCTAATATTTTCGGCGAAGGGCTCCATCACTAATGCAAATATAATGGGCGATAGCGGGCAGCCTTGTCTGGTGCCGTTTGTTATACGAAAATGTTTGGAGAACATCCCTTCGGTATATACATAAGCAGATGGAGAAGAATATAGAGCCATTATTGCCCGGAGGATCTGCCCCACCAGCCCAAACTTTTGTAGAACTCTAGTCAAGTATCCCCAGTGAATTCTATTGAAGGCCTTCTCTGCGTCCAATGAGAGGAGCAGAGAAGGCCTTCCCGACTTCTCAGCTGAGTAAATCAAGTTAAGCAATCTCCTAGTCGCGTCGTTGGCCTGCCGACCTAATACAAAGCCAACCTGATCATGGTTAACAAGTCCTGGTAACAAACCTGCCAGTCTACTAGCAATCAGTTTTGCATACACTTTAATGTCGACATTTAATAACGATATCGGCCTGTAACTCTGCGGTAGTATAGGGTCCTTACCCGCCTTCGGCAAAGTAATAATAGATGCCGTAAGCATCTCGTTCGGAAAAGAGGCTCTGGACATCGCGGCATCAAAGATCTGTTGCATATATGGAGACAGTACAGCTTGAAACAATTGGTAATACTCTGAAGAGTAGCCGTCCGGGCCCGGCGCTTTATTATGAGGCATACTGTGGATGATTTTTTGGATTTCGGGGATTGTGCAAGGCGAGTTTAGCGCCTCTAAGTCACCTTGGGAGATAGTGGGAAGATCGATCGAATTTAGGAAATCGGAAATCGAGCGGTCGGAAGGTTGAAACGTTTCTGGGTCATTTTGGAGATTATACAGGGACTCATAATAGTCGCTAAAGGCGTCCGTAACCTTTAGGGTTACACACTTCCCGCTTCGTAATGGGGTTAATCATGGACCTGATCCTTTGTTGCGTAATCCGTTCCCTGAGCTGGCCCGCCAGCAGTTTCCCCGCCTTGTTGCTATATCTATAGCTATGAGCTTTAATGGAACGAAGGCGGTTCTCCTGCTGTGAGACCAGCACAGCTCGCAGTTCTTGACGAGCAACAAACAGGTCTTCTCTTATTTTTTGTGTAGTGTGTTGTTTATTTGTAGATTCCAACTTTTCTATCTTTACTAATTGACCGTTAAGCCGCTCCGCCCTTTGCCTCTTAACCTTTGCGGTTAACTGGATTAATAAGCCCCTCATATACACCTTGTGGGTATTCCAGAGGGTGAAGGGGTCCGACACCGACGGAGCATTGATCTCAAAAAATTCTGTCATAGCAGTCTGTAGGTATTTTGCATTCTCAGGCTGGGAAATGGTGGATACATCATTGCGCCACCTGTTTGCTCTCGTAACAGCGCCGTTCCCCTCCACCCTAACCGAAATAGGCGCATGGTCTGACCAAGTTATAGCATGAATGTCCGATTTAACAATCTTCTGTAATAGAAATTTATCTACATGAAATCTGTCAATACGAGAATATGAATGATGTACATTTGAAAAGAAGGTATAGTCCCTTTCTGATGCATGCTGGCACCTCCAAACATCATAGAGGTCAGCTGCAGAAAATAATTTTGTTAAGGTGGGCCTGCGGGACTTACGTATATGCGGGTTAGATACGTCTAAATCACTATGCATAATGGAATTAAAATCCCCACATAAGATAACATGACCCCTTTTCATACTTGACACTTTTTTCAAAATCTTTTGTAAGAAGTTATGTTGATTAGAATTTGGGAGATACACATTAACCAGGGTATATATAACCTGAGCGATTTCACAAATAAGAATAATGTACCGACCCGATTGATCCATATGGGAGTCTATAAGGCTGAAAGGGATGGTGTTCTTAACCGCGATGATTACTCCTGCTTTCTTCTTGGGGCCATTGGCTAAGAACACCTGTGGAAATCTACGGTTCTGGAATGAAGGATGCTTTCCCGTCATAAAGTGGGATTCCTGAAAACAAACAATATCACAGCGTAATCTGGCTGCTTCCTTCCACGCCATTTGGCGTTTATAGGGACTGTTAAGCCCCTTGACATTGAGCGATGAGATTGTAAAGGCCATAATGTATTATGTGAGTCTCAGTAACTGATGTCGACCAGGCCTGAAATAACGTTCTTACGAGGAGGGGTCCCCAACTAGGCCACGATCAAAATTGTAGCGATGGTAAAGAAGATCACCGTTGCACCCTCGGTGGACTAACTAAGGAAGAGTTTAGTTCAGGTCCAAGGAAAGAGTAGTTGCTAAATATGCGACTACAGAAATAAAAGAACAGAAAAAATAATAAAAAGGTAGCGATTCACTAATGAATCTGTGCAGATAATATTCCGCTAAAACCGGGGGGGTAAATGTGGGTATAGGTATAACCAACAGTTAGCAAGAAAAAATGAACATGTTCTAGAAAAGAAAAAACCAAACAAACAAACGAAAAAAAAAAAACCTGTAAGCCAGCAAGCTGGGCATGAAGGCAAATTTAGTATAATTGTCAGAACTTAGACTCAACCCGTTTCAGCATCGGAGCTTGAGCGCGTGGATAGAGGAGAACCCGACTTGTTCGGATCTGTGCGCGGTGGAAGTAGAATCTACCATTCTTCAAGGAGGCGGATGCCCTCTGCGACTTTAGCTACTACATGCGATTTCCCATCATATGTGATGAGCAACTTAGCCGGATACAGCCACCTGTAGGGAATTCTGTGATTATTCAAAGGTTTTGTTATGGTAACTAGCTGCCGTCGTTGCTGCATTGTGTAAGCCGAGAGGTCGGGAAAGAAAGACAAATCTTTGAGCTCCGTGGGCAATTCCTCCCTTCTCCTGGTCGCTCTGACAAACTTCTCCTTTATATGATAGAAGTGGATCCTGACTATCGTGTCCCTTGGCAAGTGCACTGGGACACTCTTAGGCCTTGGCAGCCTGTGGATCCGATCCACTACCAGCTCCTCCTCAGTTAGTTCTGGGATGGCTACTTTCATTAGCTTGATAAAGAATTCTCTCAGCTCCTGCGGTTGGATGGACTCAGGTATCCCACGGATTCTAATATTATTGCGCCTCGACCGGTCCTCGAGGTCCGCTAATTTTGCTTTAATAGCCGCCATATCCTCTTCTCTATCGTTATGGGCGTCTACAAGTTCATTAAATGTTTGAGCAAATTCCCCCATCTTCACTTCAACATGGGACACTCTGTCAGTAACTGCATGCACTTCTTTTTTAAATTGCTGAGTGATAGCCATAATATCTGCATGCAGAGTAGATCTTAGGGACACTAACATGTCCTTTAAGGTGGTGTCCATTACAGGCTGATTCAGTGTGGGGAAATCAGTAATAGAGTCCTGCAATTCCCTGGTATCATCCATGGAGGAATTAAGATCACTCACCTCCTCTGTGTCATTCAAAAGGGCATCCGTTCTCTGCCTGCTTTTTGCTGGGCTCGAAGATGCAGAGGTGGGGACCGAGTGCTCGAGCGGGACCGCTGCCTGTAGTCTGCTATGATCTGTGTACCCGTCCTTCCGCTCCTGCTGTGGCCGGAGGCCTCGTGCGCGGCCGCCATCTTGGGCCTGGATCTGGCGCTGATGAGCGAAAAAGTCCAGCATTTTGCCCGGTTTGGAAAGCCCTTTTCTCTTTTTGGATGGCATCAGGGATGTTGCCCGCAGGTGCTGGTAGGTCTTATGGCTGAAAACGAGGGTTAACGCTGCTGTAATTCGCCCTTACTGCTCAGAATGCCGCGGAGCTTCTCTCCTACACGTCCATCCACTCCGCTGGCCGGCCACGCCCCCGACTTTAGAACCATTTTAACATTGATAGGGGTGCTTACAATAATCAGCTTTTATTAATTTATGTAAAGCCATTATTCCAAAAGATAAAAAAAATATTGCTGTGACTGTTTAAAAAGTGTTAGCTGGAGTTTGGCTTTACATTGTTAATCACTTATGTAAAGTCCACATCCAGGTTGGGGGGTATGCTAGCTCACCGCTGGCGCCTTGCTCCCGATCAGCGGGTACCATGGACTCGATGTTCATTACGCAGGCAGAATGGCAGCCTTCTCTCTTCCTCTGGCAGCCTCCTAAATGGTTGTGTTGGAAGGTGAAGGGATGAATGGAGGAGATTGGCCAGCACAGACAATAGACACTTCAAAAAATGGAGAGGGCTTTTATATTGAAAGAGTCAAATTTGTTAGCAAGTTTAAAGGCACGCATTGCATTTGAATAAAAACAGTTGAATGAAAAGGAAAACATTGCAAGTAAGCAATGAAAAACACTTAAAAAGTACGCTGTCAACTGACATCACAAAGCTGCTCCAGGCTCTGGAAGGATCCTGATCGCCCCCTTACCAACTCAGCACTGAGCGATCAGCAGTCATTTGATTGCTCAGTTCGAGCTCAGAGCCAGCCAGGGACAGCTGTAGCATCAGACTGATGATGCAGCATGGAGGTGAGTATGTATGTTTGTTTTTTTAACAACCCCAAACATCTTTAAATCAATTCGTCCATGTGATATGTTTTGTAATTATACCCAAATTTTTCTCCTTTCCCCTTTTGCAAGCAAGCTTCCAGTGTTAGGGTTACTGTATATACTTGTCTGACTCAGAAACAAGTCAATGCAGCATCCTTTTAGCATTTTAGAGGGATCTTAACTTGTAGAGGGGAATCAAAGCAGGAAGAAAGAAGAGATGCATGGAAGACACAGCTCTGCCTGACCCGCTGCCTATCCCACAGCTTGCCGTTGCCACCTGCTGCCTGATTCACCACCAAGATGGGGTAAGTTCTGGTCAGACAGCGAGCGGGCAGGCAGGGGGTGACAGTGGCTGCATTTTATGGGCACAGTGGCTGCATTTGATGGGCACAGTGGCTGCATTTGATGTGCACATTTTCTGCAATTGATGGCACAGTGGCTGCATTTGATTGGCACAGTGGCTGCAATTGATGGACACAGTGGCTGCATTTGATGGGCACAGTGGCTGCAATTGATGGACACAGTGGCTGCATTTGATGGGCACAGTGGCTGAATTTGATGGCACAGTGGCTGCAATTGATGGACACAGTGGCTGCAATTGATGGACATAGTGGCTGCATTTGATGGGCACAGTGGCTGCATTTGATGGCACAGTGAGGCTGCATTTGATGGCACAGTGAGGCTGCAACTGATTTATTATTTCAGTATTTTTCAGAATTTTTCCGTTTGTTTGCACCCCCCCCCCCCCACAATTTTGAGCACCAGCCGCCACTGTCCCTCAGACAACCCAGTGGCCAGAGAAGGGTCAAGGGATAATGGCCTATTAATATGTAGACTGAAGTATCATAAACGCAAAGAAATGGATCGTATTTAAAAAGGAGTGCATCTGTAAAGTTGCCAAAGTTGCCAAGGATGGGACAGCAGAAAAAGTTTTAATAGCCATGTCAAAATTGATGAAAATGTAATTACTTTAAACACATCACTTAAGGAACCCTGCGAGTTCCACAAGTTGATAGTTGTAGAGTACAAACAAGATAAAAAATGTAATTCATAAAATTCATAAAAAGTGGGTACTCACGAGACACAAATCTCAATTGAGCCATAGAAAACACATGCAGTGTGCAGACATGTGTAGAAACACAACACAGGGTAAAGTTGACATGTTTCGGGGGTGCACCCCCTTCCTCAGCGGTAGGCCTAACCTAGTGTGGATATTTAGTGCGCTGGTCAGTATGTTCTCTACTTTTTTTTTTTTAACAATACATTTTTATTGAGTTTTAAGTAAATAACAATTACAAGTGGTATAGGGCACAACATCTAGTCCAAAATTGTCATATACATTGCATCCAAGTAAAATAGGACTAGTATAAGAACAGAAAATGAATATCGGTAATACTGTTGTCAGAGAGATTAAAGTGGATGTAAAACTGATTCATGAAATTTGAGCTGAGCACACATATCTGCAGTAGGACAAAACTGGATTATTACGGTGCTAATCACTTTTTTTTTGGAGAGAACCCCAATTTAGGGGTACAAAAAGAAAAATAGTATAACATATGATAAAAATAGAATAATTTTTTTTTTATTATTTAATTAAACACAATTCTTTAAAATACAGAAAGTATTCAGTGCACTAGTGGATAAACATCTATTTCCACATGTACTATCCCTACCATCTTATGTCAAGGACACTATCGATCTGCTACGAATATTGGATGGTAAACAGCTCCCTTTAAACACCTGGCTAGTAGCCCTAGATGTGGAATGTCTCTAAAATTCCATCCCACACAACAAAGGCATTCAAGTTATTCAGTCGTTTTTGAGTGAAAGAGGTTCATCCTCTGAAACATATGGCGAGTTTGTTCTCCAGCTTCTGGAGTTCATTCTCGCCCATAATGTTTTCCTGTTTGATCATTCCCACTACCTCCAGGTACAGGGTGTAGCTATGGGCACAAAGTGTGCCCCTTCCTACGCCAATCTGTACCTGGGGGAGTGGGAAAGAGAAATTTTTGCAAGCGATCAATCCCAGGATTTGACTAAATTCATCCTGGGTTGGCATTGCTACATTGATGATGTCCTGATCCTTTGGACAGGCACCTGTGATGAATTGAAAGAGTTCTTTGACAGATTAGCCATTCATAACTTCAATTTAAAGTTTACAATGGAGTATAGTCAGACTCAAGTCAACTTTCTTGATTTATGCATTAAGGTAGACGATAAGGGAACGATTAGTTCGTCTCTATACCGTAAACCCTCATCTGGTAACACCATTTTGCACGCCACAAGTGCACACCCCCGACCATTACTGAAAAGCATCCCATACAGCCAATATTTATGTCTTCGTCGAAATTGCACCCAAGATCAGGACTTTCAACAGGCTGCAAGAGACTCATCAACAAATCAGCGGGGTTATAGCAAATTATTGCTCAAACGTACCTTCAACAGAGTGACTAAACTTAACAGAAATGATTTAATCTATCCTAAACCAAAATCTACTACCAACTCACCCATACGTATAATTACCCAATACTCTCGGCAGCATAATCAGATGAAGGAAATTCTTACTAAATATTGGCCTTTACTTCTGGCTGACCAAACAATTCAAAAATATATAAAACCATATCCCCAACTTAACTATCGAAGATCACAATCCATGAAAGACAGATTGGTAACTAGTCATTTTGACACGCGGCAACTCACCAAACCTAAACGCAATGGTACGTACTCCTGCGGCCATTGTGACGTTTGTCGCTTTGTTTCTAATTCTTCAAATACCATATTACCCAATGGTTCTTGTCACACCATTGAACACAATGTGACATGTAAAACGGTAGGAGTAGTCTACTTTGCAGGCTGCTCCTGTGGCTGTTTTTACATCGGAAACACCAAACGTCCACTCTTTAAACGGATCAGAGATCATATGTTACCACTTTTCAAATGGTTATGCACCACAGCTTTGAACAGACACATAGGTCATTTTCACAACTTTGATCCCAACGTTGTGCGCTTTTCTGCCCTTGAACATGTACCCCCTCATGTTCGAGGGGGTGAAATTGATACCCGTCTTTTACAACTTGAAACCAAATGGATATACACCTTGGAGGCCACAAGGCATCCAGGATTAAATGAATATATAACATTTAAACATTTTCTATAAGCAGTCTTGAAATAAACCCGAATTCTGTCAAGCCCACAACCAGTTCTCCCCACTGATTGCTATCTGGTTTCCCTTATCCCACTGTTTTATAATTATTTCTCCCCCTCCCTCCCCACTCCTCCTTTCCCCCTTCCCCAATTTTCGTTCTTTTAACCAGATTAAATTTATAACAAATATTGCTATATGATTCCACATTGATATTTAGAATGTCAACAATTATGTCAGTGCTTATGACTTTTCTTGTTGTATTTCACCAATGATGTTTATATGCTGATTAAAACTGTGTTTTTTGAATTTTTAATGTTTAACATCACGTTTGTTGTTTATTTTATAATTACGACATATTCAATTATATATATACAGTGGTGTGAAAAAGTGTTTGCCCCCTTCCTCATTTCCTGTTCCTTTGCATGTTTGTCACACTTAAGTGTTTCGGAACATCAAACCAATTTAAACAATAGTCAAGGACAACACAAGTAAACACAAAATGCAATTTGTAAATGAAGGTGTTTATTATTAAAGGTGAAAAAAAATCCAAACCATCATGGCCCTGTGTGAAAAAGTGATTGCCCCCTAAACCTAATAACTGGTTGGGCCACCCTTAGCAGCAACAACTGCAACCAAGCGTTTGCGATAACGTGCAATGAGGCTTTTACAGCGTCCTGGAGGAATTTTGGCCCACTCATCTTTGCAGAATTGTCCTAATTCAGTTACATTAGAGGGTTTTCGAGCATGAACGGCCTTTTTAAGGTCATACCACAACATCTCAATAGGATTCAGGTCAGGACTTTGGCTAGGCCACTCCAAAGTCTTCATTTTGTTTTTCTTCAGCCATTCGGTGGTGGACTTGCTGGTGTGTTTAGGATCATTGTCCTGCTGCAGAACCCAAGTTCGTTTCAGCTTGAGTACACGAACAGATGATCGGACATTCTCCTTCAGGATCTCTTGGTAGACAGCAGAATTTATAGTTGCTTTTATCACGGCAAGTCTTCCAGGTCCTGAAGCAGAAAAACAGCCCCAGACCATCACACTACCACCACCATATTTTACTGTTGGTATAATGTTCTTTTTATGAAATGCAGTGTTCCTTCTACACCAGATATACTTGGACACACACCTTCCAAAGAGTGCCACTTTTGTCTCATCGGTCCACAGAATGTTGTCCCAAAAGTCTTGGGGATCATCAAGATGTGTTGTGGAGAAATTGAGACGAGCTTTGATGTTCTTTTTGCTCAGCAGTGGTTTTCTCCTTGGAACTCTGCCATGCAGGCCATTTTTGCCCAGTCTTTTCCTGATGGTGGAGGCATGAACGCTGACCTTAACTGAGGCAAGTGAGGCCTGCAGTTCCTTGGACGTTGTTGTGGGGTCTTTTGTGACCTCTTGGATGAGTCGTCGCTGCGCTCTTGGGGTAATTTTGGGCGGCCGGCCACTCCTGGGAAGGTTCACCACTGTTCCATGTCTTTGCCATTTGTGGATAATGGCTCTCACTGTGGTTCGCTGGATTCCCAAAGCTTTGGAAATGGCTTTATAACCCTTTCCAGACTGATAGATCTCAATTACTTTCTTTCTCAATTGTTCCTGAATTTCTTTGGGTCTCGGCATGATGTGTAGCTTTTAAGGATCTTCTGGTGGACCTTACTGTGTCAAGCAGCTCCTATTTAAGTGATGCCTTGATTGTGAACAGGTGTGGCAATAATCAGGCCTGGGTGTGGCTATAGAAATTGAACTCAGGTGTGGACAACCACAGTTATAGTATGTTTTAACAAGGGGGGCAATCACTTTTTCACACAGGGCCATGATGGTTTGGATTTTTTTTCACCTTTAATAATAAACACCTTCATTTACAAATTGCATTTTGTGTTTACTTGTGTTGTCCTTGACTATTGTTTAAATTGGTTTGATGTTCCGAAACACTTAAGTGTGACAAACATGCAAAGGAACAGGAAATGAGGAAGGGGGCAAACACTTTTTCACACCACTGTATTCTCCATATCTTTACATTGTGATTATGTTCAAAACTTTTCCATTTACTGCTTTTGTCACTGTGTTGGCTTTGGAAATATGATGCAGCCCATTACTCTCTCTGTTGCTCTATTTAATTAAATTTACTTATTCTTATTATTTTATATTTTGACTCAAAGTTTCCTCTTATCAAAATCGGTATTATCACCCACCCTTCTTTCCATACACACCCGGCAATACGATTGTGAACCCTTCGGGAGCGGACCTATTTCTCCACGTTCGGTGTCTGCATGGACGCACGAGTCGGGCTGTGTGGAAGCCCGACCCGTCAATATGTAGGCTGCAATAATAATCTGCGTGTCCCTGTGGTTGGTCATTTACAGCATTTCGCTGTTTCACAGCTAACAACCTCATGCTGTGACTTCCGCAAACCGAATGGATGCCTGCAACGGCATCTGGGTTGCCGTGGAAACTGAGCCTCCGCCGTCGGGCATCCTGGGGTTTGTAGGCTCCACCACTCGGCGCGCATGCGCAGCGCTGCTCTTCAGTCCGCTTTCACTCGGCGTATGTGATATGACGCCGAGTGAATGGGGGATAAATAGAACGCCCACATTGCGAGCCTGTGCTGGCTCTGCAAGGACGCTGTCGCTCGGATAGGACGATTTAAGGTTAGTGATGGGTTTTGGATATGGATTGCTCCACACCTTCCGTATTTCTTTCCCCATATTTTAAACGATTGAGCTTTAAACCCTATCTATTCATATTTAAATCTAATAGGATCTGTCTAAACCTGCTACAGGACCTCGTTGCATACCCGACCCACTGATAAACCTTCCAGCTGCACAGTGTATCACACTGGATCAGTGTGGAGTGTCTGCATTTTCAATCTCTGTTGGGATTAGGTAAGCCCCCTTGATATCTAATAAATTAAGTAGAGCATAGCGCTATATTTGTATCAAGATAGAGGCATTGATTTAGTTTCTGCCTGTAGTCTTAAAATTAAAATGTATTTATATTTATAGTTATATACATTTGACTTCATTAATGGGACCTCGTTTTGATTAATATATTTAGGCTGTTGCACATTAACCCCATCGTCCATAGGGAATCTCCCATCCTTCATATTGGCATTCAGTCCTATTTTTGATACCTATTAAAGAAATATTTGCCTAGGTAAGTATTTGAAGATCCATGCAATATTCTCTTTTAGCAATTTAGCCCTACTTGGGGCCTTTTGGACCTCTAATATTTCAACACTAGTGGGCAACTGTCCATTTTATTTATCCCCTGCAGCCACTAGTTGGGGATTTCATGATCGGTCCGCTTCCCATATCAAGAAGGCTTCCCTAATCGATTGCTGTGGCAGGGTCCTTGGTTAGGGGTAGGTATACATATATATTTTTTAAATATATAAAAAGTCTCTTTAAATCCATTCTATCTTTTTAATAATAAGCTTTGTCTCAATTCTCTAATCTGTTGTCAATATGGGAGGTTTGGGCTGCACCACGCTTCGAGACTCATCTTAAAGTTCTGTTTTGCTTTGTCCACAGGGAATTTTTTATTTGTTGTAACCACTTGACATTGATTATTGGCTTCCCTGAAGAAGCCTTTGCTGAGGCGAAACATGTTGGGACTCCATCTGATTAGCCAAATACAACTTCAATTGAATTGAATGATTGAATATGGATACCCAATTCTGAATCATCAATGTGGTTTATTTGTTACTCTGAATACTCTTTCTGTATTTTAAAGAATTGTGTTTAACCACTTGAGATCCGCGCTATTGCCAAATGACGGCATTAGCGCGGATCTACTTTTCCGGGACTACGTCTATTGACGTCGTCCCGGTTACGAGCGGCCTGCGCGCCCCCTGAGGGGCGCGCGCGGCGCGCTCTGTGATCGGCGAGTCCACGAGACTCGCCTGATCACCGATCCGTGCAAGGGGTCGATCCCGACCCCTTATCACGTGATCAGCTGTCAGCCAATGACAGCTGATCATGTGACAGAACGGAGCTGGTAATCGGCTATTATTCCTCCTCGCGCTGACAGCGCGAGGAGAGAAAAAAAAAGCCGATCACCGGCGGCCGTGATCGGGACATCAGTCCCGATCACGGCCAGCAATACAGCCGACCACCTGCCTCCTGCCAGTGCCCACCTGCCCACCGCAGTGCCATCCTGAATGAAAGTAAGTGCCCCCCATCAGTGCCACCCAGCAGTGCCCATAGTGCCCACAGCGCCACCCACAGTGCCACCCACAGTGCCACCCACAATGCCACCCACAGTGCCATCCAGCAGTGCAACCAACAGTGCCACCCACAGTGCCCACAATCTTCCTTAAAGGTGCTGCACCCCAGTGCCGCCCATCAGTGCCCAGCAGTGCCGCCCATCAGTGCCCAGCAGTGCCGCCATCAGTGCCCAGCAGTGCCACCTATCAGAGCCACCTATCAGTGCCACCTATCAGTGCCCATCAGTCCCATCTATCAGTGGTACCTATCAGTGCCCATCCGTGCCACCCATCCGTGCCACTTATCCGTGCCACCCATCCATGCCATCTTATCTGTGCCCATCTTTGCCCATCAGTGCCGCCTTATCTGTGCCGATCGGTGCCGCCTTATCTGTGCCTATTAGTGCCGCCTTAACTATGCCTATCAGTGCCCACCAGTGCAGCCTATCAGTGCCCACCAATGCAGCCTATCAGTGCCCACCAATGCAGCCCATCAGTGCCCACCAATGCAGCCATCAGTGCCGCCTAATCAGTGCACTTCAATGAAGGAGAAAAATGACCCGTTTGCAAAATTGTATAACAAACTATTAAAACATGATTTTTTTTTTTTTTTTTGCATCTTTTTTTGTTTGTTTAGCAAAAAATAAAACTCCCAGCTGTAACTAAATACCACCAAAAGAAAGCTCTATTTGTGGGAAAAAAATGATAAAAATTTCATTTGGGTACAGTGTTGTATGCCCGCGCAATTGTCATTCAAAGTGCATCAGCGCTGAAAGCTGAAAATTGGTCTGGGACTGAGGGGGGTTTAAGTGCCCAGTAAGCAAGTGGTTAATTAAATAATAATTAAAAAAAAATAAAAAATTATATTTTTATCATATGTTATACTATTTTTCTTTTTGTACCCTTAAATTGGGGTTCTCTCCAAAAAAAAGCGATTAGCACCGTAATAATCCCGTTTTGTCCTCCTCTATCTTTCTATCCAACTACTTTGAGATGAGGTGCCTTAATAATTTTTTGCTCTGCCTGATTTTCTCTTTTTCTTTTCGCTTACATATCTGCAGTGTTTTGTTATATCTCTTCAAAGCACTATGTCCCATAGCTGTCTCCTGCCCAATTCCTCTGTTATCAGCCTGATAACTCCTGACAAGTTCTCGGACACATATGATAAAAGCAGCCTGAGTTTGATGTCCGGGAGGGAGCTATAAATAGATTAGCAGGCAGCTTGCCATGTCACAGAACACCTCTGAGAGTCCTTGCCTATGTGGCGAGGGGCTGTGTGCCTTTCCTCCAATCAGCTGTCTTGGCTGTATGCCCAGACTTCTCACTCCCTTTTAAACAGGAAGAGAAAATCCTCCAATACGATCTGAACTTTCTAAACAGTATATAAAGCTGAAGACAGCAGTAATACATGTAAAACTTATGTAGGGAGATGTGTTTCATCTCTGTATATCATCTGAGGTTGTTCACTTCACTGGGTATATCTGAGGGATTACTTTAACCACTTCAGCTCCAGAAAGGATTTACCCCCTTCCTGACCAAGCCCTTTTTTGCGATACGGCATTGCGTCACTTTAACTGATAATTGCGGTCGTGCGACGTTGTACCCATGCAAAACTGAGCTTTCTTTTGGTGGTATTTGATCACCTCTGTGGTTTTTATTTTTTGCACTATAAACAAAAAAATAGCGATTTTTTTTTTAAAAAAGCTATATTTTTTACTTTTTTCTATAATAAATTTCCCCCAAAAATACATAAAACAAAAAGTTATCTTGTCTACAAAATAGTAGTAATGGAACAAATCATCTGTCCATCAGGGTAAAGCCATTTTAATACAGTCACATATGGAACAACCACACAAAATCATATAAGTAATCATATGTGGGTAAATGAAAACAGTAAATTAAAGGGTAAATTAAAAGAGAGACTAGACTGTCTAGTAGAAACACCATGGTATATTAATGTAACACTGACCCCTGAAGGAGCGGCTGGTTTTCTTGGGCTTACCGTTTACCTCCTCCGCCTTGTAACTCGTCGTTCTTGTCTAGGGGTTCCCGAGGTTGATAGCCCAATAACTGCAGAGATCGACACTTGAATTCCTTTAGGAATTTTTATTTGCTTAAAACGTTGAAAAGAAACACAGTCTCTCAGTTGGGAATAGAGGGCAGGGCTGGACTGGGACAAAAATTTGGCCCTGGACTTCATCCAGACCGGCCCACTTTAATTTTGCAAACAAGCACAAAAACAGTATATAAAACTATACGTAATTGTGCAAAAAAACATAAGTAGCATAACATAAGGAGTCCTCACTAACCTCTTTTTCCCTTATTCTCCTCTGTATTTTTCTAATCTTTCTCACATCACTGCGTGAAGTTGAAGGCGAGCTGTGCAGCCATTACTTTCAATTACTGTCATTGAAACCGGCCCACCGAGCCATCGGCCCACCGGGAAACTCCCTGTAGTCCCAATGGCCAGTACATGCCTGATAGAGGGTATAGATATGGAAGCTCAGGCACTTTGGAAACTGCTGACACTTAATAAATGTCTCTCTCTAGGTAATCCAGGGAATAGCCACTCGCAACTGGATATTTCAACTGTCAGATAAATCCTGGTTTATGGATTTAGCAGCCGACACATGACACAAACTTAGCAAGGTCTCTGCCACAGACTTGTTTGCAAACTTTAGATGAACACAGAAAGTCTCTCACTGGAGCTTAGTTGTAACCGAAGGATGAAAATAGGAAGTTTCTTACAGTATCAGTATCTTTCAGCCGGTCCGGCAATACCATAAGAAATGTGAATTCAATTAGTGTCCATACAGCTCAGCATCCAGGCTCTTACCGAGCAGCCAGCCTCGTGCGTGGCCCTCTTCGGAAGAGTCCTCCCTGGTTGCATGACGAGTCGCTGGGCCTCTCCAAAACCCGAGACGGCACCGGACCACTTTAGAATCCTCCTTCCAGTTACTGTGCCTCGGGCTAGCCAGTTCCGAGACGGAAACGGATGGATGCAAACCACAGGCCATGAGGGCCCCTGGGGGCTGGTCAGAAGGACCAGGACCATGGAGTCAGAACATACTTCTGGACTGGAACCCAGAGCCACGTGACTTCAGCACCTTAAGTACCCTCTCCCAGAATACACTGCGAGACAAAAGCCCACTGATTGGCTCCGAGAGAGAGATTGGTAGCCAATGCGTCCAACCAGACTGCATTCCAATGCCTGTCAAAGGTGCTACCTAAACCTATGACCAGGCAGAACATTAGTACAGCCCAGCCAAACTGATGCCAAAACCACAATTTAGAGCAATTAACCCCAAGACTCAACTATAGTCTTGGGAAAAAACTAAATTTACAGACATAGCGCGTACTGTTCAGGAGTACCGGCGCTACATTAATGCATCCCATCCTTCAGTTAGGGTGAGTTCACCCTGGCTATGTGGGTTAGTTGATCTTTGGGGATTCAGTGATATGTAAACTCAGTGGCTGGGTCTTAAAGGAGATAACGTCACAAGGTCAGCTGTGGTTAGATGGAGTCTTTAGTTTTAAAAAGAGCAGTTGGACCAAAGGGGGTAATGTTGCAAACTGAATGTAAAATCTACAGGCTGGATAAACTATATAGCCAGAGGCTCTAATAGGCTATAAAAAGGGTGGCTCGGAGCGCAGAGCATTGCGCTCTGAGGCCACCCAGTTGTGTGACCATAGCGAATACATTTTCGCTATTTTCACACTAAAGTTCCTCCCCACCAATCAGGAGGCAGGCCTATGAGACCTATTGGATGCCTAGTGCTTTGGAGGAAGAGGAGACACACGGCGCCCCCGTGTTTGTCGCCCCCACCCCAAAAGAAACCACCAGCCACCACCATGACATGCACCCAGTACGCCTACACCTCGGTAAATTTAGAGACCTTAACCTTTTTATTTATTTTTATGTTGTCCTTGAAGTTGTATCAAAAGGAGCTTTTCTCCATTGTATGGTATTTAAAAAAAACAAAAAACTTTTTTGTTAAATGTCCCTCATGGCAGTGCACAACTCCCCATGAGCTAGAATTTTGTATCAAGATTTCAAGACTTAAATAGGATTTACTGCTAAGTTTGGGTTTTGCAGATTTCAAGCAGGCTTCGATGGACTCAGCAAATCAAACCTAGCAGATTTGCTTATCCCTACTGCTGTGCAGAAAGTTACAGTAAGTTTATTTTAAAAAAGATTCATATTCTCATGCTGGTTATATGTAAAATATGTTTAATGATTTTAATAAAAATTTAACTGGACTGAATTGTTTATTTTAACTGTTTGACTCGACTGATATAATGATTTTTGATGAAAAACAATTGGATTTAATTACGTTTTCAATAGTTTATTGCTACGAATAAAAAATTGTAGTGTATAAAGATGTGAAAGGTACATATTTTATAGCACGTCTTATATTTTCCTCTGTAGTCACATGAAACTTTTGAATCCGTGCTATATTTAGCAAAATGACAATATATCACATTTACTATGTATTTCAGAGAAGACAGCTATTCCTGCTTGATCTGCATGTTCTTGTTAACTATTGCCAAGGGTTCAAATAAGCAAGTAAGGTGGAGGAGTCAGACTTTGAGGTTTTACACTGTTCACTTGGGAAAGAAAGATGGCCAGGCCAAGATACAGAAATAAATTACCATAATTAAAAAGCATATGTACTTAAAGGACAACTTATCATTAAATGACCACTTTCCAGTAAGTGAACATGATGACACTCTTGGCAAAATTATTTTATGTGTGATTAAAATGGATTTTACCCTAGGGGAAAACGATCTAATTTCTGATTATTTTTAAACACTAGAAAATGCGTTCCTTCAGCGCCAACAGAATCGTTTTAATTCTCATGAATATGAAGATCTTGCATATTTCATGTTGTTAATGATAACCATTATCAGCAAGGTTCTTTTTTTTTATTTTTTGTAAAGTTTTCTGAACTAGTTGTTATAGTGTATGTTTTATGTGTACCCTACTATCAGACTGATAGGCAGTTACTGACAGCCACCCGATTACACCCCTTCACTTACTGGCAGGAGAGTTGCTAGTGTCTAGTAAACTCTGGAAATAAAAAAAAAATCTCCTGCAAAGCAATGGCATAAAGTGTTAGTATCCAAGAAAAACAAGTGTCTAGGTGCTGCAACCTTTCCACGCAAGGGCTGTTTTACAGCTCTGTACATGTATTTAATAATGGAATACTATGTTGGATGTCATCCTGAGTCCCGACCATTCATTTCCTTATAATGTGTTAGTATGTATCGCATATTGGCACACTATGAAAAAAACTTACCTTCAAATGAAGCCCTCCCGCCGCGTGCTATTGCTGCTTACAAGGCTTCCATCTTCACCCAGTCTTCCTTCTGGGTTCTTGGGCTCTGGTTCTTTGAATGGCCAAGCCGCGATGATGTCACAAGCGTGGATGACACAGAGATCTGATGGGGTGGCATGAGTATTCTGCCCCTTCAGAGCACATAGATTGATGACATCACCAGCTGCAGCAACAGCAAATATCTCCTAAACTGTGCAAGTTTGGGAAATATTCACTGTACCTACAGGTAAGATTTATTATAGTCTTACCTGTAGGTACAATTGAAAAAAATGAATTTACTACCACTCTAAGGACACAGGGAAGCCCTGGGTACCTAGATTAAACTGTTCCAAGGCTTTTCCATATCTTTTATTTTTGCTTTATTCCTCCACTGTCCTCTTTCTTACATATAGTAGGTGAGGTTGAAAAAATACACAAGTCCATCAAGTCCAACCTATGTGTGTGATTATATGTCATCATTACCTTGTATATCCCTGTATGTTTTGGTCGTTCAGGTGCTTATCTAATAATTCCTTGAAACTATTGATGCTCCCCGCTATGACCACCACCTGTGGAAGGGAATTCCACATCCTAGCCACTCTTACAATAAAGAACCCTCTACATAGTTTAAGGTTAAACCTCTTTTCTTCTAATTTTAATGAGTGGCCACGAGTCTTGTTAAACTCCCTTCCACGAAAACGTTTTATCTCTATTGTGGGGTCACCAGTACAATATTTGTATTCTCCAGAGAGAATAAGTTCAGTGCTCGCAACCTTTCCTCATAACTAATATGCTCCAGACCCTTTATTAGCTTTGTTGCCCTTCTTTGTACTCGCTCCATTTCCAGTACATCCTTACTGAGGTCAGGTGCCCAGAACTGGACAGAATACTCTAGGTGTGGCCGGACCAGAGTCTTGTAGAGCAGGAGAATTATCGTTTTATCTCTGGAATTAATCCCCTTTTTAATGCATGCCAATATTCTGTTTGCTGTGTTAGCAGCAGCTTGGCATTGCATGCCATTGCTGAGTCTATCATCTACTAGGACCAGAGGTTCTCCCCCCAGTGTATAGATTGCATTCATATTTTTGCCACCCATATGCATTATTTTACTTTTACTTTTAATTTTACTTTTTGCAAGGTTTCCACATCCTGCATAGAAGTTATTGCCCTGCTTAGCTTAGTATCATCTGCAAATACAGAGATTGAACTGTTTACCCCATCCTCCAGGTTGTTTATGAACATATTAAACAGGATTGGTCCCAGCACAGAACCCTGGGGGACCCCACTGCCCAACCCTGACCATTCCGAGTACTCCCCATTTATCATCTGAACTTGCCCTTGAAGCCAGGTTTCAATCCATGTACTCACCCTATGGTCCATACCAACAGACCTTATTTTGTACAGTAAACGTTTATGGGGGACTGTGTCAAATGCTTTCACAAAATCCACATACACCATGTCTATGGACCTTCCTTTATCTAGATGGCAACTCACCTCCTCATAGAAGGTTAATAGCTTGGTTTGGGAAGAATGGTTCTTCATGAATCCATGCTGATTACTGCTAATGATACCTTTCTCATTACTAAAATCTTGTATATAGTCCCTTATCATCCCCTCCAAGAGTTTACATAATATTGATGTTAGGCTAACTGGTCTGTAATTCCCAGGGATGTATTTTGGGCCCTTTTTAAATATTGGTGCTACATTGACTTTTCTCCAATCAACTGGTATCATTCCAGTCAGTAGACTGTCAGTAAAAATTAGGAACAATGGACTGGCAATTAGTGATGGACGAACTTCCGACGGGACGTTTTGCGAACGCAGACCGCGAATGCGGCCGATAGTTCGCGAACCGGAGCGTTCACGGCGGGCCCCATTGACTTCAATGGGAGGCGAACTTCGCAAACCTACAGGTCAAATTTGCAGCCACAAAATAATTAATAGCTGTGCAAACATAGTCCCACCACATGGCCAATGACATAACACATGTATGAGGTGAATCTGGGATCGACAACTACAAGCATTCTTTTTTTATATGGGAAATTGTTGTGACAATTCAGGACTGTGGAGCGCATGAAGGCAATGGAGGAGAGGGAAGGTCAGGGACCAGGGTAGGCAAAGAAGAGGGTGTAGGAGATGATCACCAGCAGCGTGACATACAGCAATGGCACCTGCACCGTGATAGAGTCATCTGACAACAGCACCGTGATAGAGAGCACTGACATCAGCAGCGTGACATAAAGCACTAACACCAGCACCGTGATATACAGCACTGACAGCAGCACCGTGATAGAGAGCACTGACATCAGCAGCGTGACATATAGCAATGACTAGGGATGAGCTTCGTGTTCGAGTCGAACATACGTTCGACTCGAACATCGGCTGTTCGCCCGTTCTGCGAATTCCGAACATTATGGGCCGTTCGCGGCAAATTCGTGTGGCGCTCACGGCCCACAATGCACTGCGATGGCGCAGTGCATTGCTGGCTCATGATTGGCCAAGCATGCACTGTGACCCCGCATGCTTGGCCAATCACAGCGCCGGCAGCGAGGAGAGCCATGATTGGCCACAGGCAGGATGCCTGTGGCCAATCATAGCCCAGGCTGTGTAGTACACGCCCCACACTATATAAGGCCGCCAGCGCGGCGGCCTTGTGTAGTGTGTTGGCATCTGAAGCAGTTAGTGGGTGTTCTGTGTACCTTCAACACAGTATACACCGATCGTTATCGGCCGATTTTTCGATCTTGCTCTTCTGTAGTGGTTGTTGTTTGCGTGCCCTGACCGCAGTATACACTGTTATATTAACCTCACCTATATAGCTAGTGATATATCTATCTTTTATAATAGAGCTTGCAGTCAGTGTTAGGATTTTGTGCGTGCTGTCTGCGTGCTCTGTACCCAGTACACACCGCTATATCCAACTACAGTGGTGTGAAAAAGTGTTTGCCCCCTTCCTCATTTCCTGTTCCTTTGCATGTTTGTCACACTTAAGTGTTTCGGAACATCAAACCAATTTAAACAATAGTCAAGGACAACACAAGTAAACACAAAATGCAATTTGTAAATGAAGGTGTTTATTATTAAAGGTGAAAAAAATCCAAACCATCATGGCCCTGTGTGAAAAAGTAATTGCCCCCTAAACCTAATAACTGGTTGGGCCACCCTTAGCAGCAACAACTGCAACCAAGCGTTTGCGATAACATGCAATGAGGCTTTTACAGCGTCCTGGAGGAATTTTGGCCCACTCATCTTTTCAGAATTGTCCTAATTCAGTTACATTAGAGGGTTTTCGAGCATGAACTGCCTTTTTAAGGTCATACCACAACATCTCAATAGGATTCAGGTCAGGACTTTGGCTAGGCCACTCCAAAGTCTTCATTTTGTTTTTCTTCAGCCATTCGGTGGTGGACTTGCTGGTGTGTTTAGGATCATTGTCCTGCTGCAGAACCCAAGTTCGTTTCAGCTTGAGTACACGAACAGATGGTCGGACATTCTCCTTCAGGATCTCTTGGTAGACAGCAGAATTCATAGTTCCTTTTATCACGGCAAGTCTTCCAGGTCCTGAAGCAGCAAAACAGCCCCAGACCATCACACTACCACCACCATATTTTACTGTTGGTATAATGTTCTTTTTATGAAATGCAGTGTTCCTTCTACGCCAGATATACTTGGACACACACCTTCCAAAGAGTTCCACTTTTGTCTCATCGGTCCACAGAATGTTGTCCCAAAAGTCTTGGGGATCATCAAGATGTGTTGTGGAGAAATTGAGACGAGCTTTGATGTTCTTTTTGCTCAGCAGTGGTTTTCTCCTTGGAACTCTGCCATGCAGGCAGTTTTTGCCCAGTATTTTCCTGATGGTGGAGGCATGAACGCTGACCTTAACTGAGGCAAGTGAGGCCTGCAGTTCCTTGGACGTTGTTGTGGGGTCTTTTGTGACCTCTTGGATGAGTCGTCGCTGCGCTCTTGGGGTAATTTTGGGCGGCCGGCCACTCCTGGGAAGGTTCACCACTGTTCCATGTCTTCGCCATTTGTGGATAATGGCTCTCACTGTGGTTCGCTGGATTCCCAAAGCTTTGGAAATGGCTTTATAACCCTTTTCAGACTGATAGATCTCAATTACTTTCTTTCTCAATTGTTCCTGAATTTCTTTGGGTCTCGGCATGATGTGTAGCTTTTAAGGATCTTCTGGTGGACCTTACTGTGTCAAGCAGCTCCTATTTAAGTGATGCCTTGATTGTGAACAGGTGTGGCAATAATCAGGCCTGGGTGTGGCTAGAGAAATTGAACTCAGGTGTGGACAACCACAGTTATAGTATGTTTTAACAAGGGGGGCAATCACTTTTTCACACAGGGCCATGATGGTTTGGATTTTTTTTTCACCTTTAATAATAAACACCTTCATTTACAAATTGCATTTTGTGTTTACTTGTGTTGTCCTTGACTATTGTTGAAATTGGTTTGATGTTCCGAAACACTTAAGTGTGACAAACATGCAAAGGAACAGGAAATGAGGAAGGGGGCAAACACTTTTTCACACCACTGTACATAGCTCTTCTCTATTTGAGCCATCTGCCATCTGCAGGAGTTATTGGAAGTTGTGTGTGCCTCCAGCACAGTACAGTATACATCTGTATTTACCCTTTATTGCTGGTGTTCTATAATAAAGGCATCTGCAGGAGTTAGTGGGTGTTGTGTGCCTCCAGCTCAATATACACCTGTATCTACCCTTTATTGCTGTTCTCTAATAGAGCCATCTGCAGGGCTTAGTGGTTGTTGTGTGCCTCCAGTACAGTATACCCCTTTATCTACCCTTTATTGCTGGTGTTCTATAATAAAGGCATCTGCAGGAGTTAGTGGGTGTTGTGGGCCTCCAGCACAATATACACCTGTATCTACCCTTTATTGCTGTTCTCTAATAGAGCCATCTGCAGGGCTTAGTGGGTGTTGTGTGCCTCCTGTACAGTATACCCCTTTATCTACCCTTTATTGCTGGTGTTCTATAATAAAGGCATCTGCAGGAGTTAGTGGGTGTTGTGTGCCTCCAGCACAGTATACACCTGTATCTACCCTTTATTGCTGTTCTCTAATAGAGCCATCTGCAGGGCTTAGTGGGTGTTGTGTGCCTCCAATACAGTATACCCCTTTATCTCTGGTGTTCTATAATAAAGGCATCTGCAGGAGTTAGTGGGAGTTGTGTGCCTCCAGCACAATATACACTACCCAACTGCTGTTTTACCCAACTCCCTTCTGGCCATTACCATGTCTGGAAGGCCAGCAAGGAGAGGCAGACAGGCGCAAGCCGATAAAAGAGGGCAAGCAGGCTCTGTGTCTAGAGACAACAGTGCTGGTCGTGGACGCGGTGCATTGTCATCAGCACGTGGCCATGGGACACGCTTGTCCTTCTTTTCGGCAGCTGGACATGTTGAACCGTAACATGCCAACGACTTGGTAGAGTGGATGACCAAGCGCTCTTCATCCTCCTCATCCTCTCTTACCCAGTCTCAGGGTACTAGCAAAGCAGCTGCCAACGCATCGTCTTCCCTCATCTCAATGTCATCATCAGTGACTCCTTCCCTAGACCCACCATGTCCTCCTGAGGAGTCTCCTGAACTCTTTGAGCACAGTGTTGGGTACATGCTCCAGGAGGATGCCCAGTGTTTTGTAGGCTCTGATGATTACACTCAGCTAGAGGAAGACAGTAGCGTGAATGCAGAGAGAGGGGATGCTCAAGAAGGACAGCAATCTGGCAGTCATGTTCCACAAGCTGCAGCATACTGCCAGGTTTGCTACAGCGATGAAAAGGGAGGGGATGATGAGGGCACTGACTCCATGTGGGTGCCTGGTAGGAGAGATGAGGAGGAGGAGGCACATGTCCAACGAGGCAGGATGCCCTCCGGGGGCCAGCTTAGGGGCAGCACACCGACTGAATCACACCGCAGAGCTCCGCCTGTGCAGGGCGCTGCCTCTGCGCGTTATTCTAAAAGTTCTTTGGTGTGGGCCTTTTTTGAGACGAGTGCATCAGATCGCACCGCTGCTATTTGCAACATATGTCTCAAGCGTATCTCGCGTGGCCAAAACATCAGCCGCTTGGGCACCACATGCTTGACCAGACATAGGTTGACCTGCCATGCAGCTCGTTGGCAAGCGTACCTCAAAGACCCACACCAAAGAACAAAGCGGACCTCTCCTTGCTCCTCATTAGCTGGGATCTCCAACCCCACTAGACCTTAAGTCCTCTCTGAAACCTGCTTTGAGAGGAATGAAGGTGTAGAATTAGGTGTGTCACAGCCAAGTGCTTCCGGGCACTCTGCTAGCAGTACACCCACGTCCGATTATAGCAGGCAAATGTCCCTGCCCCAGCTGCTGGACCGGCGAAAGAAATTCACTCCCAGCCATCCACATGCCAAGCGGTTGAATGCTAGCTTGGCTAAATTGCTAGCACTTCAACTGCTGCCTTTTCAGTTGGTAGACTCGGCCCCCTTCCGTGAGTTTGTACAATGTGCGGTTCCTCAGTGGCAGGTCCCCAAACGCCACTTTTTCTCACGGAAGGCGATTCCGGCTCTCTACTGGCATGTGGAAGGCAATGTCCTTGCCTCGCTGGACAGGGCGGTCAGCGGTAAGGTGCATATTACCGCTGACTCATGGTCCAGCAGGCATGGACAGGGACGGTACCTGTCTTTCACGGCCCATTGGATCACTCTTCTGGCAGCTGGGAAGGATGCAGGACAAGGTGCGGTAGTGTTGGAGGTTGTTCCGCCACCACGCCTACAAAATGCTACTATTGGTTGTGACACACCTCTCTCCTCCACCCCCTCCTCTTCTTCTTCCTCCATGGCCTCTTCCAGTGCTCTGTCCTCAGAACCAGCGGTGCTCCGTAGGCGTTCCAGGGGCTACGCAAGTACGCAGGCAAAACGATGCCATGCCGTGCTTGCGCTGGTTTGTTTGGGGGACAGGAGCCACGCTGGGGCGGATGTTTTGTCAGCTCTGCAGGGGCAGGCCGAGAGGTGGTTGATGCCACGCCAGCTTAAGCCAGGAATGGTGGTTTGCGACAATGGCACCAACCTCCTCTCCGCCCTCCAACAGGGACAACTGACCAATGTTCCCTGTGTAGCTCACGTCCTTAATCTTGTGGTGTGCAGCGGTTCTTGGGCAGGTACCCGGGCTTACAGGATGTCCTGAAGCAGGCCAGGAAAGTCTGTATGCATTTCCGCCGATCATTTAATGCCTGTGCTCGGCTGGCTGAGTTCCAAAAGGAGTTGAACATGCCCAAGAACCGCCTTATATGTGACATGCCCACCAGGTGGAACTCAACGTTGGCCATGCTGCAGCGGCTGCACACGCAGCAGAGGGCCATCAATGAGTACCTGTGTGACTACGGCACCAGGACAGGGTCAGGGGAGCTCGGTTTTTTCTCACCACGCCAGTGGGGCATGATCAGGGATGCATGCACTGTCCTGTCACCGTTTGAGGAGGCCACAAGGATGGGGAGCAGTGACAGTGCATGCATCAGTGACACTGTACCTCTTGTCCACCTCTTGGAGCATACGCTGCGTGGAATAATGCACAGGGCACTTGAGGCAGAACAGAGGCAGGAAGAGGAGGACTTCCTTGCCTCTCAAGGCCCCCTTTATCCAGACAGTGTTCCTGCTGTGCCACCCATCACACAGGAAGAGGATGAGGAGGAGGAAGAGGAGGAGGAGGATGATTGTGTTAGCATGGAGGTGGAGGCTGGCACTCAGCATCAGCAGCAGCAGTCTTGTAGGGATGATTTACAGTCCTAAGAAACCCGTGGACTTGTACGTGGCTGGGAGGAGGTAGCTGCGGATCATGTTGTCCTTAGTGACCCAGAGGACTCCGGACCGAATGCCTCAGCTAACCTACGCTGCATGGCCTCCCTGATCCTACAAAGCCTGCGGAAGGATCCTCGTATTCTTCGGATCAAGGAGAGGGACCATTACTGGCTGGCCACTCTCCTTGATCCACGGTACAAGGGTAAGGTTGCCGACCTTATCTTGTCATCGCAGAGGGAGCAGAGGATGAGACATCTCCGGGAGGCCTTGCAGAAAGGTCTGTGCAACGCGTTCCCAGAGACTGGGAGGTTACAAACTCCTGGTCCTGGACAACGTGTTGCTGAGGCATCGGTCAGAAGGAGTGGTGGAGAAGGTGGCCGTCTGACTGATGCTTTCAGACAATTTTTTAGTCCGCAGCCCCAAGGTATGATCGGTTCCAGCAACCATCGCCAGCGTCTGATTTACATGGTGCAGGAATACCTAGGGGCAAGGTCAGACTTAGACACCTTTCCCACCGAAAATCCTCTGGCTTACTGGGTCTTGAGGATGGATCACTGGCCAGAGCTTGCACAGTATGCAATTGAGCTACTGGCCTGTCCTGCATCCAGCGTTCTTTCGGAACGCACCTTCAGTGCTGCTGGTGGCTTTGTTACCGATCACAGGGTGCGCCTGTCCACCGAATCAGTTGATCGACTGACCTTCATCAAGATGAATCAGTCTTGGATCACCCACAGCTACCAAGCACCTGAAGCTGATGTAACCGAATATTTTTTTTTTAAATATCACATCCCTTCAAGACTGCCTATGCTGATGCTGAGTGACTGTTCTGTTATGTTGATTGTCTATCCTCTTGAAAATCCTCCTCTCCTGATATGTTGGAAGAACATTTCTGGGTGATGCCATCAGCCCAATTTTTCTGCCCCTGTTTAACAGGGGCGTTTAATTACAATTTTTGATGCAATGCTTTGCAGCAGGGCTAATTCCTGCAATAAAACTAGAGTATATGGGAGAGGTTGCAGTGTCGTGGCACCAGCACCAGTGCCTAAGGCCCAATTTTCTGCCCCTGTTTAACAGGGACATGTAATTACAATTCTTGATATAATATTTCACAGGAGGGCCCATTCCTGTGCCCACCCAGAGTAACTGTGAGGACTTAGGCCGCGTACACACGCGGGGACTGTTCGCTCAACTTTGTCCGCTGAACAGTGTTTCGGCGGACAGTCCGCTCGTGTGTGGGCTTCAGCGGACAGTTTCAGCGGACAGTCTGACGAACAAAGTTTTTCGGAAATTCCGAAAAACTGTCCGCTGAAACTTGGTTTGAGCGGACAGTCCGCCCGTGTGTAGGCTTGTTCGTCAAACTAAGTCTCGCGCATGCTCAGAAAGAATTTACACGCCGAAGGTTGCATTGCAGTGTATAGGACGTCGTTTTCTAGTCCCGTCGTACGTGCCGTTCACGTCATCGCGCACGGTTTCAGCGGACTGTTCGTTCGTCGTGTGTGGGCAAGTCCGTCCATGCTAATTTTGAGCAGACTGTCCGCTGAAACTGTTTGACGAACAAAGTTGAGCGAACAGTCCCCGCGTGTGTACGCGGCCTTATAGTGTTGTGGCACCAGCACCACAACCACCAAAGGTCAATTTTTCTACCACTGTTCAACAATGGCATGTAATTACAATTCTTGATATAATCGTTCACAGCAGGGCGCTCCAGCGCCCACCAAGAGCCACTTTGAAGGCTTACAATGTTGTGGCAAAACCAACACCTTGTTCCGCCATTTCTGCAGAGCATATAGGGCAGGCCCCTACTTTCAAACATCCAACTTACAAACATCTCCTACTTGCAAACGGAAGGAGACAACAGCAAGTGAGATGAAAAAAGATGGACGACAAAACAAATTATACAGGGGTGATAACCCTGCCCTATGTTTTCCAAAAAGCTTAAAAATAGTTTTTTTGACTGGAGCTACACTTTAAAAATGTACCAGTTGAAAATTACAAACAGATTCAACTTAACACCTACACAGTCCCTGTCTTGTTTGCACCGCCTGTATACTGCTATTCTGAGTATATAGGGCCTGGGGGCCACACGCATTTCCTTTTTTTAATATGGGTACGGGGTTCCCCTTAATATGCGTACAAGACCCAAAGGGGCTGGTAATGGGCAGGGAGGGCTACCCATGCCATTTTTCTCAATGATTTTCAATCATATTGCAGGAACCAGATATAACATTAAAACCGTAAGCAGTTTTAAATTATGTTATTTCCGTTAAAAGTCATTTTGTGCAGGGACTGTTCTAAACACGGGAAACACGTGGCACTTCACAGGCATACTACAGACACCCCCCAGGCACGATATTTAAAGGAATATTTCACTTTTTTTTCACTTTAATCGTCATTAAAATCAGTGCTACCGCCAAAACGGCCATTTTTAAAAACATTTTAGGCATTGGCCCATGTCCCCTGGGGCAGGAGCCAGGTCCCCAAACCCTTTTTAGGACAGCATCTTGCATATTAGCCGTTAAAATTAGCACTTTCAATTTTGAACGTTCGAGTCCCATAGACTTCAATGGGGCTCTAAAGTTCATACGAATTTGGGGTCCGTTCGAAAGTTCTGGTGCGAACCGAACTGGGGGGTGTTCGGCTCATCCCTAGCAATGACACCTGCACCGTGATAGAGTCATCTGACACCAGCACCGTGATAGAGAGCACTGACATCAGCAGCGTGACATAAAGCACTAACACCAGCACCGTGATATACAGCACTGACAGCAGCACCAAGATAGAGAGCACTGACATCAGCAGCGTGACATACAGCAATGACACCTGCACCGTGATAGAGTCATCTGACACCAGCACCATGATAGAGAGCACTGACATCAGCAGCGTGACATAAAGCACTAACTCCAGCACCGTGATATGCAGCACTGACAGCAGCACCGTGATAGAGAGTACTGACATCAGCACCGTGATATACAGCACTGACACCTGCACCGTAAGCAGCTCCAGGAGGAAGTCAGCATAGCACAGGGATGGTGGGAGCCCCTCATATTGAGCATAGCACAGGGATGGTGGGAGCCCCTCATAATAAGCATAGCACAGGGATGGTGGGAGCCCCTCATAATAAGCATAGCACAGGGATGGTGGGAGCCCCTCATAATGAGCATAGCACAAGGATGGTAGGAGCCCCTCATAAAATGCACAGCAGAGGTACAGCCCCAGGAGGAAGTCAGCACAGCACAGGGATGGTGGGAGCCCCTCATAGTAAGCAGCCCCAGGAGGATGTCAGCATAGCACAGGGATGGTGGGAGCCCCTCATAATAAGCAGCCCCAGGTGGAAGTCAGCACAGCACAGGGATGGTGGGAGCCCCTCATAATGAGCATAGCACAGGGATGGTGGGAGCACCACAAAATATGCACAGCAGAGGTACAGCCCCAGTAGGAAGTCAGCACAGCACAGGGATGGTGGGAGCCCCTCATAATATGCACAGCAGAGGTACAGCCCCAGGAGGATGTCAGCACAGCACAGGGATGGTGGGAGCCCCTCATAATAAGCAGCCCCAGTAGAAATATGACACCGCTCAACCTCTTCAAAGAGGAGGGTACGGGCATATAGTACGGTGTGCTTTTTTTGGACAAGGAAGTGAGCCAAATGAAGAAAGAAGGTCTGTGTGCTCGATTAAAAAAATTGTTTATAGACATATACATGGTCTACTGGTCACATGTGTTGAATTCCTCCGAGATCCATGCCTCATTCATTTTTAGAAATGTGAGGTAGTTAACACTGTCGTGAGCTAGGCGAGTACGCTTATAGGTCACGATCCCCCCTGCTGCGCTGAACGTCCTTTCGGACAGGACACTGGACGAGGGGCAAGCCAACAGTTCGATTGCAAATTGGGCAAGCTCTCGCCAGAGGTCAAGCCTGCCCACCCAGTAGTCCAGGGGTTCATCACTCCTCAGAGCGTCCACATCGGCCGTTAACCCGATGTAGTCGGACACCTGGCGGTCTAGGCGTTCCCTGATGCTGCATCCGGATGACACCTGTCGATGGGTCGGCTGAAAGAATGACCTCATATCCGAAGTCACCAACACATCTTCAAACCGGCCTCTTCTTGCAGGCGCTGTTGGATTGGTACCTGCAACTCCTTCTCTGGGAGTGGGAATTGCTCCTCTGCCAGCGCACGCAAAAGGAGAATGCAGCATTTCTCGAAGCAAGGCCTGGAAGTGCTGCATTCTGACAGCCCTCTGTGACGGCGGTAGCATTTCCGCCATTTTGTGTTTGTATCGGGGGTCTAAGTACGTTGCCACCCAGTACTGGTCCTTGACCCTTATGCTTTTTATACGGGGGTCCCTATTAAAACACTGGAGCATGAAGGCCCCCATTTGCACTAAACTGGAAGCGGTGTGGTGGCCTGGCTCCTGCTCATCATTCAGGATATTGTCGTCCTCTTCATTCTCCTCTCCCCATCCACGCACAACAACAGGGGTCCCAGAAAGGTTTAAAGCATGCTCTTCTTGCTCCTCCTCATCCGCCCCGGCACTATCCTCCTCTGACTCCTCTTCAGACTCCTGTTGTTGACTTGTCTCAGATAGAGTAGCCCCCCTGGGAACTCATCCAGCATTGCGACTTCCTCATCTTCCCGCTCCTGCTCCTCCACAGCTTGATCAATGACACGATGCAATGCACGCTCCATAAAGAAGGCATAAGGTACCATGTCACTGATGGCGCCATGGCTACGACTGACCAGTTTGGTGATCTCCTCAAATGGCCGCAGAAGTTTGCATGCGTCGCGCATGAGCAGCCACTGGCACGGTGAAAAAAAAACCCAGAACCTGTTCTGCCGCAGAGTTCATACAGGTAGACGTTTACTGCACGTTTCTGCCGGAGCAGCCTATCAAGCATATAGAAGGTTGAGTTCCATCGCGTCGGGCAATCGCAAATAAGACGTCTGACCGGCAGATTGTGTCGCGGCTGAATGTCAGCAAGGCGAGCCATGGCCGTGTAAGATCTTCTGAAATAGGCCAAGATTTTCCTTGCCTGCCGCAAGATGTCCTGGACCCCAGGGTATTTGACAACGAATCGCTGCACGACCAAGTTTAAGACGTGTGCCATGCATGGCACGTGCGTGATTTTGCCCTGTTTCAATGCGCTAAGCAGATTGGCACCATTGTCACACACCACTTTACCAACTGTCAAATTGAGCGGTGTTAGCCACTGATCTGCCTGTGAACGCAAAGCTGAAAGGAGTGCCGGGCCAGTGTGGCTCTTGGCTTCCAGGCACAACAGACGCAGCACGGCATGTCGAATAGGTTCTGGGGGGCTTGGGCGGCGCAGCGGAAGAGACGCTAGCAGCGGAAAAGGAGGAGTCAGCCGAGGAGGAGAGGGAGGAGGATGGAGTAGGAGGAGGAGGAGGAGAAGAAGAGCCAGGCCTGCATCCAATCCGTGGCGGTAAAACCAAATCTACATGGGTGCCACGGGTTACATGCTTGACGGCCGTCAGAAGGTTCACCCAGTGGGCAGTAAAAGTGATATACCTTCCCTGCCCATGTTTGCTAGACCACGTGTCTGTGGTCAGATGTATCTTGGCACCGACACTGTGTGGCAGAGATACATTCACTTGCCGCTGAACATGGCCATATAGCTCTGGGATGCCCTTCTGTGAGAAATACTTCCTTCCTGGGACCTTCCATTGTGGTGTTCCAATGGCCACAAATTTACGAAAAGCCTCCGAGTCCACCAGTTTATATGGCAGTAGTTGGCGGGCTATGAGTTCTGACAAGCCAGCCGTCAACCGTTGGGCAAGAGGGTTATCAGGCGTCATCATTTTTTTACGCTCGAACATTAGGCCCACAGAAGCCTGCCCTTTTGCAGAAAAACGTGAGCTTAGCGTGATGGAAGGTGGCGTAGAGGACAATTGTGAGGAGAGAGGAGAAGGAGAAGTAGAAGACGAGGCTGGACGGTGAGAGCCTGGAGTGTGACTTTGTGTGTTCCGTTGCTCCCACTGGGCTCGGTGATGGCTGCTCATGTGCCTTCTTAAGGCGGTCGTCCCTAGGTGAGTGTTGGGCTTACCGCGATTAATGCGTTGACTGCAAAGATTGCAGATGGCAACGCTATTGTCAGCAGCGGACACGTTAAAAAAAGCCCACACTGCGGAGCCATGTGCCGGTGTCCTGGGAGCACCAGATGTGACCGTACATGGTCGATGACTCGCTCCTGATACATTTGCAGTCTGCTTTGTCCCTCCTGTGCAATGTAAGTTATTCCTGCTTCTCCTCCCTATCTGCTGGTCCACATCTCCCTCTGGACTCCCCTCCTCTTCCTCTCTTGTGGGCACCCACGTGACATCACTAGACACGTCATCATCGACGTCACCTTCCCCACCGCTATAAGTAGAGATCTCGGAGTAGGCAGCAACAACGGTGACCAACCTCCTCCTTGGGCTGATCTGGGTACTGTCGTCAGACTGCTGAGTAGCGGTTGTTGCTACCTCCTCTTCCTGATCCAATACCAAGAGTGGCTGCGCATCAGAAATGTCTTGATATGGATTGGAAAATAATTCCTGTGACTCAAGCGGAAGGTATGTGGTAATGGTGGTGTTGTTGGTGGTAGTGTCTTTGGGGTGCACATAGCAGAGAGTGAAGAAGAGGGTGCAGATCGAGAGGATGAGGAGGGTGCAGAAGAGTAAGGCTGAGTAAGCCACTCAACCAAGTCTGGTGCGTCCTTTAAATGAATTGAACGCACCTTCTGCAACTTCCCACTTTGGCTCAAGCCTGTTGCTCCTGCCCTACCCCTACCACCCCTGCGGAAGGGCCTGCCTCTTCCTCTGCCTGTCATTTTTTATATGACCCTGTGACAAAACTCTCAGTCCCTATACCGATGAAGGACTGCTGCAGTATAGGGCAGCGGTCAGCAGTAGTGCACCTCAACCCTATGTATTGTGGACCTATACCAGTCCTTATAGAATAGCAGACTGTACCTCACTCAACCCTATGTACTGTAGTACCCTATACCTTACCAGTCCTTATAAGGACCTTTGTGGAACAAGTAGGTTGTGTGTGACTGATTAGCAGACTGTACGTCAGTCCCCATACCGATGAAGGACTGCTGCAGTATAGGGCAGCGGTCAGCAGTAGTGTACCTCAACCCTATATATTGTGGACCTATACCAGTCCTTATAGAATAGCAGACTGTACCTCACTCAACCCTATGTACTGTAGTACCCTATACCTTACCAGTCCTTATAAGGACCTTTGTGGAACAAGTAGGTTGTGTGTGACTGATTAGCAGACTGTACGTCAGTCCCTATACCGATGAAGGACTGCTGCAGTATAGGGCAGCGGTCAGCAGTAGTGCACCTCAACCCTATGTATTGTGGACCTATACCAGTCCTTATAGAATGGCAGACTGTACCTCACTCAACCCTATGTACTGTAGTACCCTATACCTTACCAGTCCTTATAAGGACCTTTGTGGAACAAGTAGGTTGTGTGTGACTGATTAGCAGACTGTACGTCAGTCCCTATACCGATGAAGGACTGCTGCAGTATAGGGCAGCGGTCAGCAGTAGTGCACCTCAACCCTATGAATTGTGGACCTATACCAGTCCTTATAGAATAGCAGACTGTACCTCACTCAACCCTATGTACTATAGCACCCTACACCAGGTTATTACCAGTCCTTATAAGGACCTTTGTGGAACAAGTAGGTTGTGACTGATTAGCAGACTGTACGTCAGTCCCTATACTGATGAAGGACTGCTGCAGTATAGGGCAGTGGTCAGCAGTAGTGCACCTCAACCCTATGTATTGTGGACCTATACCAGTCCTTATAGAATAGCAGACTGTACCTCACTCAACCCTATGTACTGTAGTACCCTATACCTTACCAGTCCTTATAAGGACCTTTGTGGAACAAGTAGGTTGTGTGTGACTGATTAGCAGACTGTACGTCAGTCCCTATACCGATGAAGGACTGCTGCTGTATAGGGCAGCGGTCAGCAGTAGTGCACCTCAACTCTATGTATTGAGGACCTATACCAGTCCATATAGAATGGCAGACTGTACCTCACTCAACCCTATGTACTGTAGCACCCTATACCTTTACCAGTCCTTATAAGGACCTTTGTGGAACAAGTAGATTGTGTGTGACTGATTAGCAGACTGTACGTCAGTCCCTATACCGATGAAGGACTGCTGCAGTATAGGGCAGCGGTCAGCAGTAGTGCACCTCAACCCTATGTATTCTGGACCTATACCAGTTCTTATAGAATAGCAGACTGTACCTCACTCAACCCTATGTACTATAGCACCCTACACCAGGTTATTACCAGTCCTTATAAGGACCTTTGTGGAACAAGTAGGTTGTGACTGATTAGCAGATGAAGGACTGCTGCAGTATAGGGCAGCGGTCAGCAGTAGTGCACCTCAACCCTATGTATTGTGGACTTATACCAGTCCTTATAGAATAGCAGACTGTACCTCACTCAACCCTATGCACTATAGCACCCTACACCAGGTTATTACCAGTCCTTATAAGGACCTTTGTGGAACAAGTAGGTTGTGACTGATTAGCAGACTGTATGTCAGTCCCTATACCGATGAAGGACTGCTGCAGTATAGGGCAGTGGTCAGCAGTAGTGCACCTCAACCCTATGTATTGTGGACCTATACCAGTCCTTATAGAATAGCAGACTGTACCTCACTCAACCCTATGTACTGTAGTACCCTATACCTTACCAGTCCTTATAAGGACCTTTGTGGAACAAGTAGGTTGTGTGTGACTGATTAGCAGACTGTACGTCAGTCCCTATACCGATGAAGGACTGCTGCAGTATAGGGCAGCGGTCAGCAGTAGTGCACCTCAACCCTATGTATTGTGGACCTATACCAGTCCTTATAGAATGGCAGACTGTACCTCACTCAACCCTATGTACTGTAGTACCCTATACCTTACCAGTCCTTATAAGGACCTTTGTGGAACAAGTAGGTTGTGTGTGACTGATTAGCAGACTGTACGTCAGTCCCTATACCGATGAAGGACTGCTGCAGTATAGGGCAGCGGTCAGCAGTAGTGCACCTCAACCCTATGAATTGTGGACCTATACCAGTCCTTATAGAATAGCAGACTGTACCTCACTCAACCCTATGTACTATAGCACCCTACACCAGGTTATTACCAGTCCTTATAAGGACCTTTGTGGAACAAGTAGGTTGTGACTGATTAGCAGACTGTACGTCAGTCCCTATACTGATGAAGGACTGCTGCAGTATAGGGCAGTGGTCAGCAGTAGTGCACCTCAACCCTATGTATTGTGGACCTATACCAGTCCTTATAGAATAGCAGACTGTACCTCACTCAACCCTATGTACTGTAGTACCCTATACCTTACCAGTCCTTATAAGGACCTTTGTGGAACAAGTAGGTTGTGTGTGACTGATTAGCAGACTGTACGTCAGTCCCTATACCGATGAAGGACTGCTGCTGTATAGGGCAGCGGTCAGCAGTAGTGCACCTCAACTCTATGTATTGAGGACCTATACCAGTCCATATAGAATGGCAGACTGTACCTCACTCAACCCTATGTACTGTAGCACCCTATACCTTTACCAGTCCTTATAAGGACCTTTGTGGAACAAGTAGATTGTGTGTGACTGATTAGCAGACTGTACGTCAGTCCCTATACCGATGAAGGACTGCTGCAGTATAGGGCAGCGGTCAGCAGTAGTGCACCTCAACCCTATGTATTCTGGACCTATACCAGTTCTTATAGAATAGCAGACTGTACCTCACTCAACCCTATGTACTATAGCACCCTACACCAGGTTATTACCAGTCCTTATAAGGACCTTTGTGGAACAAGTAGGTTGTGACTGATTAGCAGATGAAGGACTGCTGCAGTATAGGGCAGCGGTCAGCAGTAGTGCACCTCAACCCTATGTATTGTGGACTTATACCAGTCCTTATAGAATAGCAGACTGTACCTCACTCAACCCTATGCACTATAGCACCCTACACCAGGTTATTACCAGTCCTTATAAGGACCTTTGTGGAACAAGTAGGTTGTGACTGATTAGCAGACTGTATGTCAGTCCCTATACCGATGAAGGACTGCTGCAGTATAGGGCAGTGGTCAGCAGTAGTGCACCTCAACCCTATGTATTGTGGACCTATACCAGTCCTTATAGAATAGCAGACTGTACCTCACTCAACCCTATGTACTGTAGTACCCTATACCTTACCAGTCCTTATAAGGACCTTTGTGGAACAAGTAGGTTGTGTGTGACTGATTAGCAGACTGTACGTCAGTCCCTATACCGATGAAGGACTGCTGCAGTATAGGGCAGCGGTCAGCAGTAGTGCACCTCAACCCTATGTATTGTGGACCTATACCAGTCCTTATAGAATGGCAGACTGTACCTCACTCAACCCTATGTACTGTAGTACCCTATACCTTACCAGTCCTTATAAGGACCTTTTGTGGAACAAGTAGGTTGTGTGTGACTGATTAGCAGACTGTACGTCAGTCCCTATACCGATGAAGGACTGCTGCAGTATAGGGCAGCGGTCAGCAGTAGTGCACCTCAACCCTATGAATTGTGGACCTATACCAGTCCTTATAGAATAGCAGACTGTACCTCACTCAACCCTATGTACTATAGCACCCTACACCAGGTTATTACCAGTCCTTATAAGGACCTTTGTGGAACAAGTAGGTTGTGACTGATTAGCAGACTGTACGTCAGTCCCTATACTGATGAAGGACTGCTGCAGTATAGGGCAGTGGTCAGCAGTAGTGCACCTCAACCCTATGTATTGTGGACCTATACCAGCCCTTATAGAATAGCAGACTGTACCTCACTCAACCCTATGTACTGTAGTACCCTATACCTTACCAGTCCTTATAAGGACCTTTGTGGAACAAGTAGGTTGTGTGTGACTGATTAGCAGACTGTACGTCAGTCCCTATACCGATGAAGGACTGCTGCTGTATAGGGCAGCGGTCAGCAGTAGTGCACCTCAACTCTATGTATTGAGGACCTATACCAGTCCATATAGAATGGCAGACTGTACCTCACTCAACCCTATGTACTGTAGCACCCTATACCTTTACCAGTCCTTATAAGGACCTTTGTGGAACAAGTAGATTGTGTGTGACTGATTAGCAGACTGTACGTCAGTCCCTATACCGATGAAGGACTGCTGCAGTATAGGGCAGCAGTCAGCAGTAGTGCACCTCAACCCTATGTATTCTGGACCTATACCAGTTCTTATAGAATAGCAGACTGTACCTCACTCAACCCTATGTACTATAGCACCCTACACCAGGTTATTACCAGTCCTTATAAGGACCTTTGTGGAACAAGTAGGTTGTGACTGATTAGCAGATGAAGGACTGCTGCAGTATAGGGCAGCGGTCAGCAGTAGTGCACCTCAACCCTATGTATTGTGGACTTATACCAGTCCTTATAGAATAGCAGACTGTACCTCACTCAACCCTATGCACTATAGCACCCTACACCAGGTTATTACCAGTCCTTATAAGGACCTTTGTGGAACAAGTAGGTTGTGACTGATTAGCAGACTGTATGTCAGTCCCTATACCGATGAAGGACTGCTGCAGTATAGGGCAGTGGTCAGCAGTAGTGCACCTCAACCCTATGTATTGTGGACCTATACCAGTCCTTATAGAATAGCAGACTGTACCTCACTCAACCCTATGTACTGTAGTACCCTATACCTTACCAGTCCTTATAAGGACCTTTGTGGAACAAGTAGGTTGTGTGTGACTGATTAGCAGACTGTACGTCAGTCCCTATACCGATGAAGGACTGCTGCTGTATAGGGCAGCGGTCAGCAGTAGTGCACCTCAACTCTATGTATTGTGGACCTATACCAGTCCATATAGAATGGCAGACTGTACCTCACTCAACCCTATGTACTGTAGCACCCTATACCTTTACCAGTCCTTATAAGGACCTTTGTGGAACAAGTAGATTGTGTGTGACTGATTAGCAGACTGTACGTCAGTCCCTATACCGATGAAGGACTGCTGCAGTATAGGGCAGCGGTCAGCAGTAGTGCACCTCAACCCTATGTATTCTGGACCTATACCAGTTCTTATAGAATAGCAGACTGTACCTCACTCAACCCTATGTACTATAGCACCCTACACCAGGTTATTACCAGTCCTTATAAGGACCTTTGTGGAACAAGTAGGTTGTGACTGATTAGCTGACTGTACGTCAGTTCCTATACAGATGAAGGACTGCTGCAGTATAGGGCAGCGGTCAGCAGTAGTGCACCTCAACCCTATGTATTGTGGACCTATACCAGTCCTTATAGAATAGCAGACTGTACCTCACTCAACCCTATGCACTATAGCACCCTACACCAGGTTATTACCAGTCCTTATAAGGACCTTTGTGGAACAAGTAGGTTGTGACTGATTAGCAGACTGTATGTCAGTCCCTATACCGATGAAGGACTGCTGCAGTATAGGGCAGCGGTCAGCAGTAGTGCACCTCAACCCTATGTATTGTGGACCTATACCAGTCCTTATAGAATGGCAGACTGTACCTCACTCAACCCTATGTACTGTAGTACCCTATACCTTACCAGTCCTTATAAGGACCTTTGTGGAACAAGTAGGTTGTGTGTGACTGATTAGCAGACTGTACGTCAGTCCCTATACCGATGAAGGACTGCTGCAGTATAGGGCAGCGGTCAGCAGTAATGCACCTCAACCCTATGTATTGTGGACCTATACCAGTCCTTATAGAATAGCAGACTGTACCTCACTCAACCCTATGTACTGTAGCACCCTAGACAGACCAAGTTACCAGTCCTTATAAGGACCTTTGTGGAACAAGTAGGTTGTGTGTGACTGATTAGCAGACTGTACGTCAGTCCCTATACTGATGAAGGACTGCTGCAGTATAGGGCAGCGGTCAGCAGTAGTGCACCTCAACCCTATGTATTGTCGACCTATACCAGTCCTTATAGAATGGCAGACTGTACCTCACTCAACCCTATGTACTGTAGTACCCTATACCTTACCAGTCCTTATAAGGACCTTTGTGGAACAAGTAGGTTGTGTGTGACTGATTAGCAGACTGTACGTCAGTCCCTATACCGATGAAGGACTGCTGCAGTATAGGGCAGCGGTCAGCAGTAGTGTACCTCAACCCTATGTATTGTGGACCTATACCAGTCCTTATAGAATAGCAGACTGTACCTCACTCAACCCTATGTACTGTAGTACCCTATACCTTACCAGTCCTTATAAGGACCTTTGTGGAACAAGTAGGTTGTGTGTGACTGATTAGCAGACTGTACGTCAGTCCCTATACCGATGAAGGACTGCTGCAGTATAGGGCAGCGGTCAGCAGTAGTGCACCTCAACCCTATGTATTGTGGACCTATACCAGTCCTTATAGAATAGCAGACTGTACCTCACTCAACCCTATGTACTGTAGTACCCTATACCTTACCAGTCCTTATAAGGACCTTTGTGGAACAAGTAGGTTGTGTGTGACTGATTAGCAGACTGTACGTCAGTCCCTATACCGATGAAGGACTGCTGCTGTATAGGGCAGCGGTCAGCAGTAGTGCACCTCAACTCTATGTATTGTGGACCTATACCAGTCCATATAGAATGGCAGACTGTACCTCACTCAACCCTATGTACTGTAGCACCCTACACCAGGTTATTACCAGTCCTTATAAGGACCTTTGTGGAACAAGTAGGTTGTGACTGATTAGCAGACTGTACGTCAGTCCCTATACTGATGAAGGACTGCTGCAGTATAGGGCAGTGGTCAGCAGTAGTGCACCTCAACCCTATGTATTGTGGACCTATACCAGTCCTTATAGAATAGCAGACTGTACCTCACTCAACCCTATGTACTGTAGCACCCTAGACAGACCAAGTTACCAGTCCTCATAAGGACCTTTGTGGAACAAGTAGGTTGTGTGTGACTGATTAGCAGACTGTACGTCAGTCCCTATACCGATGAAGGACTGCTGCAGTATAGGGCAGCGGTCAGCAGTAGTGCACCTCAACCATATGTATTGTGGACCTATACCAGTCCTTAGACTGTACCTCACTCAACCCTATGTACTATAGCACCCTACACCAGGTTATTACCAGTCCTTATAAGGACCTTTGTGGAACAAGTAGGTTGTGACTGATTAGCAGACTATACGTCAGTCCCTATACCGATGAAGGACTGCTGCAGTATAGGGCAGCGGTCAGCAGTAGTTCACCTCAACCCTATGTATTGTGGACCTATACCAGTCCTTATAGAATAGCAGACTGTACCTCACTCAACCCTATGTACTATAGCACCCTACACCAGGTTATTACCTTACGAGTCCTTATAAGGACCTTTGTGGAACAAGTAGGTTGTGAATGATTAGCAGACTGCAGCAGAAGGGCAGCAGTCAAGTGTAATATTCTTTCTATATTTGGAAGAAAGAATATTATACGTGTACAAGCCTATTACCATACCACTGATACCAGTCCTGAAAAGAACGTTTGTGGACCTAATATAGTAACAGCTACTGATTAAACTGACCCTCGCTGCCTCACACACTGCTTCCTGCCTGTCCCTATATAAACTGACAAAACAGAGGCTACTGGAACAATAACTGGAACAGCACTTTTGTGGACCTGATAGTAACAGCTAATGACTAAACTGACTGTCCCTACAGCAGACACACCGTCCTGTCCCTTTCTCTAAACTGACAAAAGACACTCAGGTTGCTGCAACAATCAGTAGCACAGCAAACCTATATACACCTAACACCTATACCAGTCCTGAAAAGAACTTTTGTGTACCAAATAGCTAGCGATTTGGGTCACTGCAATCTCTCCCTGCTCCACACAGCAACCTCTCCCTATAGTGACAGAAGAAAGAATGTAAAATGGCCGCCGGATCGGGTGTATTTATAAGTAAGGGGGAATGTCCAAGTGTCCATGTGATGTAATATCTCAATTGGCTGTCCTGTACCCCATGATGGATGTGTCATCATAGGTCAAAGTTCTTTTACACAGAAAACACGGAAGTCCGCCGGGCGAACGGTGGCAATAGTCCACCGATCGGGCGAATCACGAACAGCCGAAATTCGCCGTGAAACGACCGCCGGGCGAACCGTTCGGCCATCACTACTGGCAATTACTTGACTGAGTTCCCTAAGTACTCTTGGGTGCAAGCCATCTGGTCCCGGTGATTTATTAATGTTAAGTTTCCCAAATCTAATTTTAATTCTGTCCTCTGTTAACCATGGAGGTGCTTCCTTTGATGTGTCATGAAGATAAACACTGCAGTTTTGGTTACTGAAGCCCCCTGATTCCCTCGTGAAGACTGAGGAGAAGAATTAATTCAATACCTTCGCCATCTCCCCATCCTTTGTAACCAGATGTCCTTCCTCATTCTTTATGGGGCCAATATGGTCTGTGCTCTCTTTTTTACTGTTTACATACTTAAAGAATTTCTTGGGATTCTTTTTGCTCTCCTCTGCTATGTGTCTTTCATGTTCTATCTTAGCCGTCCTTATTGCACCCTTACATTTCTTGTTGCATTCTTTATAAAGTCTGAATTCTGATGAGGATCCCTCAACCATGTATTTTTGGAAGACTTTCTCCTTATGCATTTTTACATTGGAGTTAAGCAATCCAGGACTTTTGTTCACTCTTTTAAATGTATTACCCAATGGGATATATTGGCTAATGCCCTTATTTAATATGCTCTTAAAGCAAACGCATCTCTCCTCCGTGTTCTTTGTTCCTAAGATTTTATCCCAAATTATGCCTTCTAGCAAGATTCATTTAGGGAAGTTGGCTCTTTTGAAATTCAGTGTCTTTGTATTCCCCTTATGTTTCCTATTTGCGTGATTTATACTGAAGCCAATTGACTTGTGATCGCTGTTACCTAAATTTCCCCATATATCCACATCCGTGATCAGATCTGTATTGTTGGTAATCAGTAGATCCAGTAACACTTTATTTCTAGTTGGTGCACCTACCATCTGACCCATAAAATTGTCCTGTAAGACATTTAGGAACTGGCGAGACCTTAGATGAATGTGTGGTTACCTCGGCCCAGTCTATGTCTGGATAATTAAAATCCCCCATTATGATAACACTTCCCATTCTTTCTGCTAATCCAATTTGTGATAGGAGATCTGTCTCCCCTTTCTCCCTCAGGTTAGGGGGCCTATAGCTTATTCCCAGTATTATTTCCCCCTTAGCTTCATCCCTCTGGAGTTCTACCCATAAGGATTCCACCTCCTCCCTAGCTGCCTTAGTGATGTCATCTCTCACATTCACTTGTACATTACACCTGATATATAGGCATACCCCTCCCCCTTTTATACCCATTCTATCCTTGCAATAAAGTGTATACCCTTGAATGGTTGCCAGCCAATCATGAGAGCTGTTGAACCAGGTCTCTGAAATTCCCACAAAATCCAAATCCTCCTCGTACAACAGTATCTCTAGTTCACCCATCTTGTCCGCCAGGCTCCTAGCATTGGTGAACATGCCACGTAGTTTAGACCGGTCGCATGTTATCCTCTTATTGGGTGTTCTGAGATTACAACTAGGACTTGCTACTATACTTACCTTGGGTTTATGTGCTTTGGTCAACCTATCACTAATGTCCCAATAATACACTCTGGAATATGCTCCCCACTGTCTATCTCTACCTCTGGACCCTCCCCCTAGTTTAAATACCACTCTCACTTTTTGCCCATCTTCATTCCCAGCTGATCTACACCCTCCTCATTTAGGTGCAGTCCATCGCTTCTAAAGTACTGGTTATCGACTGAGAAGTCGGTACAGCCCTCCAGGAACCCAAACTCCTCCTTACTACACCAGCTATTCAGCCACTTATTTACTTCCCTAATCCCCCTCTGCCTTTTTGGTGTAGCTCGATGTACAGGTAGTATTCCTGAGAATACTACCTTGGAGGTCCTTCTCCTCAATTTAGCTCTCAAGTCCCTAAAATTGTTATTTAGGACATTCCATCTGCCTTTGACTTTGTCATTGGTGCCAAACTGGCCCTCCCAGTAAACTGTCCTCAATATCTGTGATGTGCCGAACCCTTTCTCTTTTCCTCAACACCTAAACTGACAGGCCAGGCAAGGAGAACATTAATCAGAGAAGCAGCCAAGAGGCCCATGGTAATGCTGGGGGAGCTGCAGAGATCCACAGCTCAGGTGGGAGAATCTGTCCACATGACAACTATTAGTCGCGCACTCCACAAAGCTGTCCTTAAGAGTGGCAGGAAGAAAGCCATTGTTGAAAGAGATCCATAAGAAGTCCCATTTGCAGTTTGCTAGAAGCCATGTGGGGGACACAGCAAACATGTGGAAGAAGGTGCTCTGGTCAGATGAGATCAAAATGTAATGTTTTGGCCTAAAAGCAAAACATTATGTGTGTTAGAAAACTAACACTGCACTTCAACCTGAACACACCATCCTCACTCCAATCAATCAATTGGAATAGAAATAATAAATCATCAAATCTCAGTTCAGCCCAACAAAAAGCTTTGAGTTCTCTTAAGAAAAATCATAACATAATTATTAAGCCTTCAGATAAAGGCGGGAACATAGTGGTTATGGATGTAATAAAATATCAGAAAACAGTCAGTGTTATATCACCATACCTGGGTTCCAGTTTGAGCGGATTACAACAAATTAGGCTAATTTAATTGCTCAGGCATTTTATAAAGATATCATTGATAGAAAAACTTGGGAATTTCTTTCAGTGAAGGCTTGTCAGGTCACCTTGAGGCGAGGTGACAGATGCACACCGTAGGGATCCGGAGTGCACCGCAAGGTTGTGGACCCTACGGCTGACTGCTGCAGACGGGGGACAGATCCCACTGGGGATAGAGCGTGAGATTCCCTGGGGCGCGGAGTCTAAGAGCCAGCAGGTGTTCACCAGAGCCTCCACTGGTGAGGATGGACTTGGCTGCAACTGGCTCCAGGTCGCGACCCCCAGGGTCCCTCAGCTCACACCCACAGTAGGCAACAGGAGGATAGGGATGGTGAGGGACAAAGCCAAGGTCGGGGCCACAAGCAGACAAGGATAGTCGGGTACACGCCAAAAGGTCAAGGTCACAGGCAAGCAGGGATAGTCAAGACACGCCAAAGACGGAAACCAGTAGCAGAGCACACGGCAGGAAACAGGAAGCTAATACACAATGGATACACAATGGTTGATCAGCACTGAGGCCTGCAGTGCACAGGTTAATATAGGGCTCCCTGATAGGGCTTGGGGTGGAGCCATGCTTAGAGGAGAGGTTATAAAAACCCCCAGGTGGAAGTGGCTGGCTTAGTCTGAAGACATGGGGGAAGGTAAGCAAACACAGGAAGATCACTGCATAACCATGACAAGGCTCCAAAAATGCCCACCCTGTACGTATTACCTAAGATACACAAGAATATGGACCATCCCCCAGGATGACCTATCGTATCAGGAAATGGCTGTTTAACAGAATCAGCCAGTCAACTGGTCAATGACTACCTGTGGCCTTGTTTGGTAGCTCTTAGCTCCAATATCCAGGACACTGCCGATCTAATGAGGTTTCTCGATGGAATAGTGGTGCCTGAGAGGACTTGGCTGGTGGCCATCGACGTGAAGGCTCTCTAATACTGAATTCCTCATGATTTGGGAGTTCGGGTTTTGGAGAGTGTCATTGTAGAGAGGGGTAGTAGAGCTGCCACTTACAATGAGTTCATCTTGGGCTTATTGTATTTTATTTTGACCAATAATATCTTTTTGTTCAATCGCTCCTACTACCTTCAGGTGCAGGGTGTTGTAAGGGGGACACATTGTGCCCCCTCATATGCAAACCTGTACCTGGGAGGGTGGGAACGATCTATATTTTCTTGTGATGAATTGCAAGAGAGCCTGAGTAGGGTATTAATTTGGTGAAGATTTATCGATGATATCTTAATATGGACTGGGTCCAAGGAGGAGTTAATCTCCTTCTTGGAAACTTTAAAATAAAATTAATTTAATCTCAGATTTATGATGAATTATGGCCAAAAGACTATCAGTTTTTTGGATATCTTGATTTTCATCAATGATGATGGAAGTTTAGGTTCTTCCTTATATCATAAGCCCTCTACGGGCAATACGATTTTACATTCCACCAGTTCCCATCCAAGGTCTCTCGTCTCCAGCATACCTTATAGCCAGTATCTCAGGCTAAAAGGGAACTGCAGTCAACGAGAAGACTTTGAGATTGAAGCCAAGGCCCTACGAGACCGTCTTTTATTAAGAGGTTACAGTCGATCATGCCTCAAAAAGGCTTATCAGTGGGCCAATCGGAAGGAAAGAGATACCTTGAATGTCTGCAAAAAAACTATATCCCAGACCAAAAGGTGTTTGATAACCAGATTTTCAGGACAGCATTGTCAGATATTCAAAAGTATTGGCATCTATTGGTGGCTGACGATGTTGTCTCAAAATATGTAAGTCCATATCCTCAAATCACTTACAAGACATCTCAATCAGAGATCATCTTGTACACAGTCATTTAACAACCACATCTAAACATATGTTGTCCGTAAAACCACAGGTATCGGTCCCTGCAGGAATTACAAATTCTGTAGATAACTGATGAGTGCCTCTCAGATATTACTACCCAATGGAAAACAGTATAGACCTAATTTCTATGCCAATTGTCAGACTATTGGTGTAGTATATCTCATAGAATTGGTAATGGTGGGTTATCCTCGCGCTATAGTGGTAGAATTTGAGCAGGCTGGTGTGGTTGCAGCAAAAACACCGACAGAGGTGCAAACCCTCCCCTCAAAGTGATAGTAAGTAAAAAATAGATGGTGTTGCGCTCCACGCCAAATAAATTAAATCTAATAACACAATTGATAAATAATCGCATAAAATCTTGAAGACGCACTCATGCGATTAAAATTACTATTAATTATAACTACAAACTTAAGTGCAAAAAATGAATGCCAAGTGATTAATACAGTGCTCGGAGTAAAGCTAGTTCCTACTATTATTCATGAATGAAGGAACTAAAATGATCTATACAATCATAATAAAGTGCCAGATAAAAAACGCAGATCTTAATAGAAATACTTCAAAAGAATCGTGACATCAAACAAATCTGTGTCAGTCCATGAAAGTGCATCCAAGTGCCAACATGTGTGCAAAACTTATATATATAAAAACCATATGTAATAAATACACAATAAAAAGAATATAGAACGGTGTGTGAAAAGTATGTATCACAGAGTACAAAGATAATAGTCCAACAAACGTGATTGCTAAAAGTGTCTCTAAATTAGCATAAAAAACTAAGTAATAAAGTTCATGCAGGAAATGAAATAAATCCACGCTGTGCTATGTGAAGAAATTAATCCTGTGAACGACCCCCGGGATAATTCCACCAGTGATCTTGCAGCTCCTTAAACGTGGGTGCTCACACACTGAGTGCAGTGGGTACCTTACCTCACTGCTGTCAGTCAGACAGCAATATGCTCCAATATAGCGGTTGTGTCCTCAAATGGGATGTATGTCCTTAGTGGGTGTAGGGATACTCCAATACTTTGCGGTGTATATCCTAAATGCAGTATGGGCGCCCCCAAAACTTTTCCTCCAGATACTCCGCAAAGGATCGCAAGTCAGACCCAAGAAAGAAAAAAGGGGGGCTCCAATAGTGAAGTACGTCACACAAATACTTTATTATAAAAGGACCAAGTCCTGGGTACTCACATTTATGCAGTAAAATTCAAACGTTTTTACATCTAACAAACAACGAACGGCTTCCTCGTTCGTACCCCGGACGTCACTTCCGGTATCCTCCTAGGCCAATCCTACGCGTATCGTCATTGATCACGTGACTTCATCAGGGACTAGTGCATAGGAGGTGGATGAACGTTTAAATAGTCTCTCTAATTCGCGGCCATTTTCCTGTAGTCAATCCTATTTATTACTATTCGCGGGCACGACTCTAGTTACACGACCATTTTCTAATAGGCTATATTACCGACCGGTTCTGTGCGCTTCCCGGTCGTTTTTTTCTTATAGGTACTAAGCCAATTTATTCATCTTTTAGGTAGATCTGTGTCCGCTTACATGGACTAAAGTCCAATTCGGACACCCGGTAGTTGTATTTATTCGAACAACGACCCGGGATCTCCCCACTTATATGACTACAAATAGCATTCTTGATGTTAGTAGCGGTTTAAGCACATTCACTTGCTATTAAAACGACGGGGCCTACAGTTCGTTCGTAAACTAATAGTTTAAAATAAAAATGTGTTGTAATAAAAAATTCATAAAAATTCATAAAAAGTGGCTTAAGACAGAGGGTAGTATGTAAATTATTAAAATATTGATATTCTTTAATTTGTAGGTAAAAACATAATAAATCTAAATCTATGTCTAAGTCAAGAAGTGACATATAAAATGTTAAAATATTGGTACTCTTTAATTTGTGGATAAAAATATATCTAAAATAGTGTGGCATGGTATTTTTTAATGTAAAGATAAAATGCCCCCGACAGTTCATTAAGCGATAATCAAGATATCAGAAAAAATCGCATATATATGCGATTTGAGGGATGGATACCGGAAATGAAGTCCAGAGTTCCCAAATTCCCTTTCAATGTATCATCATAAAATACAGTAAACCGAAACAAGCAAGATATTATATGTCGTAGTACTTTAAATATATAAAATTCAAATCCATAATAGAAATGTCTAAAAATATCTAAAAATTGCTGATAAAACAGTTAAGATCAAACTCTATGTTGAGTCCTTGGGGTGTGAAAGTATCTAAGGTAAAAATCCATTTAGATTCTAGTTGGCTGAGTGTTCTCACTTTATGCCCCCCCCTCCAGTGCTTTCTATAGGGCTCAATCCCCCAAAATGTGAGGTGGGTGGGATCTTTATTATGGTGTGTCAAAAAATGTTTTGACACACTGTGTTTGTCAAATCCATTAATTATATTTTTGACATGTTCCTTTATGCGAACCCTCAGGGGTCTCTTGGTGCGGCCTACATACTGTAGGCCGCAACTGCATTGTAGGACATATACAGCCCCTTCAGTGTTACAGCAAATAAACTCTTTAATGTCATAGGAATTCCCAGTGCTTGTGGAGCTAAATTTGAGTCTTTTTTCAGGTGGACGTTTTGTTTTTGTACACGCAAAGCACGGCTTGCATGGAAAAAAGGCTTTTCCTGTGAAAAAGGTCACACCATTGTATGGTGGGTCAGGAACATTCCTGACGATCTTATCCCTCAATGTCGGTGCCCTTTTGTACACGAACTTGGGAAATTGAGGTAGAAGGTCTTTTAGGTGCACATCTGAGCGTAAAATATACCAGTATTTTTTAATAATCGCCTCTATTTTCTTATATTGGGCATTATAGTTCAATATGATTGGTACTTTGCCAGCTTCCAGCTTGGAAATTTGTTTGTCTTTAATCATCTCCATGCGATCCATGTTTTTGACTTCTAAGATCTTCATTCTAATTTCTTCGTCCTTATATCCTTTATTTGCGAACCTTTGGCCAATCTTCTCTGCTTGTGTCAGATATTCTTCAGTTTTTGTGCAATTTCTGCGCAATCACATCAGCTGCCCTTTTGGGATATTGCACAACCAGTTTTTGTGGTGACAGCTCATGATTGGCAAGTAGCTATTCTTGTCAACATTTTTAAAGTGCGTTCTTGTGCGTAGAGTTTCATTTTCTTGTAGGATTTCTAAGTCAAGAAAAGAGATGGATTCACTATTAACTACCCATGATAATTTAATATTTCTGTCATTGCGATTCAGTGTCTCCAGGAATACGGTTAAGCTATCTATGTCTCCTTTCCAAAATATGAGGATATGATCTATATACCTCTTATATAGTATTAGCTCTTCAGGTTTGCCAGGTAGTACCACATCCTCTTCCCATTGAGACATAAAAAGGCAAGCTACACTGGGCGCAAACTTCGCTCCCATCGCAACTCCAGTTTTTTGGTAGTAATATTCGCGGTCGTACCAAAAATAGCTGTTCTTGAGGCAAAAGTCCAAGCATTTCACTAAGTATTTTCGCTGTACGCATGGCAATGTACTATATTTCCTTAGGCCCCACTTCACAGCCTCACACGCTTGGTGGTGTAGGATTATTGTATATAATGACGAAACGTCTGCTGATGCCATAATCCATGGGCCTTCCTCTTTTGGTAGTCCTTCCAAGATTTGTAATACTTGTTTGGTATCTCTAAGGTATGCTTTTGTTTGCTTGACTACTGGTTGAAGATATTTATCGATGTATTCCCCCATTCTTGAAGTTAAAGAGTCGATCCCATTAACTATGGGTCTCGGGGGTGGGTCCGCTTTATCCTTATGGATCTTGGGAAGCGAGTAAATAATCGGGGTCCTACATGCCTCAGGGATCAGATACTTTGCTTCTTTTTTATTCAAGATGTTTCTCTTCAATCCAAGGTGTACCACCTGTTCCAGCTCCTTTCTGCATTTAAAAACTGGGTTCTTAGGCAATTTTGTATAGGTAACACTATCTGACAGTAATTTTGTCATACTGTCCTTATACTGCATTTTGGAGAGGATTATAAATCCCTCCCCCTTTATCAGCAGGTCGGATAACTATATCTTTCCTCTTTGTTAATTTACTGATGCCACTCTTTATATGTTTAGGTTCCTCCAGTTTCTTAATTCTTAGACCTTTCAAGTCTTGTAAAACCACTTTTTTAAAAACTTCAATATGTCTATTATTCGAAATCAAAGGGTTAAAAACTGATTTGTTTCTTAATTCACTCCGTATAATATCTTGATCCTCATTCTGGATTCGCTTTTTAATCGGGTTACCGGCCAGGTATTTCTTAATATTCAGGGTCCTTACATATTTCTGTATTCCTACATATGTTTCAAATTTATATAAATTCTTTGTCGGGGCATATTTAAGACCTTTATCTAGTACGCCGATCTCTTCTTGGGATAGGGGAAGGCCACTCAGGTTAAAGATCCCCTCACCTTTTAATCTCTTCTTTGCCTGTATTCTTTTTCCGGACCTCTTCCCTCTCTTCTTGCAGGACTTCTTCTTTGATCCCACTGATCGTTTAGGCGTCTTGGTGGGTGATTCTCCATGCCCCTCCCTAAAAAAGGCCTGTTTTGATACTGGTCCTGGTAATAGCCATGGGATCTCCCATCTCTGTTTTCCTCATAGTAGTCCCTTAGGGGAGCATAATAATTGTATGTGGGTATTGGATAGTGTCCAGGGTCGTTCACAGGATTAATTTCTTCACAAAGCACAGCGTGGATTTATTTCATTTCCTGCATGAACTTTATTACTTAGTTTTTTATGCTAATTTAGAGACACTTTTAGCAATCACGTTTGTTGGACTATTATCTTTGTACTCTGTGATACATACTTTTCACACACCGTTCTATATTCTTTTTATTGTGTATTTATTACATATGGTTTTTTTATATATAAGTTTTGCACACATGTTGGCACTTGGATGCACTTTCATGGACTGACACAGATTTGTTTGATGTCACGATTCTTTTGAAGTATTTCTATTAAGATCTGCGTTTTTTATCTGGCACTTTATTATGATTGTATAGATCATTTTAGTTCCTTCATTCATGAATAATAGTAGGAACTAGCTTTACTCCGAGCACTGTATTAATCACTTGGCATTCATTTTTTGCACTTAAGTTTGTAGTTATAATTAATAGTAATTTTAATCGCATGAGTGCGTCTTCAAGATTTTATGCGATTATTTATCAATTGTGTTATTAGATTTAATTTATTTGGCGTGGAGCGCAACACCATCTATTTTTTACTTAATATCTCATAGAATGCGAATGCAAAACTATGTGGGCAAAACTAAAAGACCATTTTTTCATAGGGTCAGGGACCATGTGTTGGCTGATCGGGAAACCCCGATCAGCCAACACATGGGACTCTATCATAACTTTGTCTTGTCCAAAATACATTTTTTTTTCTTTGGAGCATATACCTGTACATGAAAGAGGGGGTGATGTGGATAAACTACTTCTACAGCACGAAACAAAATGGATCCACACCTTGTAAGCTACAAAACATTCTGGACTGAACAAGTTCATTAGCTATAAACCCTTTCTTTAGGATCATATGAGTCTCTTTATATAAAACTAAACTAAAATGTTTTGCAATTTGGATCCATTGTTAAGACCCCATTAATTTAATGACCATTCTTTGTTGTAAATTAAATTGCACATTATTATGTTTGCTTTGTAACTCGCTCATGCCTTGGTCAGGGGGGTTCCCATGTTTGCCCCATTCCAATGGTTGGCCACTAGATGACAATATTTAATTAAGTTAATTGGAAGCACGTTGAGATAGGTGCAAACCCATCAACAAATTTATTGAATTCACAAAGCCCTCCTTGTATGAAATCTGCGGATGTGTGTCTGTTTCGTTTCCTGCTGGTCGGACCGCACTTGCCATTTTTATATGTTGTTTTAAAAGAAGCAGCAGCTTCATTTGGGAGTATATCTCTGATAGTACATTTTATTTATAAAAACTAACAGATGGTTCTCCATAAAGCGCGGAGAGGGGTTCATTCTGGGCGGGTGAATAGAACTCCGGATTTTGCTTGACTCAAAATTGTCCGACTCTGTGCTAGTCCGCTGGACTTTTGAAATGAACGGACTTGCCCACACATGGAGTAAAGTCCATTCATTTTGAACGTGGCTCCAGGTAGACGGAACTAGTGAAGGAAGCCAATGTCGCCGCCTCCATCAGCGAGATTGACACCTCGCGAGCCCCTTCACCTGGTATGGATTTAAAGGGGAACCCCTGTGCTGAAAAAATTGCATGGGGTCCCCACAAAGTCGATAACAGACCCTTATCCGAGCACGTAGTCCGGCCGGTCAGGAAAGGGGGCGAGGACGAGCAAGCGCCCCCCCCCCCCCAAGTCATACCAGGCCATGTGCCCTCAACATAGGGAGGTGCTTTGGGGAAGGGGGGCCCTGCAGCCCTCCCACCCCAAAGCATCTTATCCCCATGTTGATGAGGACAAGGGCCTCTTCCTGACAACCCTGGCCGTTGGTTATCAGGGTCTGCCGGCGGGGGGCTTATTAGAATCGGGAGCCCCCTTTAATAAGGGGGACCCCAGATTCCGTCCCCCTACCCTATGTGAATGAGTATGGGGTATGATGTACCCCTACCCATTCACCCGGGGCAAAACGTGTACATAAAAAAACACACAACATAGGTTTTTAAAGTACTTTATTAGACAGCTCCAGGGGTCTTCTTCCGTCTTTGGGGGTTTTGTCACCAGACTCCTCTGCTAACTTTTGCTCTTTTGCTAGCTCTTTTACTAGCAGAGGAGCCCGGCTTTTTCCTTTGTCGCCGCCGCCGTCCGGGGGTTTTCTTCCAACTTCAGGGGTCTTGTCCCGCTCTTTGGTTCTTCTTGCTGGGCCTCCGCTTTCTTCTTCCAGCTCTTTTACTAGCGTTGGCCCGGTCTTCTGTCGCTGTCACTGTCGCCGCCGCTTTCTGCTTCTTCTGCATCTGCTTCTTCTTCTTCTTCTTCTTCTTCTTCTTCTTCTTCTTCCATCTTCTAATGTTGACATGGTGCTCTCTCTGGCCATAATGGCAGAGACGCGTTGTGCGGCGACTTATATAGAGACAAGGGGCGGGGTCACTGGGTGATGTCACATGGACTGTGACCTCCATAGATAGGACATGCTTTACAGTTCAGGTGTGGATGCAGGGAGGCTTTTTTGGTTCAAGGCATTTGTGAGAAAATTTTATTTTGTTTTGATTTGTTTACATTTGTTATAATTAGCGAATATTGATCTTCTAACATATTGTCTTTTACCTATAGTGACCACATTATGTAGTGCTTATTGGAAGTCTCCTGAGGAAGCCATTGCATGGCGAAACATGTACAGCATGAAGCTACTGCTGGTTACTCATATGATGGTTATTGTATTACGATACTGTTATGATTTTTAGATACTTTGTATTATTAAATTCAATATATTTTTATATATTTGACTATAATATTTTTTGGGCACCCTAAAGACCCCATTCTCTTTCTTCTGCTAACACCATCCCTACCGTGAAACATAGTGGTGGCAGCATCATGTTGTGGGAATGCTTTTCTTTAGCAGAGGCAACAAAGCTGGTCAGAGTTTATAGGAAGAAGGATGGAGACAAATACAGGGCAATCTTAGAAGAAAACCTGTTAGAGTCTGCAAAAGACTTGAGACTGGGGCAGAGGTTCACCTTCCAGCAGGACAACGACCCTAAACATACAGCCAGAGATACAATGGCATGGTTTAGAGCAAAACATATTCATGTGTTAGAATGGCCCAGTCAAAGTTCAGACCTAAATTCAATTGAGAATCTGTGGCAAGACTTGAAAATTGCTGTTCAGAGATGCTCTCCATCCAATCTGACAGAGCTTGAGCTTTCCAAAGAAGAATGGGCAAAAATGTCACTCTCAAGATGTTCAAAACTGGTAGAGACATCCCCAAAAAGACTTTCAGCTGTAATTGCAGCGAAAGGCGGTTCTACAAAGTATTGACTCAGGGGGACCGAATACAAAGGCATGCCACACTTTCCATGTGTTTATTTGTAAACATTTTTGTGCCACTTTGTGTTGGTCTATCACATGAAATCCCCCAAAAAACATTTGCATTTTTGGTTGTAACATGACACGTGGAAAATTTAAAGGGGTATGAATACTTTAAGGCACTGTATATGGTGGGGTGTAGCCAGGTGGGGTGGCTATTAGTGCAGAAGTGGTGGCTAATGTAAGTGGTCACCAGCCCAGGGGAAGGAAGGGTATGGCTCTTAATAGAAAGAGACTTGGGGTTGATTTACTAAAACTGGCGTGTATTCAATTTTGGTAGAGCTCTGCATGGTAGCCAATGACCTTCTAATTTTAGCTTATTCAGTTAAGCTTTGACAAAAAGATGGAAGCTGATTGGTTTCTGCAGTCCTGCACCATCTTTTGCATGCTACAGTTTTAGTAAATCAAGCCCATTGTGCACAAGCTTGTCCTTTTACTGACACTGGAAAGACATTACTGGGGCATGGTGGGATTTGTGCTTTTATAAAAAGAGAACACTTGGAGTGGAGCCATGATTTTGTTGTTGGTTTCCTCCTGCCTTCATTTCCTCTTCCTAACTCTCATTGATGTTCAATCCTTTGAGATTAGGGATCTCCAATGGGGGACCATGACATCAAAACAGTTTAGCTTTATATAATTTACTTGATTTGAATCATCAATATATATAGCTAAACAATATTCACGCAATGTATGTGATCGGTAAAAAGTTATATTTTTTTAAGCATGTTCCAAAATGAGGGCCATGTCTATCGGTAACAATTTAATTGTGAAAAAAGATGTGGATGTAGGTTAACATTTAAAAAGACATTTTAAATTGTTGTTTTGTTGAAACTACAAGACATGGAAGAACTTCTGTTCCCCATACCACTAGATCCATAATGTCTGGCTCTTTCCCAGGCTTCTACTCAGAAGTATAAACCCATATTTGCAGTATGTTCTTCTTCAGGTCCTCCCATATTATATGATAGCACAACTTAGTGACAGCTTCTCCTCTGCATTTAAACAGTGCATCCAATCAGTATCTGCAGCTAAAACAACCAAGTAGCTTACAAACTTGGAATCATTCCTTCTGTCTATCAACCAAAGAAAGATCCAAAAGTTGTAAATTTCAGAGAGTCCAATAAAAAGTATCAATCCATCCTAACTGCTGCAGTAAGAATTAATATGCATATATATATATATATATATATATATATATATATATATATATATATATATATATATGAGCTTTCTATACTGTGAAAGGATTTGTAATTCTTTTCACTCATCTTGTGATGCTGTACTCCCTGAAAACATTTCTTCAGGCTACACTGCAGTCATAGAATGAAGCCTAGGATCTTCCCTAGCTTGTAACTGAACAGTTAAGGAGCAGCAGCATAATAAGCTCATCTCCCAGTGTGTGAGAAAACTATCCGTATTAGTGCAGCAGAGCATGATTCTCTTACAGTGCTATCCCACCCTCTCCCAGTGTAAGCGCTGCTGTATAGCGAAGTATAGGAATCTGATAACCAGACTTCTAGAATTTATTTTCTATTTTGATCTGTCTGGATTTCAGCCTTAAAAAAAAAAAAAAAGTAAGATGTTTCAAGCCTACAGTTTTCCTCACTTTACAGTCATGTTATTTCTCATACCAGAAGGTGGGTTAGCACTGTATGTGAAGTTGGTAGATGCAAGGCCAGATTTGTGAATATGGTTTGATATGGGGCTCATGCAGGGTGGCACTAAGCTGCACCCTGTTATTCCGGGACCATAACACATCACATTAATAGCAGTCTCAAGGATGCAGATTACCAGCCTCAAAATGGGCAGCTTCTTACAGTTTATATCAACCACAATAATTATTTGTCACCTGTTCTCCATCGGAAGCAGCAGAATTCTTAAAAAAAAAGTTTCATGGCAGCATAGTTCTAGAAAAACAGCCCTGTGGGTGCCAGGATGGCCAGCAATGAATATATGGTAGCACACACATTAATCAATCACTTCTTATAATTAGAAGTGATTACAAAATTGACTAGAAGAAGCCTGCCAGTACTGTTCTGTATGTCTGTAGATGTTCAATGGGGCCTTGTGAAATCAGAAAGCAGCTGCAGGAAGTAATTTCTACAAATTTACAACTCTACTGTCTTATCACTTAACCAGTCCCTGTTCCTATTTACGTTCTCAAGAATAAGATATGCCTAATTTTCTGTTGTATGTTTTGGGTAGCTATGATCTCGTATCCCTGTAGGTCATGATCCTGGTAGGGCTGAGGGGGCGGAGTGGTATTGATAATTAAAACCAAGCACGTTAAACCTAATAAATAATACAACATGACACAAATTATTTTTATTTGCGTAATGTGGCCACAGCTTTTATTAAACAACAAGATAATAACAATAACACGATTTAACCTCCCGAGTGTGGATTGGAGGGGAAATTTCAGTACCATTAGTGGCAACCCTGAGCCACTAATCGGCACTGCATCATTGGATCCTGGAAGAGGTGACTTACCTTGTCCCCACGATCCCACGTGGTACTCCTGCTGTGTCCGGTGGCCAGATCTTCCTCCCGATGCTCTGTGTGTTCTGGCTTCCCGCTCCCTGCGAGCGTTGCAAAGGCTGGGGGTGGTGGAACCAGCGGCAGATTCAAAATGTATAAATCACAACGCATTGTAATCTTATTGGATTACATTACAGTATCAAATCATTTGACCTCATTTTGCCCCCCAGTGTTTCATCCAGTGCCCTTGCCTGCAGTTTTACTGTTCTTTCTGCCTGGAAACTGGAGAACGACCATGGCATCCAAAAAGCGTGCCTCTACATCAAAAGTGGTTTATGACCTGCTGGAAAACAGTGACAGAGATACAGAATTACTTGCAGAATTGAGTGATAGTGATTCGTGGGGAAATTCGTCATCAGACACAGAAAGTGATTTTAGCTACGATACTGTGACTGAGCTCAGTGATGTGCAGACTTGGTGCTCTATTGACTGTGGTACGGATCATGCAATGCCCACAAGATTCACATTTACTGTAGCATCCAGTATGAAACTGGATGTTGAAGATGACAGCCCTTTGGCATACCTACAACTATTTTTGACCAATGAGGTTATTGAAAAAATAGTTACGGAGACAAACCAGTACCGAGAGCAACAAGCATTGGAAGTTTTCAAGAAGTAGAAAGTGGGAACCAGTGACCAAAGAGGACATTTGGAAATTTCTGGGCCTAATAATTCTTCAGGGAGTGGTGGAGAAACCCCTGCAGAAGTGCAATCAATAAATTACTTGCCACTCCATTCTTTGGCACGGTCATGTCAGAGTACAAATTTTCCCAGATGATGAAATATTTGCACTTTGAAAACAATGAAGAATTTGATGAAACTACTCATCCAACACCAAACTCAATTTTTTTTTAGAAGTAAATCAAATGATTCTGAAGAATTTCCAACAGAGCTATGTGCCAGATAGAGACATCAACATAGATGAAAGTCTGATGGCCTACAAAGAAAGGCTAAGCTGTATACAATACATGGCATCAAAAGAGAGCACAATTTGGCGTAAAATCCTTCATGCTATGAAAATCGACAACTGGTTACATTTGGAATTCTGTTTTATACACCGGGAAAGGAACCAAATTCAACCAAAATACAGCAATTATGGAATGGCAACATCTTCCGTTCTTTCACTGATTGAGCCATTGCTAAATCAGGGCTATTGTGTAACTACAGACAATTTGTACAATTCTCCTGAAGTTTATGAGTTCCTTCTGCAGAACAAAACGGATGCCGTGAGGCTCGGTTCACACAAGGGCAACACGACTTTCAACACGACTTTTAGAGGCGACTTGGACATGACTTGGAGATGATTTGGGGCGACTTACAACGCGACTTTAAGTCGCTCCAGGCCAGGCATGGGGGGTGCCTTGGGGAAGGGGGGGCTGCGCGGCTCCCGGCCCCTCCACCCTATGTGAATGAGTATGGGGTACAATGTACCCCTACCCATTCACCTGTGAAAAAAAAAAAAACACAACACACAAGGGTAGCATACTCGTATAAGGGTCTGGTATGGATCTGGGGGGGACCCCCGCGCTGTTTTTTCAGCATAGGGGATTCCCCTTCAAATCCATACCAGACCTAAGGGCCTGGTATGCTCTCAGAGGGGGAACCCACGCCAATTGTTTAAAATAAATTTGGTGTGGAGTTCCCTTTTGAGAGCTGATAATTCTGTGAGAGTCGCCTCCGTATAGACGAAGATCCGACTTGGAGGCGACCTCCATTGAAATCAATGGGTACCAGTCGCCTACAAGTCGGATTGAAGTAGTACAGGAACCTTTTCTGAAGTCGGAGCGACATCAGTAGTGTGCATTAAGATGGCTCTCATTCACTTACGTTGATTTCTACATGTTGTGCGACCTGAGGTGACTTGAGGTGACTTGAAGTCGGATATAAGTTGCCCCTGTGGGAATGGACCGTTAGAGCTAACCGGCGTGACATGCCACCAATCTTTGGCAATAAGAAGCTCAAGACTGGAGAAATGGTTGCCTTGCAGAAAGGCAAAATTATGGCACTGCGATAGTATGACAAAAAAGATGTGTGCCTAATGAGTACAATCCATAATACCTTCACTGTCATGGTATGCACAAAAGGTGGGAAAGACATCATGAAGCCACAGGTAGTGATAGACTACAACAACACCATAGACTGACAGGCAGAGCTGACCAAGCAATGACATTCTATCCAGCAATGAGAAAACAACAAAAAAAGTACTACAAGTTGCTCTTCAGGCATCTTCTTGAGCAATACTTGTGGAATGCCTACATCCTGCTCAAAAAAAAGATTGAGTAGCCGGTAGTTCAGCTCTTGTGACCATTAAGACCACACATTACCAACAATCTTACTTTTTTGACACCATCAATGACCCACAAATGCTGTGACAAAAATACAAGTCCACTATTCTCTCTTTTTTTTTTCCAAACAAACGCAGGTTTATTAATCATTTAAAAAGATTACAGAAAGTAGTGGGTGCAACCACATAGCTTATACAGAATACAAATGCCAACGGGGGTTCACCCCCAATACATTGAGGAGACACATTGTGGAGAACAATATCTTACTACGATAGGAGCTTCCCGTCCACCCCCAGCTCGGGACCGCCACCCCCCCACCCCCCCATGTCCCCGGGCCACAACCGCTATTCGTTTCCATATTCAACTACACAGGTTTCCACAGCATTCATCCATCTATCCCACACCTTGTTGTATTTGGCAGGGCAACCACGGTGTCTATACACTAACTTTATGTATGGTAATTTACTGTTACCTTCTATGATCCAGTCACGGGCCATAGGAGGAGCCGGACGCATCCAATGTTTCGCTATCAGTTTCCTCGCAATAAACAACGTTGACTGTTGAAATGTGGTCAGGTACGTATCCATAGTAACGTCTGGGAACATCCCCAGTACACACACTTTCGGGTCTAGTTGGAGGGGTGACCCCATGTGGTCGTGTAGGAAGTTGATTACTTGCGCCCAGTAAGATTGAATCTCAGGGCATGTCCACATTAAATGGTAAAAAGTTCCAGTGGGACTTGGGCACATAGGGCATCCCGGACTATGATCGGGCTGGAATTTCGCCAGCTTGACAGGGGTTAGGTACGATCTATGAATTATATACAGTTGCGTAAGGCGGTCTGGCAGTTTCAATGATACCTACTTAACATTTTCAAGCAACTCATCCCAATCCGACCCCTCCAGCGGACCTGTGTCCTCCTCCCATCTAATCCTGGCTCTCTCAGAGATCTGCATCACTGCCCTTGCCCTCAGTAAGTTGTATAATTTAGAGATCAATTGAGCCGAGGTGTCACCCATCAGCAACTCAACCAAGGACAGAGTCTGGACGTTTGGGAGGCCTGCAGCAAACTGGGATCTAAGTGCGTGTCGCAACTGTAGGTATCGGAAGTGCATCGATTGGGGCAGGTCAAACTCCGCCCACAATGTAGAAAAATCACGTATGCCGAGTGGGGATATGACCTGATGTAGAAAAATAATACCCCTAGAGGCCCATAAGGCAACCCCAGGGACGACTAGTAGCTCCTGCAAAGCGGGGTTACACCACAGGGGGGTGTGCGAATGGTGAAAGTCAGCGCCAACAACCCCCATCGCCAACCTCCAGATCCTCCTATGGTAGGACAACAAAGGGGTCTGGGTATCCCCTGCCCTCCCAGCCCGGAAGAGCAACTGCAGAGGAGTATGAGTAAGTAGACCCTCTCCGCCGCCCACCAGCGCCTGATATCTTACCCCATCCGACCTGTGCAGGTGGTAGAAATGTGATAATTGTGCCGCCATGTAGTACCGTATTTTTCGGACTATAAGGCGCACGTAAAAGCCTAAATTTTCTCCCAAAAACGACCGTGCGCCTTATAGTCCGGTGCGCCTTATATATGACCTGTTGACATCGCTGGAGTTCTTTGTTAACAGTATCTGTCATCTTGACGTAAACCTTCGGACTATAAGGCGCACGTAAAAGCCTAAATTTTCTCCCAAAATCGACCGTGCGCCTTATAGTCCGATGCGCTTTATATATATGGAAATATCCATTTTATCAGCCGGTCGTTGCTAGTGCGCCTTATAATCCGGTGCGCCTTATAGTCCGATGCGCCTTATATATGGAAATATCCATTTTATCAGCCGGTCGTTGCTAGTGCGCCTTATAATCCGGTGCGCCTTATAGTCCGAAAAATACGGTAAGCCCGGAAGTCCGGAAGGGCCACCCCCCCTGAACACGACGGGTTTTTAAGAGTACTCCACGCCAGCTTGTGCCTAGAGGAGCCCCAAATAAATGTATTCAGAATATTGTCTAGTGTTTTGAAAATGCGGAGAGATCAGAACCAGGGAATGCCAGAGCGCATAGAGGATTTTAGGCAGCAAAATCATTTTTGTCAAGTTAACTCTGCCCATCACCCCAAGAGGGAGTGAGAGACGGGACCAGGCCTGAGTGCGCGTTTTTAGAAATAAAAACAGGGGTTCAATATTATGTACAAGGTAATCCCGCGGTTCTCTGGTAATACGTATCCCCAGATATTGAATCTCGGATACCCTGGAGAGTGGGAGGGAGGCCGCGCAGCAGTCCGGCACCGACACGTCCAGGGGCAAAACCTGTGATTTGGACCAATTTATGTTTAAGCCCGAATGGCTGCCGAACTCCCCCAACACCTCCAGAGCAATCCGCAGCGACGGACCCTCATCCTCCAGGTACAAAAGGGTATCATCCGCATACATACTCACTGATTCCACCAGGGTACCACTGCGGAGACCGACTATCTCCGGATGTTGCCGGAGTCTGGCCGCCAGGGGTTCCGCCGCAAGGGCATATAAAAGAGGGGAGAGTGGGCATCCCTGATGCGTGCCTCTCCCAACGGGGAAGGGATCCGACACCCAGCCGTTTACTGCGACCCTAGCCATCAGCCGATAATAAAGTAAGGTGACCCATTTTACAAATTTGGGGCCAAAACCAAAACGCCCCAGACATTCCCAGAGGTAACCCCACTCGATGAAGTTGAAGGCCTTGGCCGTGTCCAGGGACACCACCGCCCTCGACCCCACCGAGCCGTAGCCTCCACGGCTTCGGACCCGCCTGACGTGCCAGCTCAAATGTAGCCCAGCAAGGAGCGTGGTCCGAAAGCGAACGGGCACAGTATCCTGCGTCCAGCAGTCTGGGTAGTAGGCTCCTTGATGTCATAACGTAGTCAATGCGGGACATAGAGGAGTGGGTTGCCGAGAAGCACGAATACTCCCGCTTCTCTGGATACCTGTATCGCCACGGGTCAATGAGGGCGAACTCCCTGAATGTACGACCTAGTCTGGTCTCACCATGGACTTGGTCACCCCTATCTAGGCGCATCCTGTCTGCTCCCCGGTCTAGAACCATGTTAAAATCCCCAAGCCATATGGCAGGGGTGGTGGGGTGCATGGCCATGTATGAAAGTCCCTCATTAATAACTGTAGAGTTATTAATGGTGGGTGGGTGGGTGGCCAAATTGCTCACCACACTGTCTGTTCCTTCTTGAGGTTTCTCTAAGCTATGACCACTTCCTCCCTTCTCCCTACCTCATATCCTTAAACCATTCCCCACTCATTCTTAACTATTCTCCTGCCTTCCAGCCCATCCAGCAGTGTGTCTTTTCTCCTATGTGCTCAGCGCAGCCCTTCTTAGTTGCAAGACGTTAAAGTCTACATTAAAAAGTAGGCAGAAAAAAATGAAAAAAAGTTCCTACAATGATCAAATTGCAAAAATTTACTGCTATTTTTTCTTTATTCATTCTTAAATTACACTGAGATCCACTTCATTATACTACTATACATATATCCAGGTCTTTGAAAGTTCATTATGCCATAAACTGTTATGCTATGTACATATTTACTGAAAAAAATATTACTGGTTACAAGCATGCAAAGCCCCCCCCTGGCAATATAGCACTTTGTCATATTTATGACATCACTGCCAAGAAATATCTATGTCTGTGGCTGGGTATGTGTTTGTGGCTGGGTTTTGAAAGGAATTATACACCTTGATGACCACCCTGGTTTATGCAGGCAGACCACCAGGACCCTCGGATCTGTGAGAGAACAAATGAGACACAGGAAACAGGCTTGAGTGTGTGTTCATAAGATCTCTGATTTTATTGAATGCAATGGTAGTATATACAGTATACCAGTAAAAATCATATCTAAGGGCTATTCAAACTTTTACACTCAGTACTTTCTTATCAAGAGTTTAGGCTGCTTGACTCAATAACAAGAAATAGCTGCTGACTTGCTGACACAGATTCGGCTTAACCAAGGTATCTCATAGGGTGTGGTTCTATGCAAACTTTTAAGCTGATTATGGCAAAACTTACACGCACAAAAAGTTAATTTATACTTTATGTAAAATGGAGGAGAATCTAAGATGGAGTCAGTTGTTTATACTTTCTATTACAACCCCCTCCTAAGTCATGAACATGACTTACTTTCTTTCCACTGTAACATAATTAGCTTTCTTATAGTACATGCTAAGGTAGGCTTTATTAGCAGCAGCAGGGTCAGGGGTTCTGGTAGCTCTAGCAGTGATACACATTACAAGTTTGAAACATGCATATAAAAATAATAGAAAAAGCTAAATCATTATTATATCAGGTATTTCTATACTGGTATTATGTATCCATGTACAACATTCATAGTCTTCAGTCATCTCACATAACCCTGTAAGGGCTGTACTCATACTTTCTTTAGCCATGTCACGAAGTTCTAGTTGTTTTCTGATTGCTCTTGTTTCCAAATTGAACTTAGTTATGTTGTCTGAATTTTTATCCAGTATTTCATCTAGTATCTTTGAATCTTCCTCATATCAATCTCCCATCCTATCCACGAGGGAAACCAAGCCCATGCCATGTCCTTTTCAAGAAACAATTTTTGCTTCATTCTATGCTTAAGAGGATATTTTGGATGCATACTGGCCTCAAGTAGGTGATTTCCCTTATTGTTAACCATTACTCTTAAGTAAAGAGGCCAAATAACACCATCCCTGCACATGGAGGGGGACCCAAGGATAGCATACCATCCCACAACACACATAGACACTTTGTCCTAGTGCAAATGGTTTCTTAGCAATAAGCCCATGCGTGTACTTGTCCTGTGCTGTGATTATGAATTGATGTAGTATATCACCTACATTATCAGGGAGGGAAGAAAAATTAGACAAGGTGTGGTTTAAATCAGGATTAGATATGTGGAACAGTGAACAGGCAGAGTTTCCCTTAGATTCACACATGGAAATGTTAAATATTGTCCTACTGCATGTAGAAGAGTTAGACTGTGTCTCATTCCCTAGTTTAAAACACCAGTCAGGGGAATGACTTCTACCCATTATTGGAAAAGTAACAATGTTGCTTACATATAAACTTGATGTGTTGGTTAAAACAATGGGAGAAGTTCCATTTAAAAAAAGGGTGATATAGCCATAAGGGGAATACGGGTTGTACTAGGATGCCGTTTACTATATATCCAAAATTTCTGATACCCTGATTTCTGGGCACAATTATATTTGAATTTCAGTAGCAATATTTTGTCTGTAAAACTATCAGTTTTAACTCCTTCATTATTTGATTGTGTATCTCTCTTGTTTCTGGTATGTGTATTATCAATGGTGTTATTGGGTGACCCACATTTGCCTTTAAGGGCTCCCAAGTCCTCAAGATGATAAATACAGTTAGTTATGATCCATATAGGTAACAACACTATCAGAAAGATTAGGAACAGGAGGCAAAATGCCTTCCCAGAAATCTGTGGGGCAATAAGCAAGGTCATCTTATTCAGAGACTATTTCACCTGCTTCAGTCTCTTTTTTCAAGGATTTATTTCACCTGTTTCACCTCCTCTATCCTTAGCTTGCTCCTTAGGTGTTTGGTTCACCTTTTTCACATGACTGGCATGAATCCAGGACTGTTGTCCCTTGGTAAGGATTGCTGTACATGGGACTGCAATCACAGTGGTCGGGGGTCCAAACAGGTACTCTTGCTTCTTAGTACGATTCAGCTGTTGGACCACCACTACGTCTCCTACCTGGAAAGGGTGTGTAGGTGCTTGTGAAGAGAGAGGAGAGGTTCAAGCAACATGTCTTTCAACTCTGTCCAGAGTTTCAATGGGTTTCCTAATATACTCTCCCTGTATTACTTCTAGATCCCCTCTTTCTAACATAAGTGGTTGTCTGGCCCACGGGGTGGGAAATGGCCCACCCATAAGGACCTCAAATGGAGAGTATCTAGTTTTCTTAGAGGGGGTCATTCTTATTTTAGCCAAGACTGCTGGTAGGACTTTCTGACACTTATTATATGTGCCTTCTGTTGCTTTTCTTATTTTATCTTTAATGGTTCTGTTCATTCTCTCAACAATACCTGAACTTTGCGGGTGGTAAGGTATATGAAATTTCCAATCAATTTTAAGTGCTTTCACTAAATCTTGGCACACTTTTGAAAGAAAGGCAGAACCATTATCAGAATTTATTTGGAGCGGGCATCCCCATCTAGGGATAATTTCCTGCATGAGGATTTTTATAACTGTTTGTGCATCTTCTTTTGTGGTTACGAATGCTTCTGTCCATCTTGAGAACATGTCTGCTATCACAAGTAGTTGCCACTACTCTTGAAAAAAATGCAATAGGGCAGAGTTTTCCTCCTTGTTCCTGCACCAGGACTCCCGGCATTGTTTTACAAATGTCCCTGGCAAACAAGCGAAACATCTTTCCATAATTGGATAATCCAAGGCCAAGGGCCATTACCATTACTGTCTTAAGGTGCACAAATGCATCACACATTTCATCTGTCCATTTTACACAATCTGGCATGTCTGAGCCTGTGGCCTGCCCCAGGATGATAGGAGGATAGAAAGAGCAGTCAGGTATCCATTGGTGGCAGTAACCAATCATACCAAGAAAAGATAGCATATCTTTCTTTGTCAGTGGGCGGGGCAGACCCACAAGAGCCACAGCTCTCTTGTGACTGACTCTTTTTCTCCCTTTGTGAGGGTAAAACCAAGGTATTCAACAGTCTCTTGACACCATTGCAATTTCTTTTTTAGAGACTTTGTGACCATTTTCTGCTAATCAGTACAATAAACCTTTACCATCCTCTCTGCTGGCAACCTGGCTCGGATTGCATAACAACAAATCATCAACATACTGTAATAGGACTGAACCATGGCAGGGAGTCCAGGACCGCAGGGTTGCCTGGAGTACAACTGAATAGACTACAGGGGAGTTTACATACCCTTGGGGCATTCTGCTCCAGGTCATCTGGTGATTTCTAAAACAGAAAGCAAGAATAGGCTGTGTGTGTCTCCTCGTCCACCGGGATGCTAATAAATACATTTGCTAAATCAATTACTGTGAGATACTCTGCATGGAATGGTATGGAAGTCAGGAGTGATGGCACATTATGTAGTATAGGTGCTATGGGCACTACGAGATTATTTATGGTGCTAAGGTCTTGAACAAACCTATAACTGCCATCCGGCTTTTTGACTGGATTTATAAGAGTGTTGTAAGGTGAAACTGTTTCCTTTAAAATTCCTTGTTTAAGGAAATGTTCCATTATGGGAGCTATTCCATCCTCCTTTTCTTTTGACTGTCAGGGCTGTCTTAGCCCGTCCTTCTCTGGGCTGGCCGCTCAGCTGTTGGCTAATTACCAGCTCTCTTCTCTCTCCACAGTTAGCAGCTGTTGCCAATGATGCTCGTCTGACCTGCCTACTTAAAGACTTCAAGCTCACTTCACCTCTGCCTTTGTGTTGGTCACATCACAAGGAACCATCTCCTGCGGTTTGTTTCAAGACTGACATCCCCCCTAGCTCCTTATCCTGCTTGCAGTTGCTCTACTTGGATCCCTGACTTCAGGCCTGGGTGATTACCCGATCTGGTTATTGAACTTTGGACTGGCTGACTACCCTATCTGGGTACTGGACTCTGGCTATGCTTGACTACGCTTTTTCTATTTACCTTTTTATTTTTATTAAAAAACAAGTGTGATTTAATTGTACTTCTGTCTCAGTCTGATTCATGGTTTCTGACATTGACAAAGGGTATTGTTGTGGTATATGGGTTCTATCCAAGGTTTGAGGATGGCTTTGAATGGGGTACAGGAGATGAGACCCACATCCAAAGGCCCATCTGACCAGGCATTTTGTAAATCTTTTGGGAATTCTTCTGTTGGTACTTCATTACTTAGGGCCAAAATGGGCATGATGGGGATCTTTTTTGAATAAACAGTTAGACCGCCACTTGGGGACATTATTATCTTCATACCCAATTTTCCCAGCAAATCCCTACCCAAGATATTCACTGGACAATTTGGTATGATCCTAAAACTGTGATGGATTTCATATCCCACTGAGGGTTTCCTAAAAACCATGGGAAAGCCTTCATGTCACCAAGACATAAACCTTTCATCGTGATGATTACCTCATAAATTCTTTCTCTCCTTCCCAAAAGGAGTTACAGTACTGTTTTGTCTAATATTAATGAATCCTCTCTCTAGGACTCAGGTCTTCCAAAGACCTTTAAGGCGTGGTCCGTCTCCTTTTTATATGAATTTTAAAGGACTAAAGCTTTATCAGAGCCGAGGCAAGAAAAATAATTTGTCAAATAAGACACATGTTTGCTTACCAAGGATGATTGCTTTATCCAAGACGAGCCCCAGATTTGAAAGGAATTATACACCTTGATGACCACCCTGGTTTATGCAGGCAGACCACTGGGACCCTTGGATCCATGAGAGACCAAATGAGACACAGGAAACAGGCTTGCGTGTGTGTTCATAAGATCTCTGACTTTATTGAATACAACAGTAGCATATATACACCAGTAAAAATACATGTCTAAGGGTTAGTCAAACAACACACTCAATACTTTCTTATCAAGAGTTAGTTTACTTGACTAGATAACAAGAAATAGCTGATGACTTGCTGACACAGATTTGGCTTAACCACAGTATCTCACAGGGTGTGGTTCTATGCAAACATTTAAGCTGATTATGGCAAAACTTACATACACAAAAAGTTAATTTATACTTTATGTAAAATGGAGGGGAATCTAAGATGGTGTCAGTTGTTTATACATTCTATTACAGGTATGTGTTTGTGGTTTTGATCTCACCAGGTAAAAGGATTGGGTAGGTTTTACTGCAGTGTTTTTGAAACATGACATGTCATTGTTTCTAGGAGAGATGAGTCACAATACAAACATCTACATACCCAACAATGAGCATTTGAACAGTTAATCTTTTACATGAAGTGTACTTCAAAACAAATGAAGCATTTTACTGGTTGATCTAATTTAAATGTAAGTTTGCAACATAATTGTAAACTGCTTAGAAATCTAAGGTAGTGATATAATATTTGTGCTTTGAGAGTCACAGTGGAACTACTAATTCATGTAAACCAGCTAAGCATTAGCTACAGGGATCTAAAGCCCTGTCACACAATATCAGTTAACTGAATTTTGGTCTGGTTTATTAAAGGTTACTGTTTTTCCCATATATCCAGCCACTAGTTTCCAGTTTGAAAAATACATGGAAAACTCTAGTTGCTTAGGATAAGACACATATCTCATAAACTCTGACTTTACTTAAAGCAGAACTCCATAAAAAAAATTCCCATGTCCTTGTTGCTGATCTCCTACCTTCACGGACTATGCCAACCATGTTCTTCTGACCTCTGTCGTTCCTCTGTAGCAGCCTGCTGATTTTGCTGAAAAACCATTACTGCCCAGTGATATTCTGTTTGTAAGACTGCTGGCTGCTATTCCTCTTGTATTCCCAGCCAGAGGTTTTGTCATTCCCCCTTGCAGTTCTCTAAAAGCAGACAGGGACTTCTATTTCTGTCCCTGCTTGCTGTAGTGGGTGGAGGGGTCTCACAGCCCTCGGTCTGTACTGCCCATGGAGGTGGTTTTCTCTCCTCCTCTTCTGCTCCCTGCCAGCACCACCCCCAATCCGCCATCGCCCACCTATCATCTCTCACTGCAGAGCGGGGATCATTAAGAGACAATGGCCGGGTGACAGAACGGAGCTCTCGGGCTGTGACAGATCTTGTATTTCAAACATTAATTTCCATACAGCCCTGCCTCCTGGGCCGGCGTTGTACCAGTGAGCTGTAAATTACAATGCTGGCCCAGGAGGTGGGATGTTATGGTGATCAGTGTTTAACCACTTTCAGACCGGACCATTTTGCTGGTCAATGACCAGAGGTCTTTTTACAATTTGGCACTGCGCTGCTTTAACTGGTAATTGTGCGGTCATGCAATGTTGTACCCAAACAAAATTTGCGTCCTTTTTTTCCCACAAATAGAGCTTTCTTTTAAAGGTATTTGACTGACTCTGCGATTTTTATTTTTTGCAATATAAACGTAAAAAGACCGCAAATTTTGAAAAAAAATGATATTTTCTACTTTTTGTTATTAGAAAAATCCAATAAACTCAATTTTAGTCATACATTTAGGCCAAAATGTATTCAGCCACATGTCTTTGGTAAAATAACTGTATATTTATTGGTTTGCGCAAAAGTTGTCACATCTACAAACTAAGGTACGTTTTCTGGAATTTACGCAGCTTTTAGTTTATGACTGCCTATCTCATTTCTTGAGGTGCTAAAATGGCAGGGCAGTACAAACCCCCCCAAATGACCCCATTTTGGAAAGTAGATACCCTAAGGAAATTGATAAGAGGCATGTTGAGACCATTGAATATTTTATTTTTTTGCCTCAAGCGATTGAATAATGACAAAACAAACATTTTTTTTTTTTTTTTTACACAAAGTTGTCACTAAATGATATATTGCTCACACATGCCATGGTTATATGTGGAATTGTACCCCAAAATACATTCTGCTGCTTCTCCTGAGTACGGGGATACCACATGTGGTCGACTTTTTGGAAGCCTAGCCGCGTACGGGGCCCCGAAAACCAAGCACCGCCTTCAGGATTTCTAAGGGCATACATTTGTAATTTCACTCCTCACTACCTATCACAGTTTTGAAGGCCATAAAATGCCAATATGGCACAAAACCCCCACAAATGACCCCATTTTAGAAAGTAGACACCCCAAGCTATTTGCTGAGAGGCATGTTGAGTCCATGGAATATTTTATATTTGGCACAAGTTGCGGGAAAATTACAAACTTTTATTTATTTTTATTTTTTTTTCACAAAGTTGTCACTAAATGATATATTGCTCACACATGCTATGGGCATATGTGAAATGGCACCCCAAAATAAGTTCTGCTGCTTCTCCTGAGTACGGGGATACCACATATGTGGGACTTTTTGGGAGCCTATCCGCGTACGGGGCCCCGAAACCCAAGCACCGCCTTAAGGCTTTCTAAGGGCGTACATTTTTGACTTCACTCCTCACTACCTATTACAGTTTTGAAGGCCATAAAATGCCAAGATGGCACAAAACCCCCACAAATGACCCCATTTTAGAAAGTAGACACCCCAAGCTATTTGCTGAGAGGCATGTTGAGTCCATGGAATATTTTATATTTTGCCACAAGTTGCGGGAAAATTACAAACTTTTTTATTTTATTAATTTTTTTCACAAAGTTGTCACTAAATGATATATTGCTCACGCATGCCATGGGCATATGTGAAATGGCACCCCAAAATAAATTCTGCTGCTTCTCCTGAGTACGGGGATACCACATATGTGGGACTTTCTGGGAGCCTAGCCGCGTATGGGGCCCCGAAAACCAAGCACCGCCTTCAGGCTTTCTAAGGACGTAAATTTTTGACTTCACTCCTCACTACCTATTACAGTTTTGAAGGCCATAAAATGCCAAGATGGCACAAACCCCCCCCCAATTGACCCCATTTTTGGAAAGTAGACACCCTTAAATTTAGGGGTACACTAGTGAGACTAGGTAATAAATGGCGGGTGCCCTGAAACTATAAAAAAATAACTAACCAACCAGCGTCACCTGTAACAGTTATATGGTGATCACTGGTGAAAGGGTTAACTAGGGGGCAATCAGGGGGCTTTATGCGGTAGTATATGGGGGTCCCTGGCGCTATAAAAAGCTGCGGCGAACCTAAATACCTACCTGCTTAACTAGTGTCACCTGTGACACTAATACAGCGATCAGAAAAACGATCGCTTATTAGGCTGGGTTCACACTGGAGCGATGCATGCCTCCCGGCGGCAGTTCACACTGCCCTATGCGAACTGCTGGGAGTGTCAGTGAAATGTTAATGACACCCCCAGATCAGTTCGCATATCGCAGTGCGATCTGCAAACTCGGATCGCATGGTGTGAACACCCATGCGATCCGATTCTGCTGCGGACCAAAAAAAGGGTCCCGTGCGAATTTGCGGTGGGTGCGGCGGGTGCGGCGCGAATTCAGCCATACTATCTGTATGGCTGAACTCGAATCGCACAGAGATCGGATGTGATTTGCACTGCAGTGCGGTGCGAATCACATCCGTTCTCATAAACCGCTGCAATGTGAACCCAGCCTTAGTGACACTGGCGACGGGGGGTGATCACGGGGTTAAACCTTTATTGGGGGGGTTAGGGGGGTACCTTAGAACTAAAGGGGGCTAACCCTAACTGCCCTAACAGTTATTACAGTCACAAATGACACCAATACAAAAAAAAATGCAATTGGTGTCACTGTGACTGGGGGGGGGCAGGGGTAATTGGGGGGGGTGATCGGGGGGTGAAGGGGGGGTGTGAGTGTGCCTGGCATGTTCTACTGTGTAGTGTCGTGTTGGTGCAACTCACCGATCCTCTCTCCTCGGTGCCGGAACGAAAAATACCGACACGGAGGAGAGATGACATCACTTCCTCTGCCTGTGTTTACATTACAGGAGAGGAAGTGATGCAATGCTTCACTTCCATTCGTCAGGAGCGATCGCGAGGGGGTGGCCATGAATGAATGGCCGCCCCCTCATCCTGGATTGCTCCTGAACGGATACCGACCGCCGCTGGCACCGGGGGGGGGGCAGGGACATACAGGTACGCCCATATGCCTGCCCGTGCCATTCTGTCGACGTATATCGTCGTGCGGCGGTCGGCAAGTGGTTAATATACAAGTTACAAGATCTCCGCATTATCACCCAGCTGATGTCTGGTAATGATCCCCACTCTACACTTATGGGCATTGATAGGACCGCAGTTATGGGCACATATAAGACCACACCTATGAGCACATATGAGTCCGCACCTATGGGCACAGATGAGGCCGCAACTATGGACACAGATGAGGCCACAACTATGGGCACAGATGAGGCCACAACTATGGGCACAGATGAGGCCACAACTATGGGCACAGACGAGACTGCACTTATGGGCACAGATGAGACCGCCCTGAAGGGCACAGATGAGTTTGAAATTATGGGCACAGATGAGACCGCACTTATGGGCTCTGATGAGACTGCAATGATATTGAAGTTTGTTGAGATTTCCATACATTAGCTGGTTCCATCATTATTGCGTTGTTGATTAGTGAGTTAGCGCTGCACTTTTTTTGTTTTTTTCTCATGCTGACCTTTACTTGTGTCACATGCTGATGTAAAACAGCATGGCTTGGCTCTTTCTGTGGTGCAGATAGGGATGTGCTCGCATACACCATATAAGCACCGATTGCTGTTAGAAAGATCTCAAAGCTACAGCAGGAGGAAGAATATTTCTAATACTGAATTACAGCAGAGTACAGTGTGTATAATATATCATTATTGGATGTATGTATAGTTCTGTAATGATTACATAAAGGAAATATGGGCAATATGTTTATCTCCTGTTTTGGCTGGAGGAGAAGAGCACAAACATGCTTTGCATTTATAAGGCTGTTACCTACCTATCCAGCTGTGTGTTACTGAGTAGTATGGCTTGCTGCCTGCAGAATGAGGGGGCGTGATTTATGTTGAAGTGGGCTTGTTCGCATTTAACATGTACAGGCCCAGTGTACCCTCCCACATTCTCTCCGATTCCCAAAGATTCAATTAGACTTTTCTCTTAAATGGTAAGGAATCTCACAAATCTAATTACTGTTTAGTGTTTTGTGTGTGTGTTTGTGTGTGCGTGTGTGTGTGTGGGGGGGTTGTACTAATAAAGGATTTTTTGCAGATCCCAGAGTTCTGCTTTAACTTTCCCCTTTCAGTCTGATTGTAACACCTGCAGCATACCATCCAGATACTCTAAAAAAGATTTACCAATTTATACCTGTCATGCAAATGACCGTTGTGCTAATATAATTCTATTTGTTAATCAAGTGAGGGGTTTGACTATCGAGGATAAGAGAATCAATTTCCATTAATCTGATCTCACTGGGAATGTGGCTTTACTTACAGCCATGAATTTTTGAGAAGAGGGTAAACCCTATTTGAAACCAACACAGCTGGGAAGAGGATAGTCATGATAGAAGACAGTTGGCTTGGGATGGTAAAAGTGTAACTACAGTATTAGTAGAAAAAATCTATCAGAAGTATTTTTTTAAATCACTTACACTACTTAGAGCAGATCATGCATTCCAAGCATAACAACAAGGTCGATTTATTTATTGTGGCCCTACCCCCTTGTTAAAACTTCACATTAAACTAAAAAATACTGCGAGGGAAGAAATTTAGCTCTTATACTTACCTTTCCTCTCGGCTTCCACAGTGTTGAGGGTAACATCATTAGCTTGCAGACAACATCTTGGTGAATCTTGCCATCTCAAAAGAAGATGCTGCAGAATAAAGCAGTTTTGCCATTTTGTGAGACTTTGGGTACTTAACGTTCTGGGATCTTGCTGCCATGCCTCCTGGCCCTGCATTGGGCCACTGTTCTGTCTATCACATGAGCAGGGCCTGGAGGTGTGGCTGTGAGTGACGGAGCGCTGGAAGCAGAGGAGAACGTGGCTCTGTGTAATTCAGAGATGCTTGCTCCTCCTCTTCCCTCAGAGACAGCAGGGATAATCCAACACTGGAGAGGCTACAGTGATGGGAAAGGTGAGGCTGCAGATGGGCACGGAACAGGCTGCATTGTTGGTCAATATGTAGACTGCAGATGGACAGTGAACAGGCTGCATTGTTGGTCAATTTATAGGCTGCAGATGGGCACTGAACAGGCTGCATTGTTGGGCAATTTAATGGCTGCAGATGGGCACCGAGCAGTGTTCATTGATGAGCAATTTAGAGGCTGTAGATGGGCACTGAGTAGGGTGCATTGATGAGCTGTGACCCTAATTTTGCTTCAAAGTTCTTTATTTAAAATGTAAGTTTTTTTCCTTAAACTTCCCTCTTAAAATTGGGTGCGTGTTATATGCCTGTGCATGTTATACACCAATAAATATGGTATTTTTATTGTTTGATATGTCTAATCTTTCATTAAAAGTGCAAGTTTTGGAGAATGTTTTCAGTTTTGATGGATTTTTAATGATTATCTTTAAAACATGGCTATGAAATAAAAAAGCAACAGCATTTAAAAACCCTGGATTTAAAGGAAATATTTATCTTTTTGAATCTCACTGTCTCTACTTTTAGATGCAAAATGGACACTATGCCAACAAGTACACAGTTTATGCTGAAAATTGGCAGTCATTTTCTGTTTTATGCAGCAGAAAATAAAGCAGTGTGTTTGCATTAGTATTTAAAAAAAAAACTTGCAACATTTCCCCGAATCCCCCTCCGTTTGCATGAATTTACAGAGCATTATTATCTCCCTAGATTTTATACATGGTCCAGAGGTGATGTTTTTTCAACAGGAAGCATAAAATACGCATGTACTTACTGGAAAGCAACATAATAAAAATTTAAAACTGAAAAACATGAAACATTCATGAAACACATGCCTTGCTTCTTCAAATTCTTTAATAATATACTGAATGCAAAATGAGCAGGTAAAGGTTTTTCGATTCCTAGCTGAATTAACTAAGGCCTCACCAGTTATCTTTTCAGGCCCAGGGGTTCTTTTCTGCAGGTCTCCCAAGTCATTCTTAGTTTTAGGGCTGGAATGACTTTAAAGCTGAACTCCAGCCTTAACTTCAGTCATGCACAGTTGTACTGCACTAAAAATACTTAATTTTACTGCACACTGTGAGCTTCACTTATCACATATAGATTTTACCTAGAGTTATTTGCCTTAGAATGCCCACACCTCCTCAAGTAATTATGATATTTGCATATTTGAATAACTTTCTCTAAAGGCTAGTCCATAGCATGAGTCAAAGTTGAGGGTTTTTAAGAGGACTAAAGAGGCAGATTTAGCGTTAGAGTTAGATTTTTCAATGGCTTCAGTATTATGGCTAGCAGGTCTCACTATAAGTTGCCAACATTCTATAATTATAGAAGGCACTTTGTTGTCGAGCTAAATTTTTCATGTGTAAGCTTGATATATACATAGCACATCCCCTTTCAAAACCACTTGACCTTGAGAATATATTGTGTGCCCGCAAAAACGTCATCCAAAGACTTTGGACATGCTTTGTACACTCTTGCAAGCCAGCAAGCAGTATTTGAAAATTCAATTTATACAAGTGTTGGAACAGTATTATTGTCACAATGCATTGTTATCGTATGTGTAAATCAAAAGTGTGTCCTTTTAATCTGAACATAATATCAGTTATAACAACCACGGAAGTTAAAAAAATAAAAATAATCTAAAATTGTACATTTTACCCATTTTTTAATCCTTACTTCTTCCTTTCCTTCTATATAAGTAGTAAACTAGTTTTTGCTGAATTAGTAGACCCATGGTGGAAATGTAAAGCTTTCTCTGGTTTGTAAAGGGTACACAGGCGTGAGAGCTTACATGATTAACCACCACCACCACTACCACTACTACCAATGAAAAAAAAATATATATATTGCACAGGATGCCGTGACTAGGTCCTGGAAGGACGCTATGTTTCCCCTCTGTTTGTACTATGGACCCTTTAAGTGAACAAAAAGGGTTAACTCACCTGTTAGAGGAAGTCGGTTTAAAGCAAGACAGGAAGTTGTAGAAACCTCCTTTTGATTGAAAAGCCTGTGTCCTGCGATCTAGCTGGTCCCCCGAATTTTACAATATATACAGTATATATAAGAGGGCCAGTATGATGGCCCGTAATTATGGGAGGAGCCTGGAGGGTATTTAATCAGACCACCCACAACGGTCTGTGTCGATTCCAGTGCAAGGTACTGCACATCAAGGGGCCGACTCTTCTCAGCTCCCTCACGGTCGGCTATCTGTGCGTCCAATCGCAGGTGCACTTCGGCTTCTTCATTCGTGGTCTTCGTCGGCGGTTCCCGCTCATGGTCGCAGATAAGTAGTATCCGAATCTTTTCATATCATGTGCAAACTTGCGGCTTATCATGCTTACTATCCTGCACCCCTTTCGCAAAACCTACCTCTGAGTTGTTGACACTCATGTCCCGACATCTTTCAGCACAGGCATAGTACATTCTGTAACATTGAGGGATGTTTAACTCAGTGGCAGGTAACTTTTCAGTAAGTTCACAGCGAACAGGAACTTTCGTTTAAGGGCATGGTAGCCCACTTTTATTAAAAAGGAACAACATAAAGTTCATTCATGCACTTGGTTGCCCACACAGGGGTTCTTCTGCCAAAAAAACAATACATGAAAAATGCCAAGCCACCTGGCTCTCTTCATCAGCACTGCCACCTAGACTTTACAATTCAGCCCTCTTGGCCATATAACAGGGTTCCCGCACAACTACTGTACCTCTTTTCAGGTTCCTTGCTGCTTAGGCCTTTCACTTCAGGCTCTCATTTGTCTCCGATGCGCACAGCTTTAACACACACAGTGTCTATCTAGAAAGCAGCCCCTCACTGTTCTGATCCTTAGACTTGTGTCTCTGGCTTTCTCTAGTGCACACCTGCACTCTCTGGACTCTTGGAGACCTCCTGTCTCTCTGGCTGGAGCCCAGAACCCTAATCCTAACTTTGCTATAAGCCCAGGACCCACCTGCTCAATCAACAAGTCAGACTCTTGGCTGTTCCAAAAAATCGGTCCCAGGATTGGAGATTCCATCCCACCCATAATGCTATGGAATCTCCAGGCTCCAGGTCCCCAAGTGGATTTTACAAACTTTGGAGGAAACTGATAAAACAGATTCCTCCACATTAAATACTCCTGGAGCCCCTCAACCTGCCTATTTGAGAACCCTTGGCGACAATTACTAGGACAGGGAACTGTACTGTCACAATTCGTAAATTCTTTCTACCAAACATTCGATTCATTCATAGATCCAAGCCTCCGAGTCGCTGACGGTCGTTCTCCAATATCACTCGCCATAGGCTTCACTGGTTATAAAATTCACTGTTCTCATCCTTTTTTGAGATAAACAGGTATTGTTTGTATGGGTTTCTGTGGCTGATGAGGTGTAATTAAACCCACCTGATGTCTTTCCTGCACTTGACTAGCCTGGGGGGATGGGTGGTTGATAGGTGTTTTCGAATCTAGTCGCAACTTCGCTTCTATGTTTCGGATCCTCGGCAATCACAAGCCCCTTCAACCGCCATCACCATTTAGTCGATTCAAACCCAGCCATATCATCGGCAATACGGGCAGATCTGTCATACGAGCCCTGTAGTCACCTCGCATCTACGGCCGATTCAAATCTAGTCACAACTTCGCTTCTATGTTTCGGATCATTGACAATCACCAGCCCCTTCAACCACCATCACAATTCAATCAATCCGAACCCAGCCATATCCTCAGAGATATGGTCAGATCCCATATACGAGCCTCTCAGTCGCATCTACGGAGGATTCGAGTCTAGTCGCCGCATCGGCGCAACGATTCCAGTCCTTGCCAAACGCAACTCTAACAACCAAGCCGAATCCTGTTGCATCACCGACTCAAATGAGTCAAATCTTTCGCAGACTATTCCATAGCTATAGCCCAGTTCAAACTAGTCACATCGACTGTACGAATTCAGCAGTACTTACATTTCACCTTCTCAGTCTATCCATACATGATCATATACAATTCTCTCAACCAATTTGCTCAGTATTGCGCACGGTCATTCCTACATAATCACATTTCCTCTATAACCTTTTCTTTTGCCTTTCAACAAAACTGCGTTCTTGCAATCGCTGCAAGTCTTTCTGCATTTGGCTCAAAACTGGCAATCGTCTCCAGTAGCAACACTGCTGTTCACCTCATACCTACACACTTATAATTCCGCAAAACATTGCTTTCACCTTTCAAATAAAGCTGCTTCCTTGCAATCGCTGCAAGCATTGATGCAATGGCTCAATACGGCCACTCATCTCCAGTAGCAACACGGCTGCTCTCCTCATTCCTACACACTTATAATTAAATTTATAGATTCAAATAAAGCTGCTTTCTTGCAATCGCTGCAAGCATCTCTGCAATGGCTTAATACGGCCACTCATCTCCAGTAGCAACACAGCTGTTCACCTCATTCATACATTCATTCATTCTCACCTCATAATTCAATTTATAATTCAAATAAGGCCACTTCCTTGCAATCGCTGCAAGTATTTCAGCAAGTGGCTCAAACTGCCACTCATCGTCTCCAGTAGCAACACGGCTGCTCATTATTTTCTCTGTCGCTTTCCCCTTTTTAGACCAGTTAGAACACCAGTTAGTCCACCCTGCACCAGGTTTGGACAGTATCTCCCAAAAAAAAAACCCATTGTCGAGGGCTTGGATCTTCACCAGGGGGCCAGCTTTGCCCCAAACAGCTCGTTGCAATCCCCCTTGTCAAAACGAAATTCTCATGTCACCTTACTACAGGCTCCCGGTCAACTCAGTTCTCGACCCCAACCAGTCGACTTCACAACTAGGGCATAAAGTCAGGTGGGTAGTTCAATGGGATTCCCCCTTTCTCTTAAACACTCTTTCACTACATATTTTTACTTCACATACAGAATTTGGCCTGCTCCTGAGGCGTTAGCAACTGTCACATACTTCTGTGCACTTCACTCTGTTTTTGAAGCACAAGCCTTCAATACGCAGACAAGGTCGCCTAATCTCCATACTTGCTGGCAGTGCAAGCATTAGTAGACCGAACCCACGTCAATTAACTACAGATCGCAACATTCCTACTTAGTATACCAGACTTTAGCTACCCACCCCAGTCCGCCCTGGGGCGCTCTGGTTCATTAGTCTGTGCCGAGCACAGACTGACACCCGAGCTATCAGTTACCTAGCCAGTCACCTCCTGGCTCACCTCGGTTGTCATGCATTATTTTGAGTTTTCTAAAGTCACACTCAGCAAGCGCTCGAGCGCAAACCAACTGTCACTATGGCTGTCGTTCCTTGTCCTGTTCTTATTTTCCTTCCGCCTTTCATCTTATCTACCCAAACGCAACTATCCCCTCCTACTTTTGCAACTTACCTCAAACATATGCACCCCCCCTTGCTTTTAGTTGACGCCATGTCGCAGGCAGACAGTGAGGACTTTGCCTCAGCCCTGCCATCACCCTTTGCGGGCTCAGCAAGTGGCGGTTTACAGTCTCACAAGAGCTTGAAAAAAAAAAAACTCATAGCAGAACGGAGTAAATCCTACCCTGCCGCAGCCAGGAAACCAAGCTTTTAGGCTACTGTTTCCACCGCCAGTGGCAGCCCTTCCAGGCACCACTTCAGTCTATCTTCTTTGCGACTACTCAGCTGCACTCCTGGGTAACCACACTGTCAACAGCAGTCGCCGAAATCAAAGCAGAGTGACAGCCCTGAACGTACGCCCAGCCGTGCCCCTACCAGCTCCAGTCACCACGGTCATTCCCGTACCTTCACTTACAGGTACACCCACTTCTGCACCACTGTCTTCCCTGCACACCTTGTCCTAGCAGGGCATCTAGGAGGACATCTTGGATGACAACGACGTTAACTTAGCATCCCTCCTCATAGCAGTACACAACTTGGCCTAGAAAAAGTCATATTCACGGGGAGATGTCTCCGTCATCCTGAAGGCCAGAGACCCTTTACTTAATCGCAAGCTCACTGTCACAGAGTTTGTGCTGGCCTTGGGGACAGTCAGAGACATGCTAGGCAGAGCAACCCCAACAGGAGGTTGGATTGGACCTGTATCTGCATGCAGCAGGTCACTAGTACGCAGGGTACCCATCCTTTGACTATCACCGCTCATTTTCAGCCAAGGCAGCAGCCAGACTCAAGGTGATCCTTTATCTCCCACCTTTTAGTGTTTCTCTGCCAGGTACAAGACCCCGACTAAATCCTTAAATTAAGATGTGCCAGCTATAGCAGATCTGCCCATGGGAGTCGAATTTCTCACAAATTTGAATGGCATGCCAATGTTTATTCCCTCAGCATCTCTCTCTTCATCTCAGGTAGTCATGGTCACCACAGCCTCCACAGGTCCTCGCCTCAATTTTTGGCCAACTTGGGTTTATAGGGCCATGGCCGTCAGAAATCCTCTTGATTCCTGGGTTCAGTTAGTCCTCCTCTTTGTTCGACCTCTACCCCATTGTCGCAGCAGCTCAAGTCTGGTGCAACAACTGGGCAGGACAAACAGTGATGTTCGCCACAGACAACCAAGCCACAGCCAGTATTATAAATAAAGGAGGTCCTAGTAGCTGGCAATCGTGGCCTTCCTGTGCAGGCTGGTGCCACTATCCCCACAGCACCAATCTAACGTTCTATGTGTCCACATCCCAGACAAACGCAATAATCTGGCCGAGGCACTACCCGTTAACTTTGCTGTGTTATTTTTGCAGGAACCTGGAACCGACCCGACCATGTCTCTTATCCCACACTGGTCGTAGCTAACCGCGGATTCAAAACAACACTGTCACAACGCTACCTGCCTTATTAATCTTTCATTATCTCACAACACCCTGAAGGCCTACCGTGCAGCCTAGAGGTTCTATGTCAGGTTACTAGCCTCAAACCCCAGAGCAATACCAAGAGTTCTCCATCACATCCTGGTCTTCATATCATGCCACCACACACAGTTGGCATTGTCACACAATACTTTAGACTCTACTCAGCTGACATCCAGTATTTCATCCCCTTATGAGATCCTAACAAACCGTCTTGTTTGCCGCCCATACGGTCAAGACCATGTTGTGTGGTATTCAAAGGCAATGACCCCAAATCAGTATCAAACGGCTACCCATCACCAGCGCCATATTCCGAGAGGTGTCTTTCATCCTGTCACATTCCCCTTTGGTTAAATTCAGCCTAGTCGTTCAAGCAGCCATCTACCTGGCTTTCTACAGCTTCTTACGCCCCAGTGAATACTGTCACCATCCCAGTTGTAAAGTGTTACGTAGACGCCACCTCACACGCCATCAGACTTACTTCATCTTGCTCCTCAGGGTGTCCAAAACACAAAAGTCCGGTCCAGGGGTTAACATCAAACCTTTCCAAACTCTCAAAACCTGGTGCCCCGTGTCCATCCTAGATCAATTTTTTGGCCCATCTAATTGATCCCTCGCAGGACAGCCCATTACTACCGTTCCTGATTAGTACCCCAGGCAGTAACCAGTTCATTAGTCACGTCAGGTTCCTTTTGAGCAAATTAGGCCGGGACCCTGGCCATTTTCTTGGACATTCTTTCGTATTGGAGCAGCATCAGCAGCCTCACAAAATGGGGTCCCAGTCCACGCGATCAAAGATGGGCAGGCGGGAATCCACCTGCTTTACTCGATACATCTCCAATCCTCAAGTGGAAATGTCATGAGCCTTCAGCAACTTTGCCCTGTAGTGTCTTGCTGAACATAAATTAATAATTACCTCCCTAAACCAAGTCTTTTGCTGCCTTCTCTTGGCATATCGCCCAGCAGACCAGGGCTCACCGCCCAGCTCACCAGGGCTTACCTTACAGCAGACCAAGGGCACAATTCAGGTCTATTTTATGTTGTTATTCTTGTGACGTGTTTATGTGTTCTTTCATATCTCTTAGACCATAAATAAGAGGGCCAGTATGGTGGCCCGTAATTATGGGAGGAGCCTGGAGGGTATTTAATCAGACCACCCACAACGGTCTGTGTCGGTTCCAGTGCAAGGTACCCACCCACCCATTTCCCTTCTCAGAGTACTTCTCTTAAAACACGTTTCCATTTACTTTCTTAAGGTATGCAGCCATTTCTTGGCATATAGCCCAGCAGACCAGGGCTCACCGCCCAGCTCACCAGGGCTTACCTTACAGCAGACCAAGGGCACAATTCAGGTCTATTTTATGTTGTTACTCTTGTGACGTGTTTATGTGTTCTTTCATATCTCTTAGAGCGGAAGGCTCTGACCATAAATATATATATATATATCTATATATATATATATATATATATATATATATATATATATCTATATATATATATATATATATATATATATTTGCTTTCTGTGGTTCAGATGGTGCCAAGTGTGTGTGGTGGCAACCAGGTGAGGAGTACAAAGACAAGTGTGTCTTGCCTACAGTCAAGCATGGTGGTGGGAGTGTCATGGTCTGTCATTGCATAAGTGCTGCTGGCACTGGGAAACTACAGTTCATTGAGAGAATCTTGAACACCAACATGTACTGGGACATACTGAAGCAGAGCATGATCCCCTCCCTTCAGAGACTGGACCGCAGGGTAGTATTCCAACATGATAACGACCCCAAACACACCTCCAAGACGACCGCTGCCTTGCTAAAGAAGCTGAGGGTAAAGGTGATGAACTGGCCAAGCTTGTCTCCAGACCTAAACCCTATTGAGCATGTGTGGGGCATCCTTAAAGCGGTAGTAAACCCGCAAATTATTATTTTTTTTTTTAAACCTGCAAAGCAAAAGGCATAATGAGCTAGTATGCACCGCATACTAGCTCATTATGAAATACTTACCTTAGAACGAGGCCCCGACATCTGGCCCGATCCACGCCGAGGGAGCTGACATGCTCCCTCTGCGTCTCTTCCGGGTATCGCGGCTCCGGCGCTGTGAGTGGCCGGAGCCGCGATATCGTCACTCCCGCGCATGCGCGCGGGAGATTTCAGTCCGGCCGGACGAGCGCTGCCGGATTTTCACGGCGAGAACCCCCTTGTGCGCATGCGCCGCTGCAGTCAGCGGCGCATACCGAGGGGAATATCTCCTAAACCGTACAGGTTTAGGAGATATTTTTTTTTACCTACAGGTAAGCCTTATTATAGGCTTTCCTGTAGGTAAAAGTTAAAAAATTTACCATACAACCACTTTAAATGGAAGGTGGAGGAGCAAAAGGTCTCTAACATCCACCAGCTTCGTAATGTCATCAGGGAGGAGTGGAAGAGAACTCCAGTGGCAGCCTGTGAAGCTCTGGTGAACTCCATACCCAAGAGCGTTAAGGCAGTGCTGGAAAATAATGGTGGACACACAAAATATTGACAATATTGGGCCCAATTTGGACATTTTTACTTAGGGGTATACTCACTTTTGTTACCATCGGTTTAGACATTAATACCTGTGTGTTGAGTTATTTTGAAGGAACAGCAAATTGACACTATTATACAAGCTGCACATTACTATTTTACTATTACTAATAGTATTACTATTTTACTGTACAACACTATTTTACATTGTAGCAAAGTGCCATTTCTTTAGTGTTGTCACATGAAAAGATATAATAAAATGTTTACAAAATGTGAGGGGTGTACTCACTTTTGTGAGATATTGTATACTGTGATTCTGTACTTGCCAAATATTCTGCAGAAATCTCCCTCCACTGAGTCTGGCTGCAACCATTTTAACAGAGGGCAGCTGAAGCTGCTGCCTGCTCACTTCCTGCATTTACAGACACACAGTGGCACACCTCCAGCTCTGAAGCTCTCTTTGGCCATCTTATGACCCCCCCCCCCCCCCCCCCCTCCTGCCAAACGCTCACTAAAGTAAGAGAGAGCTGTGCATGATGTCATAAGCCTAGGTTAATGACCAGACAAGAAACAGGAAGTGGGCTGTATAAGGTATTTACTGGCAGAAAAAAAAATGTTTTACTCTCCAAATTTAAAACAACAAGGGCAGAAGATGTAATATATGGAAAGCTGAAAAAAATGACTGAACGTCTGCTTTAATATCTCAAAGTTAGACTGCACACTCAGATGAATGAAATTACTGATTTCTCTCCCTCTCCCTATGCACTCTGTCGAACCTTTCATTTAACACAGTAGGGTGGCCTAAAGTGCTTTAGAGCCGTCTGATATTGAAAGAGCTAAAGGTAGATAAATATCAGTGTAAAATAGAGACTGGACTGGGCAAAAATATGCTTACAGAGGGTAAAAGAGTAAGTATCGCTTTTAGTCTCCCTGCAGCTGATCTTTCCCCATTACTGACATACCATAAATTTTTCTGCATTGTGCCTGTGTGTGGAGGCAGTAATATTGGTCAAGGAAGGGCTTTGCTTGCTCATGTCAGAGTCTCCAGCAAATAAAGCGGTGAACAGCACAGTATTGAACATCACAACATTTTAATTGAAATGTCTTAAAACTAGCAGAGGCAACAGTGCCTTAGATCTCACACTGAAGATATACAGCTAAAAGACCATAGGCAATTTCACCTACCAGAAAGTGCACAATTTTTCAGGATGAATTTAGGATATTGCATAGTTACAAGTAACACTTCTAGATGTCCTCTAAAACATAAACATCTTCACTTTTTTAAGTTCATGTCTACTTTAATAGCAAATGCTCCAGCAAGGTATGCTTTCCTGTGATAGTCAAAAATGCAAATTGAAAAAAAAAGTAGCAATCACAAAATATGAGAATGAACATACATACTTCTCAAATTTTGAGAGGGGAACGATGAACACCTACTGTATAAGCAAAAGTATGTATGCATAGGGCACACCCCTTGCCATGCCCCTTAAAGGAGAATTATACCAAGAAAAGTATTAGTTAAACCCATGTGTTTTTTTTTTTACCACTACTATTCCTTTATACTAGCTTCTGAAATTCACAAATGCAGCAATTTAGAAATTGGATGAAAGTTTAAGCACTGTGAAACACTTTTTGAAAGAGAAATAGTGCATTTTATACACAGCTATATCAATTAGACCAAACTGAGGGACACATGAAGAGGAAAGAGGGACAAGAGGGACTTTGTTCCAAATCAAGGACAGTCCCTTGAAATCAGGGACAGTGGGGAGCTATGTGAACATCTGTGAGAATATGTACAATGTTTTGATTATATACAGTATCTCACAAAAGTGAGTACAACCCTCACATTTTTGTAAATATTTTATTATATCTTTTCATGTGACAACACTGAAGAAATTACACTTTGCTACAAAGTAAAGTAGTGAGTGTACAGCTTGTATAACAGTGTAAATTTGCTGTCCCCTGAAAATAACTCAACACACAGCCATTAATGTCTAAACCACTGGCAACAAAAGTAAGTACAACCCTAAGTGAAAATGTCCAAATTGGGCCCAGTTAGCCATTTTCCCTGTGGAAGTCTCACACATGTGGTATCACCGTACTCAGGAGGAATAGGAGAATCTATTTTGGGATGTCATTTTTGGTATACACATGCTATGTGTTAGAAATATTGTATAAATGGACAACTTTGTGTTAAAAATAAATGCGTTTTAACCACTTCCCGCCCACCGTCATATGCCGCCCTTGATTTGTGCAAGGATATCTGAATGATGGGTGCAGCTACAGGCATCATTCAGATATCAGCTTTTTCATCCAGCGATTTCCTACACCATAATAATGATCATAGCAGCTGTTTCACTGCTTGATCTTTCTTACAGGAGGCGAGAGGGGACTCCTCCCCCCCTTCCCGCCGCCCTCCGGTGCTTCTATGACTCACCTCTACGATAGAAGCCAGGATAATTTTTTTCCCCTTGATTTCAGGCTTCCCAGCCTAGAGGTGAGATATGGGGTCTTATTGACCCCATATCCCACATATCCCACTGTAAAGGGGACCTGTCATGCCATATTCCTATTACAGGGGATGTTTCCATTCCTTGTAATAGGAATACATGTGATCAAAATTTTTTATTTTTTTTAAAAAGGGTCAAACTAAAATAAAGTAAAATGAACAATAAAAAAAGATTTAAAAAAAATGTAAGCGCCCCTGTCCCTTACGCTTGCATGCAGAAGCGAACGCATACTTACAGTGGTGTGAAAAAGTGTTTGCCCCCTTTCTCATTTCCTGTTCCTTTGCATGTTTGTCACACTTAAGTGTTTCGGAACATCAAACCAATTTAAACAATAGTCAAGGACAACACAAGTAAACACAAAATGCAATTTGTAAATGAAGGTGTTTATTATTAAAGGTGAAAAAAAAATCCAAACCATCATGGCCCTGTGTGAAAAAGTGATTGCCCCCCTTGTTAAAACATACTATAACTGTGGTTGTCCACACCTGAGTTCAATTTCTCTAGCCACACCCAGGCCTGATTATTGCCACACCTGTTCACAATCAAGGCATCACTTAAATAGGAGCTGCTTGACACAGTAAGGTCCACCAGAAGATCCTTAAAAGCTACACATCATGCCGAGACCCAAAGAAATTCAGGAACAATTGATAAAGAAAGTAATTGAGATCTATCAGTCTGGAAAGGGTTATAAAGCCATTTCCAAAGCTTTGGGAATCCAGCGAACCACAGTGAGAGCCATTATCCACAAATGGCGAAGACATGGAACAGTGGTGAACCTTCCCAGGAGTGGCCGGCCGCCCAAAATTACCCCAAGAGCGCAGCGACGACTCATCCAAGAGGTCACAAAAGACCCCACAACAACGTCCAAGGAACTGCAGGCCTCACTTGCCTCAGTTAAGGTCAGCGTTCATGCCTCCACCATCAGGAAAAGACTGGGCAAAAATGGCCTACATGGCAGAGTTCCAAGGAGAAAACCACTGCTGAGCAAAAAGAACATCAAAGATCGTCTCAATTTCTCCACAACACATCTTGATGATCCCCAAGACTTTTGGGACAACATTCTGTGGACTGATGAGACAAAAGTGGAACTCTTTGGAAGGTGTGTGTCCAAGTATATCTGGCGTAGAAGGAACACTGCATTTCATAAAAACAACATTATACCAACAGTAAAATATGGTGGTGGTAGTGTGATGGTCTGGGGCTGTTTTGCTGCTTCAGGACCTGGAAGACTTGCTGTGATAAAAGGAACTATGAATTCTGCTGTCTACCAAGAGATCCTGAAGGAGAATGTCCGACCATCTGTTCGTGTACTCAAGCTGAAACGAACTTGGGTTCTGCAGCAGGACAATGATCCTAAACACACCAGCAAGTCCACCACCGAATGGCTGAAGAAAAACAAAATGAAGACTTTGGAGTGGCCTAGCCAAAGTCCTGACCTGAATCCTATTGAGATGTTGTGGTATGACCTTAAAAAGGCCGTTCATGCTCGAAAACCCTCTAATGTAACTGAATTAGGACAATTCTGCAAAGATGAGTGGACCAAAATTCCTCCAGGACGCTGTAAAAGCCTCATTGCACGTTATCGCCAACGCTTGGTTGCAGTTGTTGCTGCTAAGGGTGGCCCAACCAGTTATTAGGTTTAGGGGGCAATCACTTTTTCACACATGGCCATGATGGTTTGGATTTTTTTTCACCTTTAATAATAAACACCTTAATTTACAAATTGCATTTTGTGTTTACTTGTGTTGTCCTTGACTATTGTTTAAATTGGTTTGATGTTCCGAAACACTTAAGTGTGACAAACATGCAAAGGAACAGGAAATGAGGAAGGGGGCAAACACTTTTTCACACCACTGTAAGTCCTGCCCACATATGAAAACGGTGTTCAAATCACACATGTGAGGTATCACTGCGAACATTAGAGCAAGAGCAATACTTTTGGCCCTAGACCTCTGTAACTCGAAACATGTAACCAGTAAAAAATGTTATAGCGTCGCCTATGGGGATTTTTAAGTAGCAAAGTGTGGCGCCATTCCACGAGCGTGTGCAATTTTGAAGGATGACATGTTAGGTATCTATTTATGCAGCATCACTTCATCTTTCACATTATGCAAAAACATTGGGCTAACTTTACTGTTTTTTTTTTAAAGCACAAAACTGTTTTTTTCCAAAACAAAGGTGCTCCCTGTATGTTGGGCCTCTGTATGTGGCCACACTGTGTAAAAGTCTCACACATGTGGTATCGCCATACTCGGGAGTAATAGCAGAATGTGTTTTGGAGTGCAATTTGTGGTATGCATATGCTGGGTAGGGATGAGCCGAACACCCCCCTGTTCGGTTCGCAGCAGAACCTGCGAACAGACCTAAACTTCGTGTGAACTTTCGAACCCTATTAAAGTCTATGGGACTCGAACGTTCACAATCTAAAGTGCTCATTTTAAAGGGTAATATGCAAGTTACTGTCCTAAAAAGTGTTTGGGGACCTGGGTCCTGCCCCAGGGGACATGGATCAATGCAAAAAAAAGTTTTAAAAACGGCCGTTTTTTCAGGAGCAGTGATTTAAATAATGATTGAAGTGAAACAATAAAAGTGTAATATTCCTTTAAATGTGGTACCTGGGGGGTATCTATAGTATGCCTGTGAAGGGGCGCATGTTTCCCGTGCTTAGAACTGTCCCTGCACAAGTGTCATTTGTGCAGGAAAAAAAGTCTTTTAAAATCACTTGCGGCTATATTGTCGGCTCCCCGTAATACAGAGAACACTCAATGAGTGTTCTCTGTATTAGCCGACAATTCATTCATTCATTGATAAAAAAATTAATTAAAAAAAGCGTGGGGGTTCCCCTAAATTCAATTACCAGGCCCTTCAGGTCTGATATGGATACTAAGGGGAACCCTGTGTCAAATTTAAAAATAAAAATTGACATGGGGTCCCCCTAAATAGCCATACCAGACCCTTCAGTTCTGGTATGGATATTAAGGGGAACCCCGCATCAAATTAAAAAAAAAAATTGACGTGAGGGTCCCCCTAAAAATCCATACCAGAATCCATACCAGATTGGCACGCAATCTGGCAGGCCGCAGGAAAAGAGGGGGGGGGGCGAGAGAGCGCCCCCCCTCCCTCCTGAACCGTACCAGGCCACATACCCTCAACATTGGGAGGATGCTTTCGGGGTCTGTGACCTCTCAAAGCACCTTTTCCCCATGTTGATGAGGACAAGGGCCTCATCCTCACAACCCTGGCCGGTGGTTGTGAGGGTCTGCGGGCAGGGGGCTTATCAGAATCTGGAAGCCCCCTTTAACAAGGGGACCCCCAGATCCCGGCCCCCCCCCCCATTTGAAATGGTAATGGTACCATTTCACAAAGAAAGTGTAAAAATGGTTAAATAAGACAAACACACTTTTGAAAAATTCCTTTATTAAAAATAAAAAAAATAAAAAAAAAGATTCCAGCGGTGCTAATCCACTCTTGCTATCCAGTGACGAATCTCCGGGGTTCAGTGATGGATGATCATATCCAGCGACGGGGGATCTCTCAGTCCAGCGCTGTCCATACATCCGTCTTCTGTCTCCACTGCGGAGACACTGCGGGGATTCCATCGCTGACGTTTCTTATATTAGGAGGGCGGGGCCACCCTTCACCTGACCCCGCCCCTCTGACGCTGGTGAGGGAAGCCAGGGGTTCCCCAGTGACTTATGGATGACCCCTCCCCCTCTGATGTAACGCAGGTTTCCGTTACATCAGAGGGGCTGGGGTCACCCATACGTCATTAGGGAACCCCTGGCTTCCCTCACCAGCGTCAGAGGGGCGGGGTCAGGTGACGGGTGGCCCCGCCCTCCTAATATAAGAAACGTCAGCGCTGGGATCTCCGGAGTGGAGACAAAGGACGGATGTATGGACAGCGCTGGACTGAGAGATCCCCTGTCGCTGGATATGATCATCCATCGCTGGATAGCAAGAGTGGATTAGCACCGCTGGAATCTTTTTTTTATTTTTTTTATTTTTAATAAAGGAATTTTTCAAAAGTGTGTTTGTCTTATTTAACAATTTTTACACTTTCTTTGTGAAATGGTAGGGGTGCTTTTGTACCCCCTTACCATTTCAAACAGGGGTGGGCGGGATCTGGGGGTCCCCTTGTTAAAAGGGGCTTCCAGATTCTGATAAGCCCCCCGCCCGCAGACCCTCACAACCACCGGCCAGGGTTGTAAGGATGAGGCCCTTGTCCTCATCAACATGGGGACAAGGTGCTTTGAGGGGTCACAGACCCCCAAAGCATCCTCCCAATGTTGAGGGTATGTGGCCTGGTATGATTCAGGAGGGAGGGGGGCACTCTCTCGTCCCCCCTCTTTTCCTGCGGCCTGCCAGGTTGCGTGCTCAGATAAAGGGCCTGGTATGGATTTTTAGGGGGACCCCCACGTCAATTTTTTTTAAATTTGAAACGGGGTTCCCCTTAATATCCATATCAGACCTGAAGGGCCTGGTAATTGAATTTAGGGGAACCCCCACGCTTTTTTTTTTATCAATGAATGAATGAATTGTTGGCTAATACAGAGAACACTCATTGAGGGTTCTCTGTATTACGGGGAGCCAACAATATAGCCGCAAGTGATTTTAAAAGACTTTTTTTCCTGCACAAATGACACTTTGTGCAGGGACAGTTCTAAGCACCAGAAACATGCGCCCCTTCACAGGCATACTATAGAAACCCCCCAGATATGAAATTTAAAGGAATATTACACTTTTATTGTTTCACTTTAATCATTATTAAAATCACTGCTCCTGAAAAAACGGCCGTTTTTAAAACTTTTTTTTGCATTGATCCATGTCCCCTGGGGCAGGACCCAGGTCCCCAAACACTTTTTAGGACAGTAACCTGCATATTATCCTTTAAAATTAGCACTTTAGATTTCTCCCATAGACTTGTACAGGGTGTTCCGGCTTTTCGAATTTGCCGCAAACAGCCCAAATTGCTCACTGTTCCCTGAACAGGCGAACAGGCAATGTTCGAGTCGAACATGAGTTCGACTCGAACTCGAAGCTCATCCCTAATGCTGGGTGTGAGAAATAACCTGCTAATATGACAATTTTGTGAAAAAAAGGGTCATTTGGGGGGCATTTGTACTTTTCTGGCATGTTAGGGTCTCGAGAAATTAGATAGGCCATCAATACTTCAGGTGTGACCAAGATAAGACCAAATAATATACACCAATTTGTACTTATTTTTACCAAAGATATGTAGCAGTATATATTGTGGCCAACATGTATGAAGAAAAATTACTAATGTGCTGAATTTTATAACAGAAACAAAGAAAAATGAATTTATTTACAGAATTTTTTTCTTTTATAGCACAAAAAATAAAAAAAACCCAGTGGTGAATAAATACCACCAAAAGAAAGCTCTGTTTGTGTGAAAAAAAGGACAACAATTTCATATGGGTACAGTGTTGTATGAGTATGAGTAATTGTCATTCAAAATGTGAGAACACCGAAAGCTGAAAATTGGTCTGGTTAGGAAGGGGGTTTAAGTGCCTAGTGGTCAAGTGGTTAAGCAATGTTAACCACTTCCTGACCGCCTCACGCAGACATACTGCTGCAGAAAGGCACATGCAGGCAGATTACTATACCTGTACATTGCCCTTTAAGAGGCAGCTCGTGGGTGCGTGCCTGCTGGGAGCTCTGTGACTGCGATTGCGGGTACTGCACGGTGAGGAAGAATGGGGAGATGCTAATGTAAACAAACATCTCCTCGTTCTGCCTAGTGACACTGTCACTGATCAGCTCTCCCTGTAATCAGGAGCGCTGATCAGTGATATGTCACACACAGCCCCCCCCCCCCAAGTTAGAATCACTCCCTAGGACACACTTGACCCCTAAAACGCCACCTAATGGTTAACTCCTTCACTGGCAGTGACATTTTTTACAGTAATCGTTACAATATTTTAGCATTGTTCGCTGTATTAATGCCAATGGTCCCAAAAATGTGTCAAAATTGTCCAATGTGTCCGCCATAATGTCGCAGTCATAATAAAATGACTGCCGCCATTACTAGTAAAAAAAAAAAAATTATCCAATAAAAATGACATAAAACTATTCCCTATTTTGTAGACGCTATAACTTTTGCGCAAACCAATCAATAAATGCTTATTGCGTTTTTTTGTTTTTTTTACCAAAAATATGTAGAAGAATACGTATTGGCCTAAACTGAGGGAAAAAAAAAGTTTTTTTAAATATTTTTGGGGATATTTATTATAGCAAAAAGTAATAAATAATGCATTTTTTTCACAATTGTCGCTATTTCTCCTATTTTGGAAGCATTCACCAGAATCAGCTAGTCTTCTGACATCATTAAATGATAATGATTTAATTTGAGCAAAGCATTAATGCATCTGGTCCAATTATTCCACTGAAAGTCAGAGTCTTTCTTTAAAAGTCTGCTTACATGTGATAAAACAACAGCAATATGTAAAATGAACTGTGCCAGACACTTGGCCATTTCTAGATTTTTTTCATCTCTGTCTGCTTTTCAATAGTCAATGGTAAGAGATTGCTGCAATTTTATCTGGATCTGGTTTTAAGCTTTCACATGAAAAAAAAAAAAAAAAAAACTGTCATAAATGCTTGACTTCGCCTGCTCGTAGTATGCATTTTTCTATGTTGAATTTAGCAATTTTTTTGTGGGTCTTTCAAACATGGCTTTCAAATTTTAATCATGTTCTTCTATAGTGCTGCCAAACACTAAAAGATGATCCACATAAAAGGCTGCCCCTTGGAGTCCTGCATATGTTTCATTTACTTTCCTTTGGAACACTTGCTGTGCAGATTGGAAGCCAAATGGTAGGTGGGTAAAGAAATGCCTTCCTTGTGATGTGTTTAATGTTGCAAGCATGGAACTGACTTTATTTACTTTTATCTACCAATATCCTGAACAGCATACACAACTCTGAAGTACTTTGCACTAGCCAGCTTGCTAGTTATGTCTTCCAGTATATATTTACAGTTTTATTTTTGTATGTGGTAAATCAGGCATCTCAATATATTGTTTTTCAACTATGACCATTGCACTCATTAACTTTGACGGCCTTTGTTTTTCCATACCGCCAAGCTGACCTTGGAAGTGTACATTGGAAAACAAGCACAGTAATCCCCCAGACAAAGCCTTATAATGTTACCTTGCCAAAGATAAACTATAATCTGTAAGAAACATTAGAAATGGAATTTAAAGCAGTGGGATCAGCTATTTTTATTGTTTTCCTTGTTGCGCTGTGCTCCCAAGTACCATCTCATTGGCCTGGCCATGGAAACCCCCCAGTTCTCTACAGGGATATTAACATGATATCTCAAACACTGGCATGGATTATTACTGGTATACATACAGTAGCTCACAAAAGTGAGTACACTCCTCACATTTTTGTAAGCATTTCATTATATCTTTTCACGTGACAACACTGAAGAAATTACACTTTGCTACAATGTAAAGTAGTGAGTTTACAGCTTGTATAACAGTGTAAACTTTCTGTCCTTTCAAAATAACTCAACACACAGCCATGAATGTCTAAACCGCTGGCAACAAAAGTGAGTACACCCCTAAGTGGAAATGTCCAAATTGGGCCCAATTAGCCATTTTCCCTACTTGGTGTCATGTGACTCGTTAGTGTTACAAGGTCTCAGGTGTGAATGGGGAGCAGGTGTGTTAAATTTGGTGTTATTGCTCTCACTCTCTCATACTGTTCACTGGAAGTTCAACATGGCACCTCTTGGCAAAGCATTGTCTGAGGTTCTGAAAAAAAGAATTGTTGCTCTACATAAAGATGGCCTAAGCTATAAGAAGATTGCCAAGACCCTGGAACTGAGCTGCAGCATGGTGGCCAAGACCATACATCGGTTTAATAGGACAGGTTCCACTCAGAACAGGCCTCGCCATGGTCGACCAAAGGAGTTGAGTGCACATGCCCAGCATCATATCCAGATGTTGTCTTTTGGAAATAGACGTATGAGTGCTGCCAGCATTACTGCAGAGGTTGAAGGGGTGGAGGGTTAACTTGTCAGTGCTCAGACCATACGTCGCACACAGTGCATCAAATTTGTCTGCATGGCTGTCGTCCCAGAAGGAAGCTTCTTCTAAAGATGATGCAAAAGAAAGCCCACAAACAGTTTGTTGAAGACAAGCAGACTAAGGACATGTTACTGGGTTACTGGTTACTGGAACCATGTCCTGTGGTCTGATGAGACCAAGATAAACTTATTTGGTTCAGATGGTGTCAAGCGTGATTGATGTCAACCAGGTGAGGAGTACAAAGACAAGTGTGTCTTGCCTACAGTCAAGCAAGGTGGTGGGAGTATCATGGCCTGGGGCTGCATGAGTGCTGCTGGCACTGAGGAGCTACAGTTCATTGAGGGAACCATGAATACCAACATGTTCTGTGACATACTGAAGCAGAGCATGATCCCCTCCCTTCAGAGACTGGGCCACAGGACAGTCTTCAAACATGACAACAACCCCAAAACACACCTCCAAGATGACCTTAGACTTGCTTGGCACCTGCTGAATTTTCCTGATTCTTCACTGTCCACAGTTGGTGAGAATACTGCTACGGTACTTGCTTCAGCTACTCACTGTGGTCCCTGGTAACCAAGTGGTTGGTCCATTAGTGGCGACAAACTGGTGCTATCCTCATGTAAGGCAAACCAACAGGCATGCTTTATAAAGCCTAGTTTTGCACTGTTCAGCTGCCAGGAGTGAAGAAATACCTAGTACTTCCAAGCATGAAGGAATATGGTGATTGGCCTAATGCTGTGACTTGAGAGTGGGGTGACAGTGAGCTCTATGTAAAAGCAAACTACAGTTAACCCAAGGCTGTCTTTCCTCGTTCCACACAGGATGGTGAATTATCAAAAGCAAGGTAGGTGCATGTGAAAGAGAGAGGAATTATATCAAATCGGCAATGTTATATGACAAGTTCACGTTAAACAAAAGCAAAAAAGCCTCTACCACTATATCGCATTGGAGAATAATCAATCAGCTGATGCTATCAATATTCAAACGACCCTACCTATTTCCAAGCAATGCAACCAAATCATAGTTTTACAATAAATTTATGCAATCTGGCTGTAAATGTTTAGAACATCCTGACTTGAAGAACACTGACTTTCATAGGATGGTCTATGGTCTTGCTGAAGAAAGCTGAGCACCTCTCCAAGCAGTGATAAACTCTGAGCTATTTGTCAGTACTGTTAAAGTGGAACTGAAAGTATAACTAAAGACAACATTTTTTATTTTATATAGTTTTGGACAGAATGAAGATGGTTTTGAACAGTGGTTCTAAACCCTGTCCTCAAGTTCCCCCAACAGGCCACATTTTGTGAATTTCTCTAAGGCTGGATTCACACCTATGCATTGTTAGTGCTTTTTGTAGATTTGCACTACAGTCCATTTAACATTGTTTCCTATGGAACAGGTTCTGTAGTGCAAATCTGCAAAATGCAAAAAGCACTAAAAATGCATAGGTGTGAATCCAACCTTAGGCTGGATTCACATATGAGCACTCAGCAGCTCACAGCAGGAGTCCAGTGCCTCCTCGTAACCCTTTCAGGTTTGATTTCAGTCCAGATTTTTGGCTGAATTCAGACCTGAAACTGACCAAAAGATGACACAGGGCTCTGGTGCAAATTACACCGGAGTCGCTGTGGAGATATGTGAACCGGGTCCATAGAGGCGATCACAATATGCTGCTGTGCGAAATATTCGCACTAGTGTGAACCCAGTCTAAAGCCTCATACACACGATCACATTGTTGGGAGGGAATATTCTGTTGACAGACTGTTGGCCTAAAATTTCGCTCCTTTTGAAATTGTTGTTCAACTTTCTGGCAACAAATGTTGGATGACAGATTTTCTTATGGTTAGTACAAAAGTCCATCACACAAAAGATGAAAGTACAAAAACGCATGCTCGGAATCAATGCTCACCAAACACGAAATTTGCAAAAGGGACCCAGAGGGTGGCACTCAAGAGCTGAAATTCCTCGTAGTACGTCACTACATTTGTGTTTTGTTGGCCGACAATTGTGTACCGCTAGTATGCAAGACAAGTTCCTGGCACACACCCTTTGGACAAAAATCACACAACAATTGGCCAACAATCTGATCATGTGTACGAGCCTTTAGATAAAATACCAAGCCATTGACTGATTTAAAACACCTGTCCAAGATAAAAGAAGATAAAGGAAAACCTGCAAACATGGCCTGTTGTGTGTACTTGAGGACAGGGTTGAGAACCACTGGTTTAGAACACCTATTAGGTTTTTATTGCTGACTGTGACTTCAGATCTGGTATGGATTTGAAGGGGAACCCCGTGCCAAAATTTAAAAAAAATGGCCCTGGGGGTCCCGCCAAAAATCCATACCAGACCATTATCCGAGCACGCAACCTGGCAGGCCACAGCAAAAGAGTACCAGTTCAGTTCAATATGGGGAGGGTGCTTTGGGGTAGCCCTCAAAAACACCTTGTCCCCATGTTGATGGGGACAAGGGCCTCATCCCCACAACCCTTGCCTGGTGGTTGTGGGGGTATGCGGGTGGGGGGCTTATTGGAATCTGAAAGCCCCCTTTAACAAGAGCAGCCCCAGATCCTAGCCTCCCCCATGTGGGAAATGGTAACAGGGTACAAATGTACCCCTACCATTTCACAAAAAATGTGTCAAAATGGTAAAAATGATAAGTCCTTTATTAAAAAAAAAAAAAAATCCCACAAAGTCCATTCATCTCCTTCTTCTCTCGCTCCAAAGGACGGAAAAAAAATGGAAAAAAATAGGACCAACCTGCCTCCATGGGAGGCTCCCGCCATATGAAGCGTCTTCGCAGGTGACAGTTCTTTTATAGCTGACGGCGGGGCCACATGGTGACACCCCCCCCCACATAGGCTGCATTAAGGTGAAAAAACATGAACCTTTACAACCCCTTTAAGTAATAAAAAATTACTTATTTAAAACACCAATCAGGGGAATGACTTCTACCCATTGTTGGAAAAGGTACAGCCATAAGGGGACTACGGTCAGGTACTAGGATGCAGTTTACTAAATATCCAACAATTCTCAATTCCTGATTTCTGGGCATAATTGTAAAACTATCAGTTTTAACTCCATTATCTGATTGCGTATCTCTCTTGTGTCTGGTATGTGTATTATTAATGGTGTTATTGGGTGACCCACATATGCCTTTAAGGGCTCCCAAGTCCTCAAGATGATAAATACAATTAGTTATGATCCATGTAGGTAGGAACACTATCAGAGAGATTAGGAGCAGGAGGCAAAATGCCTTCCCAGAAGTCTGTGGTGCAATAAGTGAGGTCGTCTTTTTCAGATTCTTGACCACCTGCTTCACTCACTGATCAAGGATTTGTATCACCTGCTTCACTGCCCTGTGCCTTATCTTGCTTCTTAGGTGTTTGGTTCACCTTCTTCACATGACTGCCATGAATCCAGGACTGTTGTTCCTTGTGGTAAGGATTGCGGTACGTGTAACTAACTCACAGTGGTTGGGGGTCCGAACGGGTACTCTTTCTTCTTAGTTTGATTCAGCTGTTGGTCCACCACTACGTCTCCTACCTGGAAAAGGTGGGTAGGTTTCTGTGAAGAGAAAGGAGAGGCACAAGCAACATTTCTTTCAACTCTGCCCAGAGTTGAAATTAGTTTCCTAATATACTTTCCCTATATTACTTCTAGGTCCCCTCTTTCTAACATAAGTGGTTGTCTGGCCCACGGGGTGGGAAATAGCCTACCCATAAGGACCTCAAATGGAGAGTATCCTGTTTTCTTAGAGGGGGTCATTCTTATTTTGGCCAAAACTCCTGGTAAGACTTTATGCCACTTATTATATGTGCCTCCTGTTGCTTTTCTTATTTTATCTTTAATGGTTCTGTTCATTCTCTCAACAATACCTGAACTTTGCAGGTGGTAAGGTATATGAAAATTCCAATAAATTTTAAGTGCTTTCACTAAATCTTGGCACACTTTTGAAATAAAGGCAGGACCATTATCAAGAGCAAAAAAAAAAAAGTGTAGCGCTAATTACTGCAAACAATATATCAATGTACTCAAACAGTGATGATATGATAAAATGGTGAATACTGCAAAAAAAAAAAAAGAATAATGAAATATCAATGTGGCAATGTGTAAATAGCAGCAGTATATATGCAATGCTTATCTCAGGCCAGAAATCAGTGTATATAAACAAATATACATGCATAAACTGTGTAGGGGATGACCCACGATGGTATTAAAATAAAATGTCCCACACAGTTAATAGTCCAATCAAGTGATCTGTGATTCAATTGCCCAAAGTTGTGGAAAATCCCACACAATGAATAGTACAATCAAGTGATCAGTAACTCAATCGCCTAAAATTGTAGTCAGAGCGAATATTGAATCAATCTCGGTAGCTTCACAGGTGGAAATCAGATCTCTATCTGATCTCCAAGGTTTGGTCTAACAGGGGCATTTCAGTTGCATTTCAGGTGCAAGTGATGGCATTGTTATGGTAACTTCTTGTTTAGAAGCTGCTTCCTTTGCTGTTTTATCAGCGAAGGCATTTCCTTTTTAACCACTTGAGATCCGCGCTATTGCCAAATGACGGCATTAGCGCGGACCTACATTTCCGGGACTACGTCTATTGACGTCGTCCCGGTTACGAGCGGCCTGCGCGCCCCCTGAGGGGCGCGCGCGGCGCTCTCTGTGATCGGCGAGTCCATGAGACTCGCCTGATCACCGATCTGTGCAAGGGGTCGATCCCGACCTCTTATCACGTGATCAGCTGTCAGCCAATGACAGCTGATCATGTGATAGAACGGAGCCGGTAATCGGCTATTATTCCTCCTCGCGCTGACAGCGCGAGGAGAAAAAAAAAAAGCCGATCACCGGCGGCCGTGATCGGGACATCAGTCCCGATTACGTCCATCAATACAAGGGACCACCTGCCACCTGCCAGTGCCCACCTGCCTCCCGCAGTGCCATCCTGAAGTAAAATAAAAAGCAAAAGTAAGTGCCCCCCGTCAGTGCCCCCCGTCAGTGCCCATAGTGCCCACAGTGCCACCCACAGTGCCACCCACAGTGCCACCCACAGTGCCACCCCACAGTGCCACCCACAGTGCCACCCAATCTGCCTCAAAGGTGCTGCACCCCAGTGCCGCCCATCAGTGCCCAGCAGTGCCGCCCATCAGTGCCCAGCAGTGCCACCTATCAGAGCCACCTATCAGTGCCACCTATCAGTGCCCATCAGTCCCATCTATCTGTGGTACCTATCAGTGCCCATCCGTGCCACCCATCCGTGCCACTTATCCGTGCCACCCATCCGTGCCATCTTATCTGTGCCCATCTTTGCCCATCAGTGCCGCCTTATCTGTGCCCATCGGTGCCGCCTTATCTGTGCCTATTAGTGCCGCCTTAACTATGCCTATCAGTGCCCACCAGTGCAGCCTATCAGTGCCCACCAATGCAGCCCATCAGTGCCCACCAATGCAGCCCATCAGTGCCCACCAATGCAGCCTATCAGTGCCGCCTAATCAGCGCACTTCAATGAAGGAGAAAAATGACCCGTTTGCAAAATTTTATAACAAACTATTAAAACATGATTTTATTTTTTATTTTTTTTGCATCTTTTTTTGTTTGTTTAGCAAAAAATAAAACTCCGAGCTGTAACTAAATACCACCAAAAGAAAGCTCTATTTGTGGGAAAAAAATGATAAAAATTTCATTTGGGTACAGTGTTGTATGCCCGCGCAATTGTCATTCAAAGTGCATCAGCGCTGAAAGCTGAAAATTGGTCTGGGACTGAGGGGGGTTTAAGTGCCCAGTAAGCAAGTGGTTAAACATTTCCTTTCATGTTGGTTTGTGGTATGTGCCTTGCAATGGAGGATGGCTATAGAGCAATTTAATTGCTTCCAAAAGGATGGACAATAATGTTGAATGTGAACTTGATTTGCCATCTGCTGCATACACCAAATGCGTCTTTAGAATCAGTATAAATGTCCACATCTTGTCCTTCAAAGAGCTGGAATGCTCTTGTAAGGGCAATCCGTTCTGCAGCCTGTGCTGATTGAAATGGGACTGGTTTTGCTTCAAGCACTACATTAGGCAACTGGACTACAGCATCATACAGGTCTAGAACAAGAACCATCAACAAAAACATTTTGTGCCCCAGGGATTGCAGTGGAAGACATATCTGCACGTGGAGATGTGTCCTGGTGGATTATTTTAATGCACTCATGTTGAGGAACAACCTCATCCTCTTCTCCTTTTAAACCTAGTAATGCATTTAGGATCGGCCTGGGCCTGAAGTGGGTGAAGCATATTTATTTTTGAGATTTGGATTTGAGAGGGGAATAACCTCATATCCACTCAATCTTTGGGCTGACATATGTTGGGTAGAAATATTTTTCAACAAAATGGATACATTATTAGTAGTATGTAAAGTGGTTGGATGTCCTAGAGTAAAATAAGTATCCATTTCTACTACCATAGCACAGGATGCCAAAGCTCTGAGACAGGCCGGCATGCCCTGTACCATAATTGGCACTACTCTTGAAAAAAATGCAATAGGGCAGAGTTTTTCCCCTGTGTTCCTGTGCTAGGACTCCCACCACTGTTTTACAATTGTCCCTGGCAAAGAAGTAAAACATCTTGCCATAAGTGGGCAATCCGAGGCCAGAGTCCATCATCATTGCTGTCTTAAGGTACACAAATGTATCACACATTTCATCTGTCCATTTTACACAATCTGGCATGTCTGAGCCTGTGGCTTGCCTCAGGAGGTTATCATAGAAAGAGCAGTCAGGTATCCATTGGTGGCAGTAATCAATCATAATAAGAAAAGATAGCATATCTTTCTTTGTCAGTGTGTGGGGCAGACCCACGAGAGCCGCAGCTCTCTTGTGACTGACTCTTCTTTCTCCTTTTTGAGGGTATTCCACAGTCTCATGACACCATTGCAATTTCTTTTTAGAGACTTTGTGACCATTTTCTGCTAACCAGTACAATAAATCTTTACCATCCTCTCTGCTGGCAACCTGGCTCGGACTGCATAACAACAAATCATCAACATACCGTAATAGGACTGAACCATGGCAGGGTGTCAGGGTTTCTCCCGCATGGAACGGGTGGATGAGCGTATGCGGCGTTCGTGTACTCGATCGCGACGATCGCGTGTTTGCGCGCAGTTTGCACGTGCGTGGCGTGTGCGCGTTAGCGCGGTTTGGTGCCAGTGGGCCTATTTAAAGGAGGCTGCTGCATCTACTCGGTGATGTTTGTCTGCAGCTCTGTACCCGAACTACCTGCTATCTGCCTGCTGTTGTGATATCTGACCCGGCTACCGTCTGACCTCGCTGACCTCGCCTGCTCTGACCCCGGCCTGCCTGACCTTGCTTTGGACTGTACCTCTGTTGCCGAACCTCTGCCTGCCTGCACTTCTCTTCTGCCTGCTGTACTTACCTGTCTGCTTATCCGTTGTGACCCGGCCCGCCTGATTATTCTTCTGCTGTTCAAGTGTGCTGCACCCGGTCCTTGCTGCTGCTGCCTTGCCTGCTGATGACTGCCTGCCTGTCTACCATCTTCTCTGCAGTTCCAGCATCCAGAAGTAACCAGCCGCTGCTTCCAGTCAGACACTCCTACCCCGCTGCGCTCACGGGGCCACTGTCTCCATTCCAGTGGTCCCTGAACCAGAGCTGTAAGAGAAGTCTTCTTCCATCAAGTCGGGCTCATCACCAGGACCGCAGGGTTGCCTGGAGTACAACTGAAAAGACTACAGGGGAGTCCATATACCCTTGGAGCATTCTGCTCCAGGCCATCTGGTGATTTCTAAAACAAAATGCAAGAATAGGCTGTGTCTCTTCGTCCATCGGGATGCTAAAAAATGCATTTGCTAAATCAATTACTGTGAAATACTCTGCATCGAATAGTATGGAAGTCAGGAGTGATGGCACATCAGGTACTATAGGTGCTATGGGCACTACAAGATTATTTATGGTCCTAAGGTCTTGAATAGGGATGAGCCGAACACCCCCGGTTCGGTTCGCACCAGAACCTGCGAACGGACCGAAAATTTGCGCAAACTTTAGAACCCAATTAAAGTCTATGGGACTCGAACGTTCAAAATCAAAAGTGCTCAATTTAAAGGCTAATATGCAAGATATTGTCCTAAAAAGGGTTTGCTCCTGCCCCAGGGGACATGTATCAATGCAAACAAAAAGTTTGAAAAAGTAACGTTTTTCGGGAGCACTGATTTTAATGACGCTTAAAGTTAAAAAAAAAAGTGAAATATTCCTTTAAATATCATGCCTGGGGGGTGTCTATAGTATGCCTGTGAAGTTGCATGTGTTTCCCGTGTTTAGAACAGTCCCTGCATAAAATGACATTTCTAACGGAAAAAGGGTCATTTAAAACTGCTGGTTCCGGCAATATGGATTAAAATCATTGAGAAAAATGGCATGGGTAACCCCCCCCCCCCCCCCGCCCATTACCAGCCCCTTTTGGCTCTTGTATGGATATTAAGGGGAACGTCGTAACCAAATTAAAAAAAGGAAAGGCGTGGGGCCCCCAGGCCCTATATACTCAGAATAGCAGTATACAGGCTGTGCAAACAAGACAGGGACTGTGTAGGTTTGTTGTTAAGTAGAATTTGTTTGTAATTTTGAACTGGTAAATTTTTAAAGTGTAGCTCCAGTCAAAAAATCTATTTTTAAGTTTTTTGGAAAACATAGGGAAGGGTTATCACCCCAGTAGCATTTTTTTTCCGTCTGTGCACCTCTTCAGGGCAGCACAGTGGTGTAGTGGTTAGCACTTTCACCTAGCAGCGATAGGGTTTCTGGTTCAAATCCCAACCACGACACTATCTGCCTGGAGTTTGCATGTTCTCCCTGTGCCTGCGTGGGTTTCCTCCGGGTACTCCGGTTTCCTCCCACCTACCAGGCATGCTGGTAGGTTAATTAGACCCTGTCCAAAAAAATTGGCCATAATATGTGTATGTGTATGTCAATGTTGTATGTGTTGTAACTGTGTCGGGACCCTACAGGTTAAAGCTGCAGATGGAAAGAGCCCTGAGGCGATTCAGTTCACATAGGTAGTGCTATACAATTCATTCATTCAGAAGATTTCGCCTCACTTTCTGTCCCAATGACCAATGCTTTTTGAAAGTTTGGTGTTTTTAGTAAAACAAGGATTGGGATAAAGCATCAGTGGAGAGGAGACACATTTTTCCCATATCAACATTACAGGAGAGAATTTCCCTTCCTAGGGGTAGATTTCATATCACTTCCTGTTGTCTCCTTCCGTTTGCAAGTAGGTTTACATTTGTAAGTTGGATGTTTGAAAGTAGGGGCCTGCCCTATATGCTCTGCAGAAATTTGGGCCTAAGGGGTTGGTGTTGCCACAAGTTAACACTCTAAGTCCTCAAAGTGACTTTTGGTGGGTGCTGGAGCGCCCTGCTGTGAACTATTATATCAAGAATTGTAATTACATGCCATTGCTGAACAGTGGTAGAAATATTGGGCCTTTGGTGGTTGTGGTGGTGGTGGTGCTGGTGCCACAACACTTTAAGTCCTCACAGTTACTCTCGGTGGGCGCTGGAACGGGCCCTGCTGTGAAATATTATATCAAGAATTGTAATTACATGCACCTGTTAACCACTTTCAGACCGGACCATTTTGCTGGTTAATGACCAGAGGTCTTTTTACAATTTGGCACTGCGCTGCTTTAACTGGTAATTGCGCGGTCATGCAATGTTGTACCCAAACAAAATTTGCGTCCTTTTTTTCCCACAAATAGAGCTTTCTTTTAAAGGTATTTGACTGACTCTGCGATTTTTATTTTTTGCAATATAAACGTAAAAAGACCGCAAATTTTGAAAAAAAATGATATTTTCTACTTTTTGTTATTAGAAAAATCCAATAAACTAAATTTTAGTCATATATTTAGGCCAAAATGTATTCAGCCACATGTCTTTGGTAAAAAAAAGTCAATAACTGTATATTTATTGGTTTGCGCAAAAGTTGTCACATCTACAAACTAAGGTACGTTTTCTGGAATTTACGCAGCTTTTAGTTTATGACTGCCTATCTCATTTCTTGAGGTGCTAAAATGGCAGGGCTGTACAACCCCCCCCCCCCAAATGACCCCATTTTGGAAAGTAGACACCCTAAGGAAATTGATAAGAGGCATGTTGAGCCCATTGAATATTTTATTTTTTTGCCTCAAGCGATTGAATAATGACAAAAAAAAAATTTTTTTTTTTTTTTTACACAAAGTTGTCACTAAATGATATATTGCTCACACATGCCATGGTTATATGTGGAATTGTACCCCAAAATACATTGTGCTGCTTCTCCTGAGTACGGGGATACCACATGTGGTCGACTTTTTGGAAGCCTAGCCGCGTACGGGGCCCCGAAAACCAAGCACCGCCTTCAGGATTTCTAAGGGCATACATTTGTAATTTCACTCCTCACTACCTATCACAGTTTTGAAGGCCATAAAATGCCAAGATGGCACAAAACACCCACAAATGACCCCATTTTAGAAAGTAGACACCGCAAGCTATTTTCTGAGAGGCATGTTGAGTCCATGGAATATTTTATATTTTGCCACAAGTTGCGGGAAAATTACAAACTTTTTATTTATTTATTTATTTATTTCACAAAGTTGTCACTAAATGATATATTGCTCACACATGCTATGGGCATATGTGAAATGACACCCCAAAATAATTTCTGCTGCTTCTCCTGAGTACGGGGATAGCACATATGTGGGACTTTTTGGGAGCCTAGCCGCGTACGGGGCCCTGAAAACCAAGCACCGCCTTCAGGCTTTCTAAGGGCGTAAATTTTTGACTTCACTCCTAACTACCTATTACAGTTTTGAAGGCCATAAAATGCCAAGATGGCACAAAACCCCCACAAATGACCCCATTTTAGAAAGTAGACACCCCAAGCTATTTGCTGAGAGGCATGTTAAGTCCATGGAATATTTTATATTTTGCCACAAGTTGCGGGAATATTACAAACTTTTTTTTTCACAAAGTTGTCACTAAATGATATATTGCTCACACATGCCATGGGCATATGTGAAATGACACCCCAAAATAAATTCTGCTACTTCTCCTGAGTATGGGGATACCACATGTGTGGGATTTTTTGGGAGCCTAGCCGCGTACGGGCCCCGAAAACCAAGCACTGCCTTCAGGATTTCTAAGGGTGTAAATTTTTGATTTTACTCCTCACTACCTATCGCAGTTTTGAAGGCCATAAAATGCCAAGATGGCACAAACCCCCCCAAATGACCCCATTTTGGAAAGTAGACACCCCTAAATTTAGGGGTACACTAGTGAGACTCACAGGTAAAAAAGCACCTAGGCTGTCAGCGACTGTATCAAAACGCTACAAAAAAAACTGTTAGCGATCGCAGGGATCAGGCCTGACTCTGCAAATGCTGCAGTTATGTGTGTTGTGTTTTGTAAGTGACAGTGATCGATTGATACTGCACTTGGGTGGGCTGGGCTGGGCTTGGCAGAGGGGCTAAACGCAGGTGCTAGCAGGTATCTGGGCTGATCCCGCTAACAATGCGTTTGATCAGATACTATATTACTAAGGGAGGTGTATGCTTTGTGCGTGGGTGTTAGCGGTACTGGCACTAACCTGACGCTGCCTGGGGCGACGCAGACCTTATCTGACCCTCAAACTTATATCACCCACCGGGTGATCAGGGGGTTAAACCTTTATTAGGTAATAAATGGCGGGTGCCCTGAAACTATAAAAAAATAACTAACCAACCAGCGTCACCTGTAACAGTTATATGGTGATCACTGGTGAAAGGGTTAACTAGGGGGCAATCAGGGGGCTTTATGCGGTAGTATATGGGGGTCCCTGGCGCTATAAAAAGCTGCGGCGAACCTAAATACCTACCTGCCTAACTAGCGTCACCTGTGACACTAATACAGCGATCAGAAAAACGATCGCTTATTAGGCTGGGTTCACACTGGAGCAAAACAGGGAACGCCACAAATCCGCGGCGGGTTCCCGCATCACACTGCCCTATGCGAACTGCTGGGAGTGTCAGTGAAATGTTAATGACACCCCCAGATCAGTTCGCATATCACAGTGCGATCTGCAAACTCAGACAGGAATCGGATCGCATGGTGTGAAGGGTCCCGTGCGAGTTTGCGGCGGGTGCGATGCGAATTCAGCCATACTATCTGTATGGCTGAACTCGAATCGCACAGAGATCGGATGTGATTTGCACTGCAGTGCGGTGCGAATCACATCCGTTCTCATAAACCGCTGCAATGTGAACCCAGCCTTAGTGACACTGGCGACGGGGGGTGATCACGGGGTTAAACCTTTATTGGGGGGTAAGGGGGGTACCCTAGAACTAAAGGGGGCTAACCCTAACTGCCCTAACAGTTATTACAGTCACAAATGACACCAATGCAAAAAAAAAAAAAAAAATGCAATTGGTGTCACTGTGACTGGGGGTGCAGGGGTGATTGGGGGGGTGATCGGGGGGTGAAGGGGGGGTGAGAGTGTGCCTGGCATGTTCTACTGTATTGTGTAGTGTTGGTGCAACTCACCGATCCTCTCTCCTCGGTGCCGGAATGAAAAATACCGACACGGAGGAGAGATTACATCACTTCCTCTGCCTGTGTTTACATTACAGGAGAGGAAGTGATGTCATGCTGCACTTCAATTCATCAGGAGCGATCGCGAGGGGGTGGCCATGAACGAATGGCCGCCCCCTCATCCCGGATCGCTCCTGAACGGATTCCGACTGCCGCTGGCACCGGGGGGGGGGCCCGATCGGGAAGGCAGGGACGTACATGTACGCCCATATGCCTGCCCGTGCCATTCTGTCGACGGCAACTGGTTAAACAGGGGCTGAAAAATTGGGTCTTAGCCACTGGTGCCACAACACTGCAACCACTCACAAATATTGTAGTTGAGTGCAGTAACGAACCCTCCTGCAAAATATTGCATCAAAATTGTAATTACATGCCCCTATTATACAGGCTTAAAAATTGGGCCTTAGGCACTGCAACCCCTCACAGATACTCTAGTTTGAGTGCAGGAATGAGCCCTGCTACAAAGTATTGCATCAAAAATTGTAATTACATTCCCCCGTTAAACGGGGCTGAAAAATTGGGCCTTAGCCACAGTTGCAGCGCCCACAACCAAAAATTTTCTTCCAAGCTATCAGCAGGATCATTGAGGAGGAAGAGGATAGTCAGTCAGCATAACAGGATAGTCACTCAGCATCAGCATAGGAAGTCTTGAAGGGATGTGACAGTTTGAAAAAAAATATTCAGTTACATCAGCTTCAGGTGCTTGGTAGCTGGTGGTGAACCAAGACTGATTCATCTTTATGAAGGTCAGTCAATCAAACGAGTTGGTGGACAAGCGCACCCTGTGATCGGTTACAAAGCCTCCAGCAGCACTGAATGTGCGTTTCCAAAGGACGCTGGATGCAGATGATCCATCCTCAAGACCCAGTAACCCAGAGGATTTTCAGTGGGAAAGGTGTCCAAGTCTGATCTTGCCCCTAGGTATTCCTGCACCATGTAAATCAAACGGTGGCGATGGTTGCTGGAACCGATCATACCTTGGGGCTACGGACTAAAAAATTGTCTGAACGCATCACTCAGATGGCCACCTTCTCCACCGCTCCTTCTGTGACTGACCGAAGCCTCAAGAACACGTTGTTCAGGACCAGGAATTTGTAACCTCCCAGTCTCTGGGAACGCATTGCATAGACCTTTCTGCAAGGCCTCCCGGAGATGGCTCATCTTCTGCTCTCTCTGCGACGACAAGATAAAGTCCGCAACCTTACCCTTGTACCGTGGATCAAGGAGAGTTGCCAGCCAGTAATGATCCCTCTCCTTGATCCAAAGAATACGAGGATCCTTCCGCAGCCTTTGCAGGATCAGGGAGGCCATGCAGCGTAGGTTAGCTGAGGCATTTGGTCCGGAGAACTCTGGGTCACTAAGGGCGACATGATCCACAGCCACCTCCTCCCAGCCACGTACAAGTCCACGGGTTTCTTGGGACTGTAAATCATCCCGAAAAGACTGCTGCTGATGCTGAGTGCCAGGCTCCACCTCCATGCTCACACAATCCTCCTCCTTCTCCTCCTCCTCCTCTTCCAGTGTGATCGGCGGGACAGCAGGAACACTGTCTGGATGAAGGGGGCCTTGAGAGGCAAGGAAGTCCTCCTCTTTCTGCCTCTGTTCTGCCTCAAGGGCCCTGTCCATTATTCCACGCAGCATGTGCTCCAACAGGTGGACAAGAGGTACAGTGTCACTGATGCAAACCAAGCTCCCCTGACCCTGTCCTGGTGCCGTAGTCGCACAGGTACTCATTGGTGGCCCTCTGCTGCATGTGCAGCCGCTGCAGCATGTCCAATGTTGAGTTCCACCTGGTGGGCATGTCACAGATAAGTCAATTCTTGGGCAGGTTCAATTCCTTTTGGAGCTCAGCCAGCCGAGCACTGGCATTATATGACCAGCATAAATGCACACGGCCCTTCCTGGCCTGCCTCAGGACATCCTGTAAGCCTGGGTACCTGCCCAAGGACCGCTACACCACCAAGTTAAGGATGTAAGCCACACAGGGCATGTGGGTCAGTTGCCCCTGTCGAAGGGTGGAGAAGAGGTTTGTGCTATTGTCGCAAACCACCATTCCTGGCTTAAGCTGGCGTGGCGTCAACTACCTCTCATCCTGTCCCTGCAGAGCTGACAGAATATCTTCCCCAGTGTAGCTCCTGTCCCCCAAGCACACCAGCGCAAGCATGGCATGGCATCTTTTTGCCTGCGTACTTGCGTAGCCCCTTGAATGCCTATGGAGCACCGCTGGTTCCGAGGACAAAGCACAGGAAGAGGACATGGAGGAAGAAGAAGAGGAGGGGGTGGAGGAGAGAGGTGTGTCACAACCAGTAGTAGCATTTTGGAGGAGTGGTGATGGAACAACCTCCAACACTACTGCACCTTGTCCTGCATCCTTTCCAGCTGCCAGAAGAGTCACCCAATGCGCCGTGAAAGATAGGTAACATCCCTGTCCATGCCTGCTTGACCATTAGTCAGCGATAATATGCACCTTACCGCTGACCGCCCTGTCCAGCGAGGCATGGGCATTGCCTTCCACATGCTGATGGAGAGCCGGAATTGCCTTCCGTGAGAAAAAGTGGCGTTTGGGATCCTGCCACTGAGGAACAGCACATTGCACAAACCACTAGCAGATTGTCCGCAAGTACTTGCCTGTGACACACCTATTTCTACACCTTCATTCCTCTTTGTAGGTTTCAGAGAGGACTCAAGGTATAGTGGGGTTGGAGATCCCAGCTGATAAGGAGCAAGGAGAGGTCCCCTTTGTTCTTTGGTGTGGGTCTTTAAAGTACGCTTGCCAATGCGTACGCTTGCCCTGGAGGGCACCCTGCCTTGTTGGAGATGTGCCTCCTCCTCCTCCTTTCTCCTATCAGGCACCTATGTGGAGTCAGTGACCTCATCATCCCCTCCCTCCTCATCACTGGAGCAAACCTGGCAGTATGCTGCAGCTGGTGGAACATGACTGCCAGATTGCTGTCCTTGGGCATCCCCTCTCTCTGGGTTCACGCTACTGCCTTCCTCTAGCTGGGTATCATCATCAGAGCCTTCAAAACGCTGGGCATCCTCCTGGAGCATGTACCCAACACTGTGCTCAAACAGTTCGGGGGACTCCTCAGGAGGACATGGTGGGTCTAGGGAAGGAGTGACTGATGCCATTGAGATGAGGGAAGAGGCCACATTGGCAGCTGCTTTGCCAGTACCCTGAGCCTGGGTAAGAGAGGATGAGCAGGATGAGGAGGGCTTGGTCATTCACTCTACCAAGTCTTCGGCATGTTGCGGCTCAACACGTCCAGCTGCCGAAAATAAGGACAAGTGTTTCCCATGGCCACGTGGTGATGAGGATGCACCGTGTCCACGACCAGCACTGTTGCCTCTAGACACAGAGTCTGCTTGACCTCTTTTTTTGGCTCGTGACTGTCTGCCTCTCCTTGTTGGCCTTCCAGACATACTAATGGCCTGCAGGGAGATGTAGCTGCACAAAGCTGGGACGTGTATTCTGATTATACTGCAGCTAACAGAATCAACTGCCTTCCTGTAGTATTATTACTATGAGAACACCAGCAATTGGGGTAGCTTTAGGCCTACCTTGTGCAGATGGCACAATACACCGACTGTAATTGCTGCAGCTGCCTGCCTGCAGTATAGGATCAGCAGAACACCAGCAATTGGGGTAGCTTTAGGTGCACACTGTGCAGATGGCACAATACATCAACTAAAATTACTGCAGCTGCCTGCCTGTGGTATAGGATCTGAAGAACACCAGCAATTGGGGTAGCTTTAGGTGCACACTGTGCAGATGACACAGTACACCGACTGTAAATTACTGCAGCTGCCTGCCTGTGGTGTAGGATCTGAAGAACACCAGCAATTGGGGTAGTTTTAGCTGCACACTGTGCAGATGACACAGTAAACCAACTGTAATTACTGCAGCTGCCTGCCTGTGATATAGGATCTGAAGAACACCAGCAATTGGGGTAGCTTTAGGTGCAAACTGTGCAGATAACACAGTACACAGACTGTAATTATTGCAGCTGCCTGCCTGTGGTATAGGATCTGAAGAACACCAGCAGTTGGGGTAGTTTTAGGCGAACACTGTGCAGATGACACAATACACTGACTGTAATTGCTGCAGCAGCTGCCTGTGGTATAGGATCAGAAGAACATCAGAAATTGGGGTAGCTTTAACTGTACACTGTGCAGATGGCACAATACACCAACTGTAATTGCTACAGCTGCCTGTGGTATAGGACAAGCAGAACACCAGCAATTGGGGTAGCTTTAGGCGTACACTGTGCAGATGACACAATACACCGACTGTAATTGATGCAGCAGCTGCCTGTGGTATAGGATCAGAAGAACACCAGCAATTGGGGTAGCTTTAGGCGTACACTGTGCAGATGACACGATACACCGACTATAATTGCTTCAGCTGCCTGTGGTATAGGATAAGCAGAACACCAGTAATTGAGGTAGCTTTAGCTGCACACTGTGCAGGTGGCACAATACACAGACTGTAATTGCTACAGCTACCTGTGGTATAGGACAAGCAGAACACCAGCAATTGGGGTAGCTTTAGCTGTACACTGTGCAGGTGGCACAATACATTGACTGTAATTTCTACAGCTGCCTGTGGTATAGGACCAGCAGAACACCAGCAATTGTGGTAGCTTTAGGTGTACACTGTGCAAGTGGCACAATACACCGACTGTAATTTCTGCAGCTGCGCGTGGTATAGGACCAGCAGAACACCAGCAATTGGGGTAGCTTTAGGTATACACTGTGCATGTGTCACAATACACCGACTGTAATTGCTGCAGCTGCCTGTGGTATAGGACCAGAAGAACACCAGCAATTGTGGTAGCTTTAGGTGTACACTGTGCAGGTGGCACAATACACCGACTGTTATTGCTGTAGCAGCTGCCTGTGGTGTATGATCAGAAGAACACCAGCAATTGGGGTAGCTTTAGGTGTACACTGTGCAGGAGGCACAATACACCGACTGTAATTGCAACAGCTTCAAAGGAAATTCAGACACTGTCTCTCCGTCTGTCTCTCTCTCTTAGCCGACGCAACACACTACGCAAGGCAGATGCACAGGTGGCCTTATATAGTGTGGGCCGTGTACTACACTCCCTGAGCCATAATTTTCCATAGGCATCCTGCCTGTGGCCAATTATGGCTCTCTTCGCTGACGGCGCTGTGATTGGCTAAGCATGCGTCATAGTGCATGCTTGGCCAATCATCAGCCAGCAATGCACTGTGATGCCGCAGTGAATTATGGGCCGTGAGCACCACTCGAATTTGGCGCGAAATGCCCATAATGTTTGGATTTCGCCAAACTTGACTTGATCACGCAGCTCATACCTAGTCTTGAACAAACCTGTAACTAACATCCAGCTTTTTGACTGGATTTATAGAAGTGTTATAAGGTGAAATTGTTTCCTTGGGCACAATGGAGACCTTGTTTGAATAGACAGTAAGACTGACACTTGGGGACATTATTATCATCATACCCAATTTTTCCAGCAAGTCCCTACCCAAGAGATTCACTGGACAATTTGGTATGATCCTAAAGCTGTGATGGATTATTACAGACCCATATTCATCATCTACAATCGGGGAGGGGAGGGGTTTTGTAGGTTGTGGTGGGTATCCCATTAATTCCCATTGAAGGTCTCACCTCTATAATCTTGGCTTAAAGTACTCCGGGTAACCCCGGTGTCAAGGAGAAACGAGATCAGTAACCCATTTACATGTAGGGTCACTAGGGTCACTAGAGGTTGGTCATCAAAGGAGTGAGACACAAGAGGAAATGCTGGGATACCACTTTCTGGGCAGCTTCATTGTTGTTTTGGTTTGGTTCACTAGATTGGAAACCTTGGGCCAGCGGCTGGTTGACTCTGGAATCTTTAAGGACCAGGATTGGTATTATTCAAGGGCTGTTGAGTATTTGGGTCATAAATCTCATAAGGACACTGATTCCTCCAGTGATCTTCAGCTCCACAATTAAAGCATCCAGTTCTGGGGGGAGGAGGACCTTGGGAAAAATGTATCCTTCGTCTTCTCCCTCTGCCTCTTCCTCTCCCCCTTCCTCTACCCCACTGCCTTCCATTCCCAGAATTATCCTGAGGTCTCATATCCTGTTGAGGTGGACCTCATTGAAGAAGGGCACCTGTAGCTTTATCCTTCGGTATATCAAAGCAACCTCCTTTTCAGTCAGTGCTTTCTGAAAGTCCCCTACTAATTGTGTGGGCCAATCAGGAATCATCTGCTTTACCATTAAACCATGTTGTGGTTTAAGGTTGCTAATGAAAGTCTGGATCATCAAACTATGCATGTTTGGCAGAGTGGATAATCCAGGCTCCTCAGTCCATACATCCATGAATCTTTTCCAAAATTCTAACACACTTTCTCCAGATTTCTGTTTAAATGCTATGGCAGTGGGGAGGGAGGTTCTATCTTTAAAGGCAATTTTAAATTTTGTTTCTAATTGGATCCACATTAGTTTCCTTCCAGCTTCTGTATTTAAGCTATATTGATCTGCACGGACATCATTGCCCTGTATATCGTTAATACTGGGATCCTTTGTCCATTTAAAAGCAGATGTATGTCCGATCACCCCATCAGCAATCAACTGCATATCTTCTTGTGTATAGTTTTTGCCATTACAAGCTTTTTTTTCAACTAACTCAGTGTAGCGGATGAGGATTGTGGGTTTAGGACAATGTTTAATTATCCGATTGATGTCCTCAATGTCTATCACCTTTTTAAGCATATCATTACCTATAGTCATAAAAGGAGCCTGAATGCTGACACCCTGTAAATCTGCATCCATCCCATATTTCTTTCTACTCCTTGTTCTATCAGGACTTAATGCATTTAAAATAGCAGCCCCAACATTCTTTGTAGTTTCTATCATATTAAAATTATCTTCCTCATCTTCCTTTACTACTATAACAGTAGGGGGGATTGGGTAGTTGATGTGTGGCCCCATGTTGCCCCTTCTGAGGTGCTATCCCTATCCTCAGAATCGTGTGATGCTTGTCTTTGTGGGGTGGCTGGTGTCTGTGTGGTTTGTACCACTAGCTGGTGTGTCTGTGGAAGTGCTTGTTGTTGTGGCAGAGCCTGTAGGGTACCTGGTGGAGAGGGTCTTTGGTGGGTGGCATGATATCCAGCAAGAAGATCTAATCTCTTCATTGCTGAGGCTAGGATAGATCTGACTGGCGTAAGGTGGTGGGGATACATGAGAGAAGGCAATGGTGGAGCCGTGGGATCAGGTCTCTTGACCTAAAATTCCTTCTTATGTTTATGGTCATACTCTTCCTTAGTTAAACATTTATTTGCTTTCTTTTGTTTCTTATTATCCCTCTGAAACCAGTATGGGGCAAACTTAAGCCAAATTCCCCCTCCCTATTTCATGTATTTCATATCCCAATGAGGGTCTCCTGAATTCCCTCCTGGGAATGCCTTCATGTCACCAAGACATAAACTTTTCATCATATTCATATGAAATTCATCATTATCTCCATCTCAGGGGAAATGGATCACTGCTATGCATAGTTTCAGTCCACCCTGCTAAATTTGAAATCCAAGGATTTATAAATTCATGATCAGTACCACAAACCCTAGCAACATAATCCTTACAAGTTTCCCGGTTAGGTTAGGGGGAGGTGGAGCCTCTTTACCATGGTTTTGACCCATATTACAGTAAACGAGTGGCTGTCTTACCTTACAGCTTCTTCCACAAAGCAAATCTTATACTTCTATGCGACAGAAAGACAAAGTAAACAGAGGTTTGGGTCACGGTGGTAATCACTTTGTGAACTCTTTCTTTCCTTCTCAAAAGGAGTTATAGTACTGTTTTGTGTAATATTAATGAATCCTCTCTCCCAAAGACCTTTCACAATGTTAATGAATCCTCTCTCTAGGACTCAAGTCTCCCAAAGACCTTTAAGGCATGGTCCATCTCCTTTCTATAAAAATTTTAAAGGACTAAAGCTTTATCAGAGCTTAGGCAGGAAAAATCATTTGTCAAAATAAGACAAACGTTTTACTTACCAAGGATGATTGATTTTCCGGGACGAGGCCCCAAATTCTGAAAGGAATTGTACACCTTGAAGACCACCCTGGTTTATGCAGGCAGACCACCGGAACCCTCGGATCCGTGAGAGACCAAATGAGACATGGGAAACTGGCTTGAGTGTGTGTTCATATGATCTCTGACTTTTATTAAATTCAACAGTAGTATATATACCAGTAAAAATACGTGTCTAAGGCTTATTTAAACGTTTACACTCAGTACTTTCTTATCAAGAGTTTAGGCTGCTTGACTAGATAACAAGAAATAGCTAATGACTTGCTGACACAAATTTGGCTTAACCACAATATCTCATAGGGTTACACCTCTGACTGCTAGTCAGAGAGCTGAAGTTAGATTTGGTTATGTTCAGTTCACTGCTTTTTGTGTCTGTTTTTTGTTGGAAAGAATTTTTTTCTTTAAGTAGTTCTAACGGCAAAAAACAGAAAATATATACAGGTGCATGTCAAAAAATTCAAGAAATATTATTAGAATATCATTAAAAAAGTTGATTTATTTCAGTAATTCAATTCAAAAAGAGAAACTCAAATATTATATAGACTCATTAAACATAGAGTGATATATTTCAACCATGTATTTCTTTTAATTTTGATGATTATTGCTTACTGCTAGTGAAAACCCAAAATGTAGTGTCTCAGAAAATTACAATATTGAATTTTTTCACAGTATTCTAGACTCATGGTGTCCCACTATAATCAGCTAATTAACTCAAAACACCTGTAAGCCCTGGTTCACACTGGAGCGTTTTGACATGCGATTTGACATGACATGCTTACCCCCTGACACGCCTATTTTCAAGTGGTAAGATCTGCACTAAAAACAGAAAATTAATGCTACTACAACATCTAAACATTGGTATGGTTGATGCAATATGTTTTGGGGGGAAAAAACATACACATTATGGATTTGCAATAACTTTCCTACTTCTACTTCATTCATTCTGTGGATCTGTACTTTCTGTACCTCTTGTGTGGGTCCTTGAATATTTACATACAGGAGCAGCTCTAGAGATGACACTAGATTTAAAGTAGAGCTGGGATTTTAGAACCCAATGATATTTCTTATTTAATCTTAAAGTGGTTGTAAAGGCTGAAGTTTTTTTACCTTCATGCATTCATGTAACCTACTGTGTGTTGCTCCCCTAATACCCACCTGAGCCCCCACTCAATCCAGCGATGTTCAGGACAGCCTTGGCTGTCCCAGGTCTTTCTCCTCCTCATTTCTCTCCTCACTGTCAATCACAGCCAGTGAGCCAATGAAGAGAGAGTGGGGGGCAAAGCTGTATCTCATGGACCCATAGGGCAGGGATCGGAAGCGAGCACGCCCCAGTGCCCCCATAGTAATTGGTTTGCTTTTGGCGGGGACTGGTCAAGGGGAAGGAGCAGCAGGGGACCCGGATAGAGGAGGATCAGGTCTGCTCTGTGCAAAACCATTGCACTGATCAGGTAAGTATAACATGTTTGTTATTTAAAAAAAAAAAATAATAATATTAAAGCTTCAGCTTTATGAACAAGGAAGTATGATTTGTGGATATGGGCAGCAATTTCACTTTTACTAAATTTTTCTTAATTCCTGTAAGATTCCTCTTTTTGTCTCCAATGTAATTAACTTTTGCAATAATAAATAAAGCTTCATGTAAGGGTACAGAACAGAGTCTAAATACGTATGCAAACATAATTGAGAAAATAGATTTACATTTTTTTATGTGATTATATGAACAATAAACCCTGTGTTTCTTTTGAAAAAAAAAAGCATTCTGTATGTTAAAACAGCCCATTAGACAGATGAATTTAAAATTGTAATATGGTGAAATGAGTGAAATACACTGACATACGGCACACATGTATTGCTTAATACAGATGCCAATACATTTGTGTGTGAGAAAGATGAGCAGAGGCAGGGAGTATGCTGGGAGATGCATTGATCTGTGGGTCTTTAATTAAATGCCTTTTAGCTAGACATCAAAATGAGATCGCAGAGGAGAGAGAAGTCAGAGAGAAAGAAGAAAATGGACACCAAGCAGTTACAATTCAACAGTGGAAGAGAGAAGGAAAAAATCAGGATAGGTATCGCAGTGAAATGGAAGACACGGCAGAAGGAGAAACGGTGGGCATAGAGACCTAAGGTTCCTTTGCAGAAAAATAGAGTAGAACCTGATTTTATGTCCAACAATGTTGCTACATATCTGCCATTATGCCAAAATGGCAAGGTTTTCTAATCAGCGTGTTGTGTTACACAGTACCCTAAGCTTCAACTCCTCACATATAACAACTAAGCTGTCCTCACTTATGTGGACTAGTTATTTACAACTAGACCATTCTTCCCACTAGTAGATCTAATATGATTTCTTAGATGATACATAACATGCAGAAATGTGTACAAAAAAGTCTTATTATCTTGTTAGGTCAGTATGTTAGACAAATACTGTAAATTACAATAAAGATTTGAACCATGTTATTCAGTATAGGCAACTTTTAAAAAGAGACCTACGACTGTTGCCTCAATCATACAAAATTTGACAGATATGAAGTACAAGTACCTAGAGGTTGCTGTACAGACCTGCAGCAGCTTCCATTACCTCCCCTCTGACAAAATCCTGGACTGTTCTGATTGAACAAAGCTTTTGACACCACCTGGTAGTGCAAACAGGCAATGAGAGGAGAGCTCTGACAAAAAAGTACCACATCCCAGAAACTGTAAACAAAGCAAGGAAGGACACTGGGGGTTCAAAACAAAACCCCGGGACTTTTAAGGTGCTAAACTATATAGTTGATTAAGGTCACATAAGCATTAAGCTCAAACTAAAAAAATAATGTTTATTTACAAACAATAAAAACAATAATATTATCAACATAATGGATACAGTTCATAATTTCACTAGAATGGTGAAACCATAAAACAACTGATCATTCCATAATATACCACTCTACATGTTTCGCTTGTTCAGCTTCTTCAGGAGTATTAACGGTATATAAATGAACAAAAAATTAGCGCTGGATAATGTTCACCAAATATCTGAACCAACAAAAATGGTGGTCAGCAGATGGAATCCCAGTATCGGAGTCCCCAAACTAAAATGCACACTCACAAAGATGGACCACAGGAGGGCTAATACGATGGATACATAAATAAACCTCAAATTCCACGAATAGCATGAATTGAATCAGAAAGATCTCGTGAGGAAATAAAATCCTCAGATTTGTACCTATAACAGCCTCATAGATGTCCACCAGAACAAATTGTAGATAAAGATCTTTGAATCAGGATAGAGTACACTTGGAGCAAAAGAACTACTAGAGTACAAAAGTTTCATCCAACAGGATAGCTGTCAGACCGGCCAGGTAGTGTCAAAGCTTTCTGCAAACCCCTTTCTGCTGCACAGGAAGGTATGGACCAATAGGAAGGTATGGTACAGAGGAAGCAGGCAAGCTTTAACAATACCAAGAAACAGAACCAGATTTTCACTATTCAGAGATGTTTTGTATTTCTAAAGGGCTTTTCTCCTCTGGGGACTCAAAGCGCTTCAGAAGCAAGGCAACACACTCAATTGGGGCAATTAAATTAAATAAATAAATTCATTAAATTAATTTACCAGCATATCTTTGGAGTCTGGGAGGAAACCATCGCAAGCACATGGAGAACATGCAAACTCCATGCAGATAGTGTTCTGGTCAGTATTCTAACCAAGAGACTTAGTGCTGCAAGGCAGAGGTGCTGACCACTAAGACACTTTGCTGCAACTCAAGAAAATATTGTACAGATGTTCTTCATTGTCATGATTTTACTTCTACTTTTCTGATATAGCGGTTGTGCAGTGTGTCTAACTATAACGGCAAAGTTCAATAGGCACCAGAGTTTGACCACTTTGCCCAGTGCACTCTGCATCTAATGGACCCGGTCTCTCTTTAGAACGTAATAGACCTGGTCAACACACACACACTCTTTCTCTCTAAGCACTACAAGTCAAGTAGAAAGTGAGGCCCGGAGTGCAATGACTGCAAGGAAGATAACGGAGGACCGGGCATGACAGGGATGGATAGGGCAGCAGGGGGTTAATTTTCAGGCAGAAGCTGGGAGGAGGAGCTGGGAGTGTCCGTTGCTGTAGGGGGGCGGAGCGGCTTAAAAGGTGGAGGGGGGCGGAGCTTTGAGCCAGTTCGTCGGAGGGGAAACAGAGAGGAGGCAGTTGTCTCGCTGCTCCTCTGAAGATGTCTGAGGTGGAACGGCTACTCGCGGAACTGCGGCGTCAGGCGGAAGAACGTGGACCGGACTGGCTGCGGGCGCGGATCGGTGGACTGGCGGGAGCGGTCGGAACGGACGGATCGGACGATCGGAGTGGTGAGATGCTGCCGCGCGCGCGGAGGTCTAGGCCTCCGGCGCGTTTTTCTCCCGGGCCTGTCCCTCGGCCGCCTCGTTTGGTTCGCAGCCCCGGGGAGGATCGTTCCCTCCCGCCGGCGAAGAGATCCCAGGGGACTTCAGGGGGTGCCGAGCGGCCTTCCCGCCGAGTACCTGGGGGGGGGGAGGGGCGGGCGGGCCTCGTGGACGGCGGGCGGCCATCTTGCCGGCGGGGGGGGGAGATGTCATGGTCACTGCTGGACGCTCTGCTGAGGGGGGGGGGGCGGCCATTCTGCCTGCGGGGGGGGGTGGACTGCTGGTTTCTTCTGGACGCTCTGCGGAGGGGGGGAGGGCAGCCATCAGGCCTGCAGGGGGGGGTGGACTTCGGGTTGCTGATGAACGCTCTGCTGATGGGGGGAGGGCGGCTCGGGGTGGCTCCACTTTGGCTGCGGCTGCTCGGGACAGGGAAGGTATCACAGGGCCCGGGCAGGTGCGAGGATCGCCTGCGGGCTGTTCTACCCGGCGTGGATCAGGGAGCGCCCGGGGGTCTGCTGCACGTGGGGCTGGCAGGGCTGGTCCACATCGCCAGGCTGCTGCGGATGGATCGGCTGTGCGTGTGGCTTCTCCCCTGCGGGCTACAACGTCGGCCTCCGGGGTCTCTTCCCCCGGGGGGCTTACACCACCGCCTACGTGGGGACCAGAGGATCGCTCGGAAGGGGAGGTCTCGGACGAGGACGCAATTCTGGATCCTAGCGGTGCTGTCGCCGGTCCGGCGGTGAGGAACGCCCCGGGGCCGCCAGGTGAGTCCCCTGATGCGTTGGCACTGTCGCATGCATTGCAGGGCCTGTTGGGGGGAGTGCATGCGGGCGTGGGGTGGCCAGTGCCGCCAGTGGGGGGGGAGCTGGGGGGGGCGGGCGCCTCGGGTGGGGGGGTGACGGGTGGGGGGGACCCTGCCGGGGCTTTGCGGGATCTGATGGATGGGCTGCGGGCGTTGGTTGGGCGCTTTGACCGGGGACAGGCCCCACCGCCTGTTGCCCCGTGGGGGGGTCCCCCGGCGGAGGTGCCGGAGACGGCCCTGGGGGCCGCCGTGGCAGCTCCCGCGGTGGCCCCTGAGGCGCCCGCGTCGGCGCCAGTGGCGGCGGCGGACGGGGGGAAGAAGGAGGCGGTTGTGCGTGAGGACATTGTGCGGTTGGCTGACGCGGCGCGGTGCGAGGTTTACGTGTGTTTTGAGGGCCCGCTGGGGGCTCATTTGAAACAGGACGTCCGGGAAAAAATTTGGAAGGGGGAGTTTGTGGAGATTTTCTCGCTTCTCCCGTTGGAGAAGTTCAACTTGGATAGGGTCAAGCCCGACGATTCCAAGAAGGAGGACGAAGAGAAGCGGCGGTATCGGCTGATTCCGCGCACGTTCTCCAACTGGCTTCAGGCGTTTGCCATCCTGGCGAGTGTCATCGGTGAGAAAAGCCCCGAGCATTGTTCGGCGCTTTTCTGTTACATGGATGCGATCGGTGAAGCCCATCGGGCGTATGGGGGGGTGGCGTGGCTCCGGTACGACGAGCAGTTTCGGCAGCGCAAGGCGGTGCGGCCGGAACTGCGTTGGGATCATAAGGACATCAGCCTGTGGATGAGGCTGATGTCTTCGGCGAGGGCCGCGCCGCAGTTTTTTCAGGGGGGGGCCGGGAGTGCGCCTACCTCGGGACTGTCGGCCGGAAAAAAGTGGGGGGTTTGCTGGCAATATAACGAGGGTGCCTGCAAGTTCGGGGGCACGTGCAAGTTCAAGCACGAGTGTTCCGGTTGCGGTGGGGCCCACGCGTTGTCCCGTTGTTTCCGGAAAGGGAAGCGGGCAGGGGATGCCGCTCAGAAGAGGGAGGACGCCGGTGATGCTGGCAAGGATGCTCCCTTTTCTAAGTAGGTATCCGGATAGGGCGGCGGCTCGGTTGTTGGAGGCGGGGTTTCGGGATGGCTTTCCGATTCCGTGCTCGTTGCCGGGGGTACCGCGGGTTGCCAGGAATTTGAAGTCGGCGTTGGAACGTCAGGGGGTGGTGGACGAGAAGCTGCGGAAGGAGGTGGCGTTGGGGCGCATGTGGGGGCCGCTTGCGGACAAGCCATGGCCCGACTTGGTGGTTTCCCCGTTGGGGGTGGTCCCCAAGAAGGAGCCGGGGAAGTTTCGGCTCATTCATCACCTGTCCTTTCCAAAGGGGGGCTCGGTGAATGATTTCATCGACCCTGAGGTGTGCACTGTTTCTTACACGTCATTTGACGCCGCTGTCCGGTGGGTGCGGCGGTATGGGCGGGGGGCACTGATGGCCAAGGCCGATGTGGAGTCGGCTTTTCGGCTGCTTCCGGTTCATCCTGATAGCTTTCGGCTGTTGGGATGCTGCTGGCGCGACGAGTACTTTGTCGACATGTGCCTGCCGATGGGGTGTTCGATCTCCTGTGCGTACTTTGAAACGTTTAGCTCCTTTTTGGAATGGGTGGTGCGGGATGCGGCGGGTCTGGAGTCGGTCATTCATTATTTGGATGATTTTCTCTGCGTGGGCCCCCCCTGCCTCCGCTGTGTGTGCGATCTTGTTGTCCACGTTGCAGCACATCGCGGGCAGGTTTGGGGTTCCCCTGGCGGCTGATAAGACGGAGGGTCCGACGTCTGAACTGAGTTTCCTGGGGATCGTGATTGATTCACAGGCGATGGAGTGTCGGCTGCCAGAGGCCAAGCTGTTGGATTTGCAGCGGGAGATTCGGGAGATTCAGGGTCGGCGTAAGGTCCAGTTGCGGACCTTGCAGTCGCTTTTGGGTAAACTGAATTTCGCCTGCAGAATCATTCCTATGGGGCGGATATTTTGCCGGCGGCTGTCGGCGGCGACGGCGGGGGTCAGCGTCCCTACTCACTTTATACGGCTGGGGGGGAGCATCGTGAGGATCTGCGGGTCTGGCATGAATTTTTGGCTTCTTACAATGGCCGGGCCCGGTCAGTAACTTTGATTTGGACTTGGTTACGGATGCGGCGGGTTCATCGGGTTACGGGGCATTTTTCCGGGGACGGTGGAGTGCGGAGCCTTGGCCGGAGGCTTGGCGGACGGCGGGGTTCTTGGGCAACCTGGTCCTGTTGGAACTGTTTCCGATTGTGTTGGCTTTGGAGCTGTGGGGGGAGGAATGTCGGAATTTGAAGTTGCGCATCAATTGCGACAACATGGGGGTGGTGCAGGTGGTGAACCGGGTGTCGGCTTCTTCCCCTCCTGTGATTCGTTTGATGCGACAGCTGGTCCTGCGTTGTTTGCAGCTTAATGTCTTCGTTTACGCTGTGCATATCCCGGGCGTTGAAAACGAGTTGGCTGACTCCCTGTCTCGTTTTCAGTGGGACCGGTTCCGGGAGCTGGCGCCGGGTGCGGAGGCGGACGGGGCGCCGTGCCCGGAGTGGATCTGGAAGCTGCCATTGGAGTCGCGGCCGGATGGATTCGGCGGTCAGTGAGTGGGCCCACCTGGGTGGCCTATTCAAAGGTTTGGTCGGAATGGTATGGTCTGGTTCGGGAGGCGGGGGTGGTCGCTCAGGGCGCTGATTGGCGGTTGTTAGTAATCTACTTTCTGGCTAGGAACATGGAGGGTGGGGCGTCGGTCTCTGCGATCGGTCGGAAGTTGGCGGGTTTGGCCTTTTTGTTTAAGCTGATGCGGGTTGAGGACTGGACGAAGGATTTTTGGGTGCGTCAGGCGTTGAAGGGATATCGCAGGCGATGCAGGGTTCAGGATACGAGGAGGCCAGTGACGTTTGCTATTTTGCAGGCCATCTGTGCTCAGTTGGGGGTGGTGTGTTCTTCGGAGTATGAGGTGCGATTGTTTCGGGCTGCTTTTTCTTTAGCGTTTTATGGGGCTTTTCGCGTTGGGGAGTTGGTCAGCCCGTCTAAGCACGTGGCCGGGGGGTTGTTTGACGGGGAGGTGCGCTTGGGGGCGGACAGGGTTGGCCTCTGGCTGCGCAGGTCCAAGACGGATCAGCTGGGCAGAGGGGTGCTGGTGTCGCTGTTTGCTCTACCAGGATCGGGGGTGTGCCCGGTGGCGGCGGTGCGGGAATTTCGCGAAATCCGTGTTGGGGGGGAGGGACCATTCCTGTGTCACTCTGAAGGGTCCTTCTTGTCGAGATACCAGTTTGTGTCGGTTTTTCGTAAGTGTTTACAGGCGGTAGGCCTGGTTGGGAAGGAGTTTGCATCCCATTCATTCCGGATCGGGGCGGCCACGGAGGCGGCCCGGTGCGGTTTGGATGAGGCTGCGGTTCGCAGGATTGGGAGATGGGAGTCGCGGCGTTTTCGTTCTTACGTCAGGCCGCACTTGGTTTTACTTTAATCGTAGTTTGTGCTCTTTCAAAAAAAAAAAAAAAAAAAAAAAAAAATGAACTAACAGGGGTGTGAACTCCGGCATAGGACGGGCACGGGATTTCGTTTAGTGGGTTTACTGCACTGCCCGTGCGGGGGTTGCGAGTATTGTTCTCTTTTCATGTTGGTATGTTACTGTGTGTGACTTTGTGTTAAGCTTGCTGTTTTGTTCCTTTCTCTGGGGGTTTTTGCTGGTGGGTTGGTTTGCTGGGGGTTGGGGTGCTTTTACGTTGTTGTTTTTTCTTTCAGATGGAGGTACGGCTCGCCTCGTCTGGATCGTGGGCCACTCCTACGTGTGTTGGGGGGCCAGGAGAGGAGATCAGCGTCCGGAGGGCAGGCAGCTGGGGATTTCCAGGGGGGAGGCGTGTTTGCGGTGGTTGGGCGTCCCTGGGCTGCGCTGGGGTAGCTTGGTGTCGGAGATTGAGAGACATGTGTCTCGGGGGGGTCCCCCGGCGGTGTTGGTGATCCACGCGGGGGGGAATGACCTGGGGGTCGTGAAGATTCGGGACTTGCTGGCGGAGATCAAGTCTGATTTTCTGCGGCTGCGTTCCCGCTTTCCGGGTACGGTACTGGTGTGGTCGGACATCGTGGCGCGGACGGCGTGGCGGTGGGCTCGTTCGGTGTCGAGCATCCAGAGGACCCGCATTCGGGTCAATAAGGTTATTGGGCGTTTTGTGGCCAGGCAAGGCGGGATTGTGGTTCGCCACCGGGAATTGGAGTGCAATGTGGGCATGTACCTTAGGCGGGATGGGGTGCATCTGTCGGATGTAGGGATTGATTTGTGGTCCTTGGGTCTGCAGGAGGGCATCCGAAGGGCGTTGCGGGTGTGGGGTGGCCCGCAAGGGTAAGGGAGTCACCCTTGTGGGCTGTGGCGGTGTGTGTCTGGTGGTCTTTGACGGTTGGCGGTAAAAATCAGAAGTCATCTGATATGGGGTGGGGGGCCCATTGCTAAGATGGGTCCCTCCGGTGTATTCCTGAACGTTGGAGGGAATACCGGTATGGTTGTCACTGCGGAGGTTGTCTCCGAGCGTTCACAGCTCGAGGCCTGGAGAAGTGGGAAGTGGGTACCGCAGTGACTTGTTGGTTGGAAAAGTTATGGGTCACCGTCAGAGATCACCAGACCGGGCATGTTTGTGTGTTATTGGTTATATGTTTATGTTTACAAGTACATTTGATATTGCACATTTTCTTGGTTATATATATATATTTATGGAGATATATATTTATATATATTTATATATTTTGGTTGGAGTATTTTTGAGGTTTGTAATAAAGGCTGTTGTGGCCATTTTACTCCAAGCAAGGTGTGGTCTCTTACTTATGGAATAACATGGGGGGTTGAGGTGGGAGTATATGGGCAACAGGTAATAGTGGTGGGCCCTTAGACTACCCTGGTCAAGTGAGGCCCGGAGTGCAATGACTGCAAGGAAGATAACGGAGGACCGGGCATGACAGGGATGGATAGGGCAGCAGGGGGTTAATTTTCAGGCAGAAGCTGGGAGGAGGAGCTGGGAGTGTCCGTTGCTGTAGGGGGGCGGAGCGGCTTAAAAGGTGGAGGGGGGCGGAGCTTTGAGCCAGTTCGTCGGAGGGGAAACAGAGAGGAGGCAGTTGTCCCACCCTCCCTCCCTACTTTTTCAGATGGGTTCTTGGTTCTTGTGTTTGTTTGTTTTTTCTTGTCTTGCAGGTTCTGTGGATCGCATGTCATGACAGCGGTGGAGTCGGAATTGGATGCTGGCGGTGTGTGTCTGGTGGTCTTTGACGGTTGGCGGTAAAAATCAGAAGTCATCTGATATGGGGTGGGGGGCCCATTGCTAAGATGGGTCCCTCCGGTGTATTCCTGAACGTTGGAGGGAATACCGGTATGGTTGTCACTGCGGAGGTTGTCTCCGAGCGTTCACAGCTCGAGGCCTGGAGAAGTGGGAAGTGGGTACCGCAGTGACTTGTTGGTTGGAAAAGTTATGGGTCACCGTCAGAGATCACCAGACCGGGCATGTTTGTGTGTTATTGGTTATATGTTTATGTTTACAAGTACATTTGATATTGCACATTTTCTTGGTTATATATATATATTTATGGAGATATATATTTATATATATTTATATATTTTGGTTGGAGTATTTTTGAGGTTTGTAATAAAGGCTGTTGTGGCCATTTTACTCCAAGCAAGGTGTGGTCTCTTACTTATGGAATAACATGGGGGGTTGAGGTGGGAGTATATGGGCAACAGGTAATAGTGGTGGGCCCTTAGACTACCCTGGTCATGCTTGTGGTCAGGGTTGTCGCTCATCTAATCCATATCAGAGCACTGGAGTTGGAGGGCAAGACTATAGAGAGAAAAGAACTGCTCTAGATTTCATCTGGGATTTAGGGTAAAAAGTGTTGGTTAGGTTAAGGTTAAGATCTCTTAACTTTACAGCTCTGCATGAATAGATTACTTCCATGTCACAGTATAATTGCTGTCCTTGAGCTACAGTCAAGTGGCTTTACCTAGGCTGAGTTGGTCATCATTTCTACATCATTTTCATACATAATTTCTGTATTTCAACAGTCTCCTCTTCCCCAGTGATCAGAATTTAATGATGTAGCATTTCACATAGGCAAATCTGATCTGTGTCTGAAAATGAATAACTGTATTTGGATTTGCATGATTGTGACATGCAAGCATCTCAGTTCGGAAGAAAATGTTAATTTTGAATGATGACTAAACGAAGATGGTGCCAACTTCTTGTAAAGAAAAGCAGAAGAATGCATTGCCAGGGGGAGTACACTGATCTCTGTGAGAAGCAAAAAACAACTGCAGGTGTTACTGTTTCACATAGGTCAACAGCCTCTTTCACAATAAATGTCAACTTATGACCATTAGACAGCTGGCATGTCAGAGAACACTAGCAAGCTGTAGTTAAATAGTTTGTTTTCAATTTTTTTGTACTCATAGTTATACTGTTAATAGCAAGGTAAAGTATATGTGAACCCTTACCTTGTAAAACATCCCATTTTGTTTAGAATGAACAGTCAAAACATTTGTGTGTGTGTGTATATATACATATATAAATCCTTTTCTTTTTCTTTTTCATGTGATCACATGATCCCTGTTCACAGTTGCATAAGGAGCTTAGACGGGTGGAGGCATAGACTGCAGGGGGGACATGTCAGCAGGAGGCAGAGAAACAACAGTACACTGATCTTCCCAGTGACCATTGGAGTATAGGCAGGATGTGCTCCCTAGTATAAAGCAAAGAAACTGACCACACAGGGATGAATGTGCTTCCATGCCTTAGCATGCTCAATTTTAAAATAGAAAAGCAGGGGGGTTGGCAGAATTACCAGAAATTTCACACAAAGGAAGCAATGCAAAGAGAACAGGATATTTTCTCATACAATTACATGGCACAACAGACACATATCAGGAATATGAAATGCTGGGTAACATACAATTTAAACTCATTTTTTTTATTATTATATTAACATTTATACACATAAAACAATATGTGATTCCTTTCAATTTCAGTGTGACCCAATTCCTGCACTTTCAAATCTCAGATCAGACCCAATTCCTGTACCTTCAACCTCAGATCAACCCTAGTGCATGCACCTTCAAACCTCAGATCAGCCCCAATGTATGCACCCTCAGACATCAGACCTGCCCTAGTGCATGCACCTTCAGACCTCTGATCAGCCACAGCGCATGCGCCTTTAGACCTCAGATCAGCTTCAATGCACGCATTTCAGATGTCAGATTAGCCTTTATTTCCCAGTGCCTGCACCTTCAGACTTCAGATCAGCCCCAGTACATGTACCTTCAGACCTCAGGTCAGCCCTAATTCCTGCACCTTCAGAGCTCAGATCAGCCCTAATGTGTGCAACTGTATACCTCATCTCCAAATGCTGCAGCTCCAGATATTAGATCAACCTCAATACATAATGCCTTCGAACCTTAGATCAGCCCCAATGCATGTGTAATGTAGCGCCAGTACTCCTAACGGGTACGTGCTATGTGTTAAATTTAGTTTTTGCCCAAAACTGTAATGAGTTTTGGGGCTATTTGTGCTAAATTGTGCTTTGGCATCAGTTTGGCTGGGCTGTATAGAAGTTCTGCCTGGTCATAGGTGGGGTTGTACACCAACACAGTCTGGTTGGACGCATTGGGTATCAATCTCTCTCTGGGAGCCAATCTGTGGGTGCGTTGTCCCACTGTGTATTCCGGGAGAGGGTACTTAAGGTGCTGAAGTCATGTGGTTCTGGGTTCCGGTCCAGAAGTTGTTGCTGACTCTGTGGTCCTGGTCCTCATGACCAGCCCCCAGGGGCCCTCATGGCCTGGGGTGCGAATCCATCCATTTCCGAGCCTCAGAACTGGCTAGTTCGAGGCGCAGTAACTGGAAGGAAGATTCTAAGGTGTTCCAGTGCCGAATCGGGTTTTGGAGAGGCCCAGCAACTCCACATGTGACCAGGGGAGGACTCTTCAGTAAGAGAGACACACACAAGACTGGCTGCTCAGTAAGAGCCTGGAAGCAGAGCTGCCATGGACATTGATTGAATCCACAGTTCTTACGGTATCACCGGACCGGCTAAAAGATTCTGGTACAGTAAGAAAAGTTCCTACTTCTATCCTTCCAGTTGTAACCAAGTTTCCAAGTTTTCAAACAAGTCTGCGTGAGAGACTTTGAAAGGCTAAAATTACCTTAAGGATTTATCCAACAGTTAAAGATTCAAGTTGCGAGCGGCTGTTCCCTGGACTGTGTACATAGAGAGAGACTTTTATTGAAGTCAACAGTTGCAAGCACCTGAGTTAAACTCTACCCTGATACCCTCTATTCCCAACTCAGAGACTGAGTTTGTTCAATTGTTTTATGCAAAATAAAAATCCTAACAAGGAATTCAAGTGTTGGTCTTTACAGTTACTGGGTTATCAGCCCTGGGAACCCCTAGACAAGGACAACAAGTACGAGCTGGGGGAGGTAATTGGTAAGAAAAATTCTGCCGCTCCTTCGGGGGTCAGTGCTACAGTAAGAACGGGTTAACATATTACCTTAGTTTGGATTTCTCTTTTATAGGAGTTTCCAGCCCTTCTGGAGGACCCCTATATATAGGGTTGGTGGAGCCAAAGAGTTAGTGGAGAAGTGTGTATGTTAGAGAGGAAACATACAACAGAGTCCTCCTAAGTGAAACTGTGTTCAGTTCCCCCATGTGGGCATCCCTAGGTACAAACCTTAAAATACCCAACACTTAGCACTGAATTAAAGGGAGTAAGAAATTGAACTTATGCCAAAAGATGTGGGTCCTTGGATTGTAACCAGATGCACCTTTATTATATTACAAATGCCTGGAAGTTATGTTAATTCAATGTAGAGCAAAAAAAATTAAAATACACATCTGTCTGGCGGGATGTTACTTCAAGAGGATGTCTGAATAACTGAGTTGCAGTGTGCAAGTGGACCTGTACCCAGTTGGGCTGCAGGTGGCAGGATAGGGTGACTGATAATATGACACATGAGTGGCGGTGGACAGAATCCTGAATGTAAGCTACATAATGTAAACCTGGTCAAGCTAGGAGTTGATGATGGCTGGTGGAATAGCTTTTTCTTAAAGTGGTTGTACAGTCTTTTCTACAACTTTTACCTACAGGTAAGCCTATAATAAGGCTTACCCGTAGGTAAAAAAAAATATCTCCTAAACCTGTACGGTTTAGGAGATATTCCCCTCGCAATGCGCCGCTGACTGCAGCGGCTCATGAGCACAGGGGATTCTCGGCTGAAAGTCTGGCAAACGCCAGACCCTGCCGGAAACAAAATCTCCAGTGCGCATGCGCGGGAGTAATGATATCCCGGCTCCGGCCAATCACAGTGCCGGAGCCACGATACCCGGAAGACACGCAGAGGGAACATGTCAGCTCCCTCGGCGTGGATCGAGTGAGAGGTCGGGGCCTCGTTCTAAGGTAAGTATTTCATAATGAGCTAGTATGCATACTAGCTCATTATGCATTTTCCCTTGCAGGTCAGAAAAAAAAACCTTAGCGGGTTTACTACCGCTTTAAGTTGTCTAATAGATGATCTCTAAATGGAGAGGTAATAAGTGTGGTGAGGATAAAACACCTGTCCAAAAGCATGGTGCTGTCAACATTGTTAAAACTTAACATAAAAGGTATAGGGAGCAGATTCTTCTCAGAGTAGAGTGCCTGATTTTTCCTGGATCGTGGCGTTTGAGGACCTGAGGAACCCGTGTAACTGTATGGAGTGATGGTAACAGTGGAAAGCAAGATAAGTAAGTTGCTAGCAGGTAGTTTCCCAGCACAAAATAACTATTTTTGGTGGACTGACTCTCTAAAACTATTACAAAGCATCATAAAATGCAGAATTAAAAAATTGTATAGGCGAAAATGATCACAGAAACAAAACTAACTTAAAGCAGAACTCCGGGCAATTTTTTTTTCCATTTTCTCGTTGCTGATCTCCTACCTTCACCAACTATGTCAGCCATGTTCTTCTGAGCTCTGTAGTTCCTCTACAATAGCCTGCTGAACTTGCTGAAAAAACGTTATTGCCTGATGATTTCCTGTTTGTAAGACCGCTGGCTGCTATCCCTCCAGTAACTTCAGCCAGCGGTCTGACACGCCGCCTTGTAGTCCTTTGAAAGCGAGCAGGGAGTTTTATTTCTGCCTGGCTCGCAGTAGTGGGCGAAGGGGGTCTCACAGACCCCGGTCTGTGCCACCCATAGAAGTGTCCTCCTCCTCTGCTCCCTCCTCCTCCTCCCTGCTAGCACCATCCCGGCCCCCCCGCCACCACCGCACCGTCTGCCATCCCACCATTTCTGTCCAGTGTGGGGATAGTTACAGATCATTGGGATTACAGAGCTCATCTTGGGATGACAGATCTGTATGTGAGAACACAGCTCGCCGTACAGCCCCTCCTTCCTGCACACTGGAACAGTGCGCTCTGCGCTGTCTATCACAATTCCAGTGAAGGGAGGCGGGGCTGTACCACAAGCGGTGTTCTCACATACAGACCTATCAGCCCGAGATGCGCTCTGCCATCCCAATGATCTGTATCCCCACTCTGCAATGATGGGCACTGATAAGGCACTGGAGACACCGCACTGATAAGGCACTGGTGCCACCGCACTGATGGGCACTGATAAGGCACCAGTGACACCACACTGACCGACACTGTTAAGGCACTTTTGACACTGTAATGATGGGCACTGATAATCTGCACTGGTGACACTGCACTGATCCGCAATAATAATCTGCACTGGTGACACCGCACTGATCCACACTAATAATCTGCACTGGTGACAGCGCACTGAATATCCCTGACATTCGGCACTGAATATCCCTGACATTCGGCACTGGTGGTCCCTGACATTCGGCTCTGGTGGTCCCTGATATTCGGCACTGGTGGTGATCACTGACATTTGGTTCTGGTGCTCCCTGATAAGGATGAGCCGAACACCCCCCTGTAAGGTTCGCACCAGAACCTGCGAACAGACCTAAACTTTGTGTGAACTTTAGAACCCTATTAAAGTCCAAGGGACTCGAACATTCAAAATTGAAAGTGTTACTTGTGGCTATAATGAATTGTCGGCTCCGTAATACAGAGCACACTCAATGAGTGTTCTCTGTATTACGGGAGCCGACAATTCATTCATTGATAAAAAAAAAGCATGGGGCATGTTGATGGGGACAAGGGCCTCATCCCCACAACCCTGGCCGGTGGTTGTGGGGGTCTGCGGGCGGGTGGACTTATCAGAATCTGGAAGCCCCCTTTAACAAGGGGACCCCCAGATCCCACCCGAAAAAAAAGATTCCAGCGGTGGTAATCCACTCTTGCTATCCAGCAACGGATGATCATCTCTCCAGGGTCCAGCAATGGCTGATCTGATCCAGCGACGGGTGGTTTTCAGTCCAGTGCAGTCCATCCATGCATCCATCTTCTGTCTCCACTGAGGAGACACTGCGGGGATCCCAGCGCCTGACGTTTCTTATATTAGGAGGACGGGGCCACCCGTCACCTGACCCGCCCCCTCTGACGCTAGTGAGGGAAGCCAGGGGTTCCCCAATGACGTATGGGTGAACCCGCCCCCCTCTGATGTAACGGAAACCTGCGTTAAGCCCCCCGCCCGCAGACCCCCACAACCACCGGCCAGGGTTGTGGGGATGAGGCCCTTGTCCCCATCAACATGGGGGCATGGTGTTTTGAGGTGTCACAGACCCCCAAAGCATCTTCCCAATGTTGAGGGCATGTGGCCTGGTACGGTTCAGGAGGGGGGCGCTCTCTCGTCCCCCTCTTTTCCTGCGGCCTGCCAGGTTGTGTGCTCAGATATAGGGTCTGGTATGGATTATTTGGGGGACACCCACGTCAATTTTTGACGTGGGGTTCCCCTTAATATCCATACCAGACCTGAAGGGCCTGGTAATTGAATTTAGGGGAACCCCATGCTTTTTTTTTATCGATGAATGAATTGTCGGCTCCCGTAATACAGAGAACACTCATTCAATGTTCTCTGTATTACGGAGCCGACAATTCATTATAGCCGCGAGTGATTTTAAAAGACTTTTTTTCCTGCAGAAATTACATTTTGTGCAGGGACAGTTCTAAGCACGCGAAACATGCGCCCCTTCACAGGCATACTATACACACCCCCCAGGTACGAAATTTAAAGGAATATTACACTTTTATAGTTTCACTTTAATCATTATTAAAATCACTGCTCCTAAAAAAACTGCAGTTTTTAAAACTTTTTTTTTGCATTGATCCATGTCCCCTGGGGCAGGACCCAGGTCCCCAAACACTTTTTAGGATAGTAACTTGCATATTAGCCTTTAAAATCAGCACTTTAGATTCCTCCCATAGACTTGTACAGGGTGTTCTGGCTTTTCGAATTTGCCGCGAACAGCCCAAATTGTTCATTGTTCGCTGAACAGGCGAACAGGCAATGTTCGAGTCGAGCATGAGTTCGACTCAAACTCGAAGCTCATCCCTACTCCCTGACATTTGGCTCTGTTGGTCCCTGACATATGGCTCTGGTAGTCCCTGACATTTGGCTCTTGTGGTCCCTGACATTCGGCACTGGTGGTCTTTGACATTCGTCATTGGTGGTCCCTGACATTCAGCTCTGGTCGTCCCTGACATTTGGCTCTGGTGGTCTCCGACATTCAGCACTGGTGGTCCCTGACATTCAGCTCTGGTGGTCTCTGACATTTGGCTCTGGTGGTCCCTGACATATGGCACTACTGGTCCCTGACATATGGCTCTGGTGGTCCCTGACATTTGGCTCTGGTGGTCTCTGACATTCAGCACTGGTGGTCCCTGACATTTGGCTCTGATGGTCTCTAACATTTGGCTCTGGTGGTCCCTGACATTTGCCACTGGTGGTCCCTGACATTCAGCACTGGTGGTCCCTGACATTTGGCTCTGGTGGTCCCTGACATTCAGCACTGGTGGTCCCTGACATTCGGATCTGGTGGTCCCTTACATTCGGCTCTGGTGGTCCCTGACATTCAACACTTGTGGTCCCTGACATATGGCACTGGTGGACACTGACACGTTGCACTGGTTTGCATTTATAATAAAATGCTTTGTATTTATAAGGCTGTAACCTATCATACTATGTGTTATGTAGGGCTTGCTGGGTCCAGAATGAGGGGTGTCATTTATGTTGAAGTAGACAAGTTCATATTTACGTGCACAAGTCTAGTGTACCCTCCCACATTCACTCCCATCCCAAGGATTCATGGGAAATGTAGTCTGATTACAGTTAGAGAGAGAAGAGGATATGATGCAATCCCTTCCTGCTCTGAGAGATCCTCCCTGCCAGAAAATATGATGCATTTTTTGAAACACAAAGCTGAATTCCTGAAAATGAAATCAGACATATCTCTTAAACGGTAAGAAATTTCACAAATGTGACAACTGTTTAGTGGTGAGTGTGTGTGTGTGTGTGTGGGGGGGGGGGGGGGGGGGGGGGACTAATGGGGTATTTTTTGAAAATCCCAGAGTTCTGCTTTAATACTTCACACACATGCAAAACTAACATTTACCTACAGAAAGAGAAGCACGGATTAAGAATGAAATGATATAAGGAGTGCTGGACATGACAGTGTGGATGAGGGACACAGAGGGTTAAGCTTTATGGGTGGAGTTTAGGAAAAGGTTTGCAGGAAACAAGTTCAGTGTAGGGGAGGGGTCATATAAAAGGGAGGGGTGTGGCTTTAAGGGATCATTCGGAGCCCAGTGTGACACAGAGGAGGCAGTTTTTCGCTGCTCCTCTGCTATGGCGGATCTCGAGGGACTCTTCGCGCGGCTGCGACGGGGGTGCACGGAGCGGACTGGCTGCGGGAACGCGTGGGTGACCTGGCGGACGGCGATGTGGACGGCGGCGGGACAGGTGAGGTTCCACTGCGCGCGCGGAGGTCTCGGCCTCCGGCGCGTTTTTCTCCTGGGCCTACTCCTCGGCCGCCTCGTGACTCCCGGAGCCCGGGGGAGGACCGATCGGTCCCCCCGGCAAAACGGAAGGTTCGCGGTTCCCCCCGGTCCGGGCGGTCGTTGCGCCGCCGACCGGAGGGGGGCGGGGCTTCGCGGCCGCATGGCCATGGCGCCGGGACTGCACGGGGCCCGGTGGAGGTGGGGGGGGTGCGGATGGATCTGGGTTTGAGGACCAGGGGGGGGTGCACATGGCGGGGGATCCGCGGCATGCTGGGTCAGGGGCCAGCATCCGCGCGGTGGGGGGGAGGGGGGCGCACCGGGGGGGTCGCATGCTGGAGGGGGGGAGGGAGGTTCGCAGAAGGCCGCCAAGGTGCCTGGCAGGGCTGGTTTTATGCGCCGGCATGCCGGGGGCGGAGGGGGGAAGAGGACATTGCCTGCAGTCCCGGATCGCAGGGACCGGACGGATCGCTCGGAGCACAGGGGGATGGCTGCGTCCCCGGTGCGTGCTGGTGAGGTCGGTTCGGAGAGCGAGCTGTCCCAGGAGGAGGAGGTGTCCTTTTCTGCACCCGGACCGGTACCGGTCGCCGAGGCCCCGGGGGGGCCGGGTAAGTTGCGGGAGTCTACATTGCCGGCGGATACTTTGCGGGATCTGATGGGGGTGGCGCTGGGGGGTGCGGTGCCCACGGGATCCCGGGATGTCTTGGGGGGGGTTTCGGCTGGTTCGTCACAGGGGGCGGGGCCAATTGCCCCGGGGGGGCCGTCAGGTCCGTTGCAGGAGCTGTTGGAGGGGCTGCAGGCCCTGGTTGGTAAGTTTGCTGGGGGCTCGGGGTCGCCGCAGGTGGCCCCCTGGTTGGGTACTGGGGGGGGGGCCGGGGGGGCGGAGGCTATGCCTGCGCGGGATGCACCGCCTGCTGCGGTGTCACGGGGCCTGGATGCAGGGGCTGTGGGCTCGGGGGTCCCCCCGGTGCCCGCGGACCCGGGGGCGAGGTCTGACCTGGTTAGGATCGCGGATGCTGCCCGGTGCGAGGTCTATGTTTGTTTTGAGGGCCCGTTGGGGGCGCATTTGAAGCAGGAGGTGCGGGACAAGATAGTCAAGGGTGAGTATGTGGAGATTTTCTCTTTGCTCCCCCTCGAGAAATTTAATTTGGACAGGGTCAAGCCGGACAGTTCCAAGAAGGACGACGAGGAGAAGCGTAGGTATCGGCTGATCCCACGCACATTTGCGAATTGGCTTCAGGCGTTCGCCATCTTGGCTAGCGTGATAGGGGAAAAGAACCCCGAGCATTGCTCGGCGTTATTTTGTTACCTGGACGCGATTGGTGAGGCTCATCGGGTGTACGGAGGGCTGGCGTGGCTGCGCTATGATGAGCAGTTTCGTCAGCGGAAGGCAGTGCGGGCTGACCTGCGCTGGGATCACAAGGACATAAGCCTCTGGATGAGGCTTATGTCTGCCCCGCGGACGCCCACTCCGTTTCTTCAGGGGGGGGCCGGGAGTGCGTCTTCCTCGGGGCTGCCGGCCGGAAAGAAGTGGGGGGTGTGCTGGCCCTTTAATGAAGGGGCGTGTAAATTCGGGGGCGCGTGCCGTTTCAAGCACGAGTGCTCCGGGTGCGGCGGCACCCACCCCCTGTCCCGCTGTTTCAAAAAAGGTCAGCGCGCCGGTGCCGCCGGTCACAAAAGGGATGACGCCGGTGAACCTGGGAAGGATGCTTCCTTTCCTAAATAGGTATCCGGATGGTGAGGCGGCGCGGGGGTTGATTTCGGGTTTTCGGGACGGTTTTAGGATTCCCTGTTCTTTGGGAGGGGTGCCGCCGTTGGCCAAGAATTTGCGTTCGGCTTTAGATCACCCGGGGGTTGTGGATGACAAATTGGGTAAGGAGGTGGCGCTGGGCCGGATGGGCGGGCCTTTCGAGGTACAGCCGTGGGGGGACCTGGTGGTCTCCCCGTAGGGTGTGGTTCCTAAGAAGGAACCGGGGAAGTTTCGCTTGATTCATCACCTATCTTTTCCAAAAGGGGGGTCGGTCAATGATTTCATTGACCCGGAGGCGTGTACGGTTTCTTACACGTCTTTTGACGCGGCGGTACGGTGGGTCAGGCGGTATGGTCGTGGGGCTCTCATGGCCAAGGCGGACGTGGAATCGGCGTTTCGTCTTCTGCCGGTCCACCTGGACAGCTTCCGGCTGTTGGGATGCCATTGGCGGGGCAAGTTTTATGTAGACTTGTGCCTGCCCATGGGTTGTTCCATTTCCTGCGCCTATTTTGAGGCTTTTAGCTCATTTTTGGAATGGGTGGTGAGAGATGTTTCGGGCCTGGAGTCGGTCATCCACTATTTGGATGATTTTCTGTGCGTGGGCCCGCCTGCCTCCAATGTGTGTGCGATTCTTCTGTCCACGTTGCAGCACATTGCGGGCAGGTTCGGGGTGCCGTTGGCGGGGGATAAGACGGAAGGCCCGGTCACGGAATTGAGTTTTTTGGGGATCGTGATTGATTCTCTGGCGATGGAGTGTCGCTTGCCAGAGAATAAATTACGGGATCTGCAGGCGGAGTTGGCAGGTATGCAGGGCCGGCCGAAGGTTCAGCTTCGGGCCCTGCAGTCCCTGTTGGGCAAGCTGAATTTCGCTTGCCGGATCATCCCTATGGGCCGTGTGTTCTGCCGACGGCTGTCGGGGGCCACTGCCGGGGTAACCGCCCCTACCCATTTTGTGCGGTTGCGCAGGGAACACCGGGAGGACCTGCGGGCTTGGCATGAATTTTTGGAGTCGTATAATGGGCGGGCTATGTGGATGTCGGGGCCAGTGAGCAACTTCGATGTGGAGTTGGTGACTGACGCGGCTGGCTCTACGGGTTATGGGGCATTTTTCGGCGGCCGGTGGAGTGCGGAACCTTGGCCACGCTCCTGGGAGGTTGCAGGGTTGTTGGGTAATTTGGTTCTGCTAGAATTGTTCCCGATAGTGTTGGCGCTAGAGCTGTGGGGGGTGGAGTTTCGTAATTTGAAGTTGCGCATCAATTGCGATAACATGAGGGTGGTTCAGGTCATCAATCGGATGACTGCTTCCTCCCCCCCGGTCATCCGGCTGCTGCGACAGCTGGTCTTTCGCTGTTTGCGGCTCAATGTTTACGTTTATGCTGTGCACATACCTGGGGTGGAGAATTCTTTGGCTGACTCGCTCTCTCGTTTTCAGTGGGACAAGTTCCGGCAGTTGGCGCCGGGAGCGGAGGAGTCGGGGGCGCCCTGCCCCGGGTGGATGTGGGAGCTTCCCTTGGAATCGCTGCAGGTTGGTTGAAAAGGTCGTTGAGTGAAGCTACATGGTCCGCTTATTCTAGAGTGTGGGCGGAATGGTGGGCGTTCCTGCGGGAGGTTGGAGTGGCTGGTCGGGGATCCGACCGGCGCTGGGTGGTATTGTACTGGGTGGCCAGGCACATTGAGACGGGCCTGTCTCCCGCGTCGATCGAGCGGAAGCTGGCGGGGTTGGCCTTTTTGTTCAAACTGTGGGGGGAGCCGGACGGGACTAAGGATTTTTGGGTGCGGCAAACGTTGAAGGGGTACAGGAGGGATTGGAAGGGTCGGGATGCGCGCCGGCCGGTGTCTTTTGACAATTTGGTGGCAATTTGTTCTCGGCTGGTGGACGTTTGCTCGTCTGCTTACGAGACCGTTCTGTTTACGGCAGCGTTTTCGTTGGCGTTTTATGGGGCGTTTAGGATAGGGGAGTTGGTGTGTCGCTCAAAACGGGTGGCTGGGGGTCTGTTGGATCAGGATGTGCAGGTGGTTGCGGATCGGGTGAGTATACGGTTGCGTAGGTCCAAGACTGATCAACGGGGCAAGGGAGTAGCAGTTACGCTGCTCGCCCTTCCGGGCTCGGTAGTGTGCCCGGTGGCGGCGGTACGGGCTTTCCGGGCGGTACGGCCCGCGGGGGCGGGCCCCTTCTTGGTGCACGCGGAGGGCTCTTTTTTATCCCGGTTTCAGTTTGTGTCGGTTTTTCGGCGATGCCTGAGGGCGGTGGGTTTGGATGAGCGGGACTACGCGTCCCACTCTTTTCGGATTGGGGCGGCTACGGAAGCAGCTCGATGTGGGCTGGAGGAGGCGGTGGTTCGCCGGATTGGTAGATGGGAGTCCCGGAGGTTCCGGTCCTATGTCCGGCCGCAGTTGCTACTGGGGTAAGGTGGGTGCGGCTGGGGGTGTTGTTTGCTGTTGGTTTTATGGGGGGGAGGACTGTGCCTGTAACATTCCTTTGGTTGTTGTGTTATTTCTCTTGTTTTCATTCCAGATGGAGGTTCTCAACGCCTCGTTTGGATCCTGGGGCATTCGTACGTCTGCTGGGGGGCCAGGAGAGGTGATTCTCTACCAGCAGGCAGGCAATTGGGTATCCCCAGGCGGGTGGCTAGGGTGATGTGGTTGGGGTTCCCGGGCATGAGGTGGGAGCGTGTCATGAGGGAGGTGGAGCGCTTCGCTTTGAGGGATAGGCCCCCGGATGTGCTGGTGGTTCATGCGGGGGGCAATGACCTGGGAGTTCGGAAGGTTAAGGACATTTTGGCGGATATTAAGGCTGATGTGTTGCGCATGCGAGTCCTTTTCCCGGGCACCATTTTGGTGTGGTCGGACATTGTGGCCAGGACGGTGTGGCGTGGGGCTAGGTCTTTAGCCAGCCTTGAAAAAACTAGGATTAGGGTTAATAAGGTAGTTGGGCGGTTTGTAGTGCAGAACGGGGGCATTGTGGTTAGACATCGGGAATTGGAGGTGAATGTGGGGCTTTATCTTCGGCGGGATGGCGTTCACCTATCGGATGTGGGGATTGATCTCTGGTCCTTTGGCTTACAGGAGGGGATACAGAAAGCTCTTCGGGTGTGGGGTGGCCCTCAAGGTTGAGGGGGTCACCCTTTCGGGCTGTGGCGGTGTGTTTTCTGGTGGTTTCTGACGGTAGACAGGTACTCAGAAGGGATCTGAGGGTGTGGGGGGCTCATCTAACGATCGGCCCCTCTGGGTATTCCTGAACGTTGGAGGGAATACGGTTATGTTCACTGGCGGAAGTTGTCTCCGACCGGTCACAGGTGGAGGCCTTTGGGAAGTTGGTCAGGTGTACCGCAGTGATTTGGTATTGGCTTAAGTGGGGTCACCGTCAGAGATCACCAGAATGGGCAGTTAATGTTATTTAATGTGGTTTAATGTTAATAAAGTTATTTATATTTATATATTTATATATATTTATATATTTTCATATTTACAAGTTATTGGAGTGAATTTTGAGTTATGTTTAATAAAGGCTGTTGTGGCCAGTTTACTCCAACCTATGGTGTGGTCTCGTTTCTAATAGGTAAGGAATAGTATAAGGGGAACATTCAGACTACACTAGTCAAGAGAAGCACGGATTAAGAATGAAATGATATAAGGAGTGCTGGACATGACAGTGTGGATGAGGGACACAGAGGGTTAAGCTTTATGGGTGGAGTTTAGGAAAAGGTTTGCAGGAAACAAGTTCAGTGTAGGGGAGGGGTCATATAAAAGGGAGGGGTGTGGCTTTAAGGGATCATTCGGAGCCCAGTGTGACACAGAGGAGGCAGTTTTTCCCACCCTCCCGCCCTAATGTTATGTGTTTGTTTTGCTGTGTCTTTTGTTGCTGGTCTTTTTCTTCTTTTGCAGGTTTCATCGGTTGTCACGGCAGCTGAAAGTTTTTCGTGTTGGCGGTGTGTTTTCTGGTGGTTTCTGACGGTAGACAGGTACTCAGAAGGGATCTGAGGGTGTGGGGGGCTCATCTAACGATCGGCCCCTCTGGGTATTCCTGAACGTTGGAGGGAATACGGTTATGTTCACTGGCGGAAGTTGTCTCCGACCGGTCACAGGTGGAGGCCTTTGGGAAGTTGGTCAGGTGTACCGCAGTGATTTGGTATTGGCTTAAGTGGGGTCACCGTCAGAGATCACCAGAATGGGCAGTTAATGTTATTTAATGTGGTTTAATGTTAATAAAGTTATTTATATTTATATATTTATATATATTTATATATTTTCATATTTACAAGTTATTGGAGTGAATTTTGAGTTATGTTTAATAAAGGCTGTTGTGGCCAGTTTACTCCAACCTATGGTGTGGTCTCGTTTCTAATAGGTAAGGAATAGTATAAGGGGAACATTCAGACTACACTAGTCAAGGCTTTTTAAAAACACCTAGACATTTTCAAAAAACATTATCAAAAAATATGGGGATTTGGTCTCCCATATAGAGGAGTATAGCTCCCATGGTTCAGTGAAGCAGGATCTCCTAGTCTATGGATAGTGTAGGACTCACTAATCATGGGGTACTTTGTCGCAGTAAGTGGGCTTAAGCACCGTATAGCAATATGGTGTGACCAAATTCCCATATTTTTTGATAATGTTTTTTGAAAATGTCTAGGTGTTTTTAAAAAGCCTTCCCGGAGGTAAATGTTAGTTTTGCATGTGTGCGCTGTAATATTTTTGTTCTGTTGTATGGTCTTATAGCAGCACCATCTTTATACATTTTTTTAGGGTGTGCCCCCCAAATATCTTGTTTGTCTGCTTTAATACTTGGTACATGTTATGCCGCGTACACACGATCAAATTATCCGGTGGACTGGAGTCTGCCGGACAATCTGCCCGTGTGTGGGCTGCAGCAGACTTTTTCTTCCTAAAAGTCTGGAGTTAGGAAGACTCAAAATTGTCCACCGGACTCGGCAGTCCGGCGGAAAATCCATCCATCTGTGTGCTAGTCCGCCGGACTTTTGAAATTAACGGACTTGCCCACACACGGAGAAAAGTCCATTCATTTTGAACGTGGCTCCAGGTAGACAGAACTAGCGCAGGAAGTGAATGTCGCCGCCTCCATCGGCGAGATTGACACCTCGCTAGCCCCGTCACCTGGTATGGATTTAAAAAGGAACCCCTACACCGAAAAAATGGCACGGGGTCCCCCCAAAGTCCATAGCAGACCCTTATCTGAGCATGCAGCCCGGCCGGTCAGGAAAGGGGGTGGGGGGTGGGCAAGTCCGGCCATAGTCTGGCGGACTGTCTGCCAGAAAAGTCCGGTTGTGTGTGGGCAGGTCCGCTCATTCGGAAAGTCCCGCGGACCTCCGCTGCAAAGTCCGGCCGGTTGTCCGCCAGATAGTCCGATCGCATGTACGCAGCATTAGTGCTCATGCAAAACAGCACAGAGCAAAATGGAAAAAAGCTGCCTTACATAGCAACAAATCTGAGACCGTGAGCTTTTCTGAAATCACTAAACCGATGAAAGATGAAATGTTTGGTTCCTATAGGCTACTGAACATTCAACACTATCATTGCAGTACTTAATTAATTAAGCTTATGCTTGTTATTTGCCTGGTGACAGAGTGATCTCTAGCTTCCTGTTCTATTCTCCTCCATGAATCATTCTCTATCCTCTCTCCCTACCTGCTCTCCCTGTCTCCACTGCTGTCTGAACATACTTCCTCCCTCAACGCCTCCTCTCTTTCTTACAGTTTTCTTCTCATCCACGGGGAAACTGGATTTTCCACCTAATCCTATTACCCCCTGTGATTCCACAGAGTATCATTAAAAGCGCTCAGCACATCAGGGGAGCACAGGGGGCAAATCTGTCAGTGGGAACATAAGAAGCTAGGGAATAGGAAGGAGAAAGGGATGCTGAACTACCTGTAGAGGTGTTAACGGTAAATAAAAGGCAAAGAAGAAAGAAATCGCGTGGGGATTGATTGGAGAAATAAAAGCAGCCGGGATGGAAGGATTTGTTTGCAAAACGAAAAACAGATTTATTCAGTAGCGTTGATTCTTATTAGAATCCTTGTCACAAGCCTTTTGCTCTCAGGCTCTGGCTATTGTTGCAAGTGAGTTACTGCCCCTGGGGGGGGCTATTAATGGCATGATCTGATTTTCACACAGAGCACAGCAGCGGTACCCGTCAACTCAGCCTCTCAGCCAGAAGCAACCACACAGCTGCATGTCAGCTGCAAACTGTGCAGAGGTGGGAGGGAGAAGAGAAAATGTATGCAAGCAAGAAAGAGCGAGAAAGAAAAGCAACATGTTAGAGAGAGATAGAGAAGCGACATCTGGCTTGTGTGTGATTAAAGGGTCAAACCTGAAAAATGATTTATGTCTTTAAAATCCCTGTGGGTGTTATATATGAAAGATAGCAGTACTTTGATAATGATGGCCTGCAAAGGACCTATCGTGTCTCCCTCTGCACAAAATGAAATGGTTATAAAGATATAGATTGTGATTTTACCCAATTCCAGCTGAAGCATCCTAGGCCCTGCTGGGCATTATTGACAGCATTTGCTAGGGCAATCATAGTTACATAGTTAGTCAGGTTGAAAAAAGACACAAGTCCATCTCGTTTAACCATAAAAAATAAATAAATAAAATATCTTAAAGTGGGGTACCCCTTAAAAAAAAAAATTAAAAGTCAGCAGCTACAAATACTGCAGCTGCTGGCTTTTAATAATCGGACACTTACCTGCCTCAGGGTCCAGCGATGCGGGGGAACGAAGCCCCCCCTCGTTCCCCGCTCTGCTCGTGGCGCCGTCATGCATACTGTGGGCACCCGGCTGTGGCTTCACAGCCGGGCACCCACTGCGCATGCGTGAGCGGCGCAGGGCGCCGTGATACGCCGTACAGTCACCTGGGACACGTGACAGGTCCCAGGTGAATGTGCGGCGCAAGGGGAAGTGATGTCACCAGCCCGGGCAATGAAGAAGGCAGACTACGAGGGACCCCCTAGCAACCGGTATTTAGAGGTGAGTAAAAAATTTTTTTTTTTTGCCAATTATTTTTTATTTTTTTTTAATGAATTTTAAGCAGCTTTTCATTTTTTGGTGGCAACACCACTTTAACTACTTCCCACCCGGCCAATGTATATAAACGGCCGGGTGGGAGCCTCCTCCTTCTGACTGGATGTTCCGGAACGTCCTTCAGAAGGAGGGGGATCGCAAGCGCATGCCCATGCATCGGCGTGATCCCGATGCGCTCGTGTCACCCGGACACGACGCATCTCGGATCGGCAGGAGGGCTCTGTGATTGGCCCTCCTGATCACATGACGGCTGTGTCCAATCACAGCCGTCATGTGATGTAAACAAACAGCCGGTTGCTAGGTAATTAGCTCTCCTCTTCTCACACGGAAGTCGTCGCTGAGGAGAGGAGAGCAGATCGCTGCAGCCGGCTGGTGATCAATGAGTATGAGCTGTTTTTACAGCTTTTTACTCACTGATCACCAGTCTAGTATAAAACACACATGTCCCCACACATGTCCCCAAAACACACATGTCCCCAAATAATAAAAAGACATGTCCGCAAATAATAAAAACACATGTCCCCCACATATGTTCCACTAAAATCACATGTCCCAATGATCATTTGCGTACATATGTCCGTGATCACAGCAACCAATTATTATACACTTAACGGAATTTTTTTTTGCCAAAAACATGTAGCAGAATACATTTTGGCTTAAATTTATGGCAAAATTAGATTTTATTGGATTTCTTTGAAAATAGAAAGAAGAAAATATTTTTTTTTTCCAAATTTCCGCTCTTTTTGCGATTATATCGCAAAAAATAAAAACCGGAGTCGTGAATAAATACCACCAAAATAAAGCTCTATTTATGCAAACAAAATGATAAAAATTTCATTTGGGTACAGTGTAGCACGACCGTGCAATTGTCATTGAAAGTGCGAGAGCGCTGAAAACTGAAAATTGGGCTGGGAAGGAAGGGGGGCGAAAGTGCCCTGTATTGTAGTGGATATAATCCCATATACCCAATACTATACCCACAGTTGATCCAGAGGAAGGTGAAAAAAACCCCTGAAAAGTATGATCCAATTTGATACAGCAGGGGAAAAAATTCCTTCCTGATCCCCCAAGAGGCAATTCAATTTTCCCTGGATCAACTTTACCTATAAATGTTAGCACCCAGGTATATTATGTACATTTAGGAAAGAATCCAGGCCTTTCTTAAAGCAATCTACTGAGCTGAACAGGACCACCTCTGGAGGGAGTCTATTCTGCATGTAGCTTTGTAATATAACAATGCTGTAACAGAAATCAATCTAGTCCCACAGTAGATGGGTGTTCTAATGGATGCCATTGCAATGTACGTGCATAGAGGGGTGCAGGGTCATTATAGCCAAGGCAATACACAATGTTCAGCAGTGAGTGGCTGGCTGTTACAGCAACCAGGTAAAGCCAAAACTATCTTGCATAGGGAGACATGTGGAGTCCCTTTGTGGACTCTATTTTGCAAGTTTACTTTGTTTTCAGTATGCTCCACAGCATATGCCATACCTGGGGAAACCGGAGATTCACTGTCGCTATTGTCCTCCAGGTCCCATGCCCTACTACATAGGGGATTGTTTGTTCGGCAGGGGTGCCATTCGCAGAAGACTTTGGATTTTCCTCAAGCAATGCAAAGTGTTCTCTGATTGGACGAGATGGAGATCACAATCACTCCACCTCATCCAATGAAGGAAGTCCATGTACTCATTGGGAAACAGGGAAGACATTCTCTAAACAGTGCCTGTGCTAAGTGGACCACTCCCTGTGGTTACTGTGCAGCAATTTGAGCACCTGACAATACCCCATAATTCACTGCGAGATTGCTGTATGATGATTGGCCAGAGCATGTACCTGACCTGCATGCTTTGGCTAATCACAGAGAGAGCCAAAATTGCCCAGAGGCAGGGTGTCTTTGGCCAATTATGGCTCAGGGAGACTAAGAAGTCCATGCCCTGCACTATATAAGGCTGCTTACATAGCGGCCGCATGTAGTTTTGTTGGTGTGGACAGAGTGATAGCTTGAGTTGGATGCAGGTTACTCAGTTAGTGGCAGTGTATTTGATATATATATATATATATATATATATATATATATATATATATATATATATATATATATATTTACAGACAATCTAATATTAATATATATCTCCTAACATAAGCGCCTTTGAAACCACTTTCCACAGACGTTGGCCGGTTACCTGTGAGGACAGTCGGTGGTACTTCAACAGCAAGCCTGCTGTTCTACTAAGCCTTATGTGACCCCCCTGAACAAGGTTGGTCACTGGCTTTTTGGTAAGCCTCCATTGCTTATTCCTAGGTGACGAGCTGCACTAGTGGTGGAAACTTATCATTTGGATTTTGTTTGTGAACACTTCTTTGTTGAATTATATCACCCATGAACTGTTTTTGCGTTTGATACACGTGTTTGTTGCTTATGGATTGATCATATTAACACGTATGGACTATTATGATGTTTTTTTTTTGATTATTTGATTATTTAGAACACACCTTTGTATAATCACGTTTTTTATTCATAATCACTTGCATTATTAGTTCATTACCCAGCGCTGCACTTTTTGTCTATTTATATTTCTCTGTGCCCTATATCGGGGTTATAGTGCTTAGCTGCAGGGTATCCTTCACGGTTTATTTATTCATTTATTTATGTATTGTTTATTCCACACCTAGCGCAGTTCTTTTCTTTTTTAAATTAATAGCTGTGTGTTGAGTTATTTTGAGGGGATAGCAACATGCAGAATAGTTGGTGGAGTGAATAAAGCTGTCATCCTCTGTCACCCAGGCTCAGAGTAGTTTGCCTTCCAACACAGCTGCCAAAGCAGCCTATTCCACCGGCTCCTTGTCCACAGTCACTCCTTCCAAAGCCCCACCATCATACACGGAGGAGTCACCAGAATTATTCAACCACAGTGTCGGTTACATGCTACTAGAGGATGCGCAACGATTTGAAGGCTCTGATGTTGGTTCACAGGCTGAGGAAGGGTGTAACGTGAGCCTAAAGAGAGGGGGTGCCACAGAAGGACAAGTAACCGGGACTCGTGTTCCCCCAGCTGCAGCATACTGCCAAGTTTGCTCCAGTGATGAGGAGGGAGGGGATGATGAGGTCCCTGACTGTACTTTGGTGCCCGACAGAAGAGAGGAGGAAAGGGAGGAGGAGAAGGAGTTTGTGGCACAACTCAAACAATGCAAGATGTCTTCTAAGGGTCAGCTTTAGGGCAGGCACCCTATTTCATCACCCCACAGAGCTCCGCAGGTGCAGGGCGCTACTGACTACCCGCTGACTTTTAAAAGTTCAGTTGCATTGCAGTTTGCAACCTATTTCTGAACCGGATCAAGCGTGGCCAGAACAGCAGTCACTTGGGCACCACATGTTTGAGCAGACATATGACGACATATGATGACCTGCCATGCAGTCTGTTGGCAACAGCACTTGAAAGACCCACATCATAAAAAAAGACGGACTTCTCCTTGCTCCTCATCTGGGATCTCCAGCCCTACTATACATCCAGTCCTCTCAAAAACCTGCACTGAGAGGAATGAAGGTATAGCAATAGGTGTCCCAAGTACTTGCAGCAAATCTACTAGCAGTACACCACCAATTGATTTTAGCAGGCAAATTTCCTTACCTCAGTTTCTGAACCATAAAAATTGAATTCGGTCCCAGCCATCCACATGCGCAGTGTCTAAATGCTAGCGTGACCAAATTGCTAACACTGAAACTGCTGCTTTTTCAGCTGGTAGACTCTGCCCCCTTTTGTTAATTTTTTGGAATGTGCTGTACCACAGTGGCAGGTTCCAAAATGCCATTTCTTTTCACGAAAGGCCATTCCGGCTCTCTACCGGTATGTGGAAGACAATGTTTTGGCCTCATTGGACAGGGCAGTCAGCAAAAAGGTTCATATTACTGCTGACTTGTGGTCCAGCAGGCATGGGCAGGGAGGTTACCTTTCCTTCACGGCGCACTGGGTAACTCTGGCAGCTGGGAAGTATGCAGGAGAGGGTGTAGTTTTGTTGGAGCTTGTTCCACCACTACGCCTCCAAAAAAACTGGTGATGATTCTGCCACAGCTCTCTCTTCCACCCCCTCTGCTTCTTCTTCCTCTATGGCCTCTTCTGCAGATTTGTCCTCTGAACCAGTAGTGCTCTGAAAGCGTTCAAGGGGCTATGCAAGCAGTCAGGCTAAAAGATGCCATGCGGGGCTTGAGTTGGTCTGGCTTGGGGACCGGAGCCACACTCAGAGATTCTGTCAGTTCTGCAGGGGCAGGCTCAGAGGTGGTTGACGACATGCCAGGTTCAGCCAGGAATGATTGTATGTGACAAAGGCACCAACCTTCTCTCCGCCCCCCGTCAGGGACACTTGACCCATGTTCCATGTTTGGCACACGTCCTGAATTTGGTGGTGCAGTGGTTTTTGACCAAGTACCCAGGATTACAAGATCTCCTGAGGTAGGCTAGAAACTGGTTATACAATGCCAGTGCTTGGCTGGCTGACATTCAAAGGGAATGCAACCTGCTCACCAACCGCCTCATTTGTGATATGCCCACCAGGTGGAACTCAACGTTGGCAGTGCTGCAGCAGGAGGAGGTAGTTACAGATCATGTGATCTTTAGTGACCCAGAGGACTCAGAATTGAATGCCTCTGCAAACTTATTCTGCATAACCTCCCTGATTCTGCAAAGCCTGCAAAGGACCCTAGGATTCGTGGTATCAAAGAGAGGGATCATTATTGGCTGGCAACCCTTCTTTATCCACATTACAAGGGTAAAGTTGTAGAACTCATCCTGCCTTCACAGAGGGAGCAGAGGATGAAACATCTTCAGGAGGCATTGAAGAAAGGTTTGTGTAACGCATTTCCAAACCCTGGGATGTTACCATTTCCTGGTGCTGGACAACGTGTTGCTGAGGCTTCGTTCAGTCAGAGGTAGTGCCGTGGAGAAGGTGGCTGGCTGACCGATGCCTTTAAACAATTTTTCCGTCCTCAGTGCCAAGGTCTGATTGGTTCAAGCAACCATCACCAGTGTCTGCATTATATGGTGCAGGAATATCTAGGGGCAAGAGCAGACTTGGAGACCTTTCCAAAAGAGCATCCACTGGGTTACTGGGTCTTGAGGATGGACCATTGGCTAGAACTTGTTCAATATGCAATCGAGATACTGGCCTGTCCTGCATTCAACATGCTTTCTGAACGGACATTCAGTGCTGCTGGAGGGTTTGTAACAGATCAAAGAGTGCGCCTGTCCACAGACTCTGTTGATAGGCTCACAATTATAAAAATGAATCAGTCCTGGATCAGCAGCTATCAAGCACCTGATGCTGGTGTAACTGATTGCATTTGCTATGGATCTGGGATCCCTTGAAGACTGCCTATGCTATTCCTCCTCAATTTTGATAATGCTAGCTTCCAAACATATTTTTGGTTTAGGGCACCATCACCACCACCCAAGGCCCAATTTTTGGTCCCTGTTTAACAGGAGCATGTTATTACAATTTTTGATATACCGTATATACTCGAGTATAGGCCGACCCGAATATAAGCCGAGGCCCCCAATTTACCCCCAAAAAAACTGGCAAACTTATTGACTCGTGTATAAGCCGAGGGTGAGACATGCCTGTCCATCCCTGTGTGTGTGTCCGTCCATCCCTGTGTGTCCGTCCATCCCTGTGTGTCCGTCCATCCCTGTGTGTCCGTCCATCCCTGTGTGTCCGTCCATCCATCCCTGTGTGTGTGTGTGTCCATCCATCCATCCATCCCTGTGTGTGTGTGTCTCCATCCATCCATCCATCCATCCCTGTGTGTGTGTGTCTCCATCCATCCATCCCTGTGTGTGTGTGTCTCCATCCATCCATCCATCCATCCCTGTGTGTGTCTCCATCCGTGTGTGTGTGTGTGTGTGTGTGTGTGTGTGTGTGTGTGTGTGTGTGTGTGTGTGTGTGTCCAGCCTACCTTTGTCCCGAGCCTCCGTCCCGTGCCTTGCCTCCTTGCCTCCGTCCCGTGCCGTGCCTTGCCTTGCATCCGTCCCGTGTCGTGCCTTGCCTTGCCCCCGTCCCGTCCCGTCCCGTGCCGTGCCGTGCCGTGCCGTGCCTTGCCTTGCCTCCGTCCCGTGCCCTCTTCGTCGGCGGCCATTGTAAAATTCAAAAGCTGCGCCGCCGCCTTCGCCTGTGATAGGCGGAACACTGAATTTCCCAGCAGCCTGTGTTCCGCCTATCACAGACGTCGTATCATCCTCGTCCGTAGTACGAGGATGATACGATGTCCGTGATAGGCGGAACACAGGCTGCTGGGAAATTCAGTGTTCCGCCTATCACAGGCGAAGGCGGAGCTGGAGGCGCGGCTTTTGAATAGAATGGCCGCTGTCTGTCTGCTCGACACGCTGATCGAGCGGGCAGACAGCGATGACTCGAGTATAAGCCGAGGGGGGCACTTTCAGCCTCAAAAAAGAGGCTGAAAATCTCGGCTTATACTCGAGTATATACGGTAATATTTCACAGCAGGGCCTGTTCTTGTGCCCAACAAGAGTATCTGTGAGGGGTTACAGTGTTAAGGCACCACCACCCAAGGCACATTTTTTCTGCCCCTGTTTAACAGGGGCATGTAATTACAATTTTTGATATAATATTTCACAGCAGCTCCCATTCCTGCACCCAAATAGAGTAACTGAGGGGTCACAGTGTTGTGGCACCCCCACCCAAGGCCCAATTTTTCTGCCTCTGTTTAACAGAGGCATGTAATAACAATTTTTGATATAATATTTCACAGCAGGGCCCGTTCCTGCGCCCAACAAGTGTATCTGTGAGGGTTTACAGTGTTGAGGCACCACCACCACCCAAGGCCCAATTTTTTGGTCCCTGTTAACTGGAGCATGTTATTACAATTTTTGATATATTTCACAGCAGGGCCCATTCTTGCACCCAACAAGAGTATCTGTGAGGGTTTACAGTGTTGAGGCACCACCAACACCACCCAAGGCCCAGTTTGTCTGCCCTTGTTTAACAGGGGCATGTAATTACAATTTTTGATATAATATTTCACAGCAGCTCCCATTCCTGCACCCAACAAGCGTAACTGTGAGGGGTTACAGTGTTGTGGCACCACTACCCAAGGCCCAATTTTTCTGCCCCTATTTAACAGGGGCATGTAATTAAAATTGTTGATATAATATTTCACAACAGGGCCGGTTCCTGCGCACAACAAGAGCAACTGTGAGGGCTTACAGTGTTCTGGCACCACCAAAACCAAAGGCCCAAATCTTCTGCCCCTGTTTAACAGGGTCATGTAATTACAATGTTTTAATTAATAGTTAAGCAAGGCCCATTCCTGCGCCCAACAAGAGTAACTGTGAGGGGTTACAGTGTTCTGGCACTACCAACACTCAAGGCACAATTTTTCTTACTTTATAGTGCAGTCCATATAGTATATATACTGCTGTTCAGCGTATATAGTGACTGGGGGCTATGACTAAGGCCTTATAGTCTGAAACGCGTCAATTAACTTAATCTGCATTTATTTACTGTGGCTATTTAATAAAATTAAGAAATTTTAAGTGCAACAACCAGAGTGCGGATCATTTTTTTCTACATTACTCTACTCAGCCAGCAACTGTGTATCGAGCACCTGGGAGCTCTGCTATCTATAGGGTGTATGGGTAGTAGCACTGACATTTCTGTTTATACCTCAGAGTATATAGTGACTGGGGGACCCCACGCCATTTTTAAAAAAATATTGGTGCGGGTTTCCCTTAATATTCATACCAGACCCAAAGGGCCAGCGATTTTTTTAATGATTTTTATCTATAATGTTGGGATCTGACAATACATTACAGCCGTGAGCAGTTTTAAATGACATTTTTTTCTTTAGAAACTCAATTTTTCTGTGGTACTGTTACTTCATTTTTCATTTTTATTGTTTCACTTTAAGCAGTATTAAAATCAGTGCTCCTAAAAAAAATGGCTATTTCTAAAACTTTTTGTTGCATTGATACATGTCCCCTCGGGCAAGACCCAGGTCCCCAAATACTTTTTATGGCAAAAAATGGGTTTCCTCAAATTGGGATTTTAAATGGACCACAAATGGTAATAATAAATATGACAAATGTATTAATATATATATAAGACAGAAACATAAATGACAAAGCACAAAAGGGTAAAAGCAAAACACATAATGTTGGGGGCAGATGTGAAGCCAGCTGAAAGGGAAGCCCGAAAACTGTCAAACCCGACAGAGCTTCCAACACATTTCAAAAACACACAGTGTAGATCTTCTTCAGTGTAAAGGGCTTGAAACTTCCAAAGCTGTGGCTTAAGCCCCGAATGTAAGCGTTCCACCGAACAGCAGAAATAACTCAAAAGGTGAAGTGTATGTCTGTCAGAGCCACGCATGGATACTGGCCAGAGTGTCATGGACCAAGGTAGTTCACATGTGGCCCAGTAAGCACTTAAGAGGAATGCATTAGGCCAATGAATTTCACTGCAACATATCTCAGATTTGCAGGAACTTCAAAAAGTAGAGAATATTTGTCATCCAAAGGCGTATTGTGTCAGTGATAGACACAGTCTCAGTCTTATGAAGTTTCAAGCCCTTTTAGTCCCTGAAGAAGATCTACACTGTGTGTTTTTGAAACGCGTCAGTCACTCTGTCGGTTGACAGTTTTTGGGCTTCCCTTTCAGCTGGCTTCACATCTGCCCCCAATATTATGTGTTTGCTTTTACCTTTTTGAATTTTTGTCATTTATGTTTTCTGTCTTATATATATTAATAATAAATAAAATTAATACATTTTTACATTTTTATGATTACTGTTTGTGATCCGTTTAAAATTGCAATTTGAGGAAACTCATTTTTTACTATATGTATCCGGGATGTGGTCCACAAACAGCATAGTCAGCTGGCTGGGGCAAACTCTCTCTCTATCACTTTTTATGGCAATAACTTGCATATAAGCCTTTAACCACTTCCCACCCAGCCAATGTATATAAACGGCCGGATGGGCGCTCTCTCTTTCTGAGTGGATGTGTGCCCTAGCAGTGGCGTGATCCCAATGCGCTCATGTAACCCGGACACGGCGCATCTCCAATCGGCAGGAGGGCTCTGTGATTGGGTGATTGGACTTCCTTGGACAGCTGCCATGTGATGTAAGCACAGAGCCGGTTGGTAGGCAATCTGTTCTCTCTTCACACAGAAGTTGTCCGTGAGGAGAGGAGAGGGGATCGCTGCAGCCAGCTGGTGATCAGTGAGTGTGAGCTGTTTTTTATAGACATGTGCACACTGAAATATTTTGTTTCGGAATTTAGTTTTCGTCCGAAAAATAAATTTATTTAGTTACTCCCGAAATTCGTTTTTATTTATTTTGTTTCTTTTAAAAATGCATTAGTCTGAAAATCCGAAATAATTAAAGCGGCAGTTCACCGTTTTTTTTTTTAAAGCCAGCAGCTACAAATACTACAGCTGCTGACTTTTAAAATAATGACACTTACCCGCCCAGCGTGCCCGCGATGTCGGCACCTGAAGCCGATCTCTCAATCGTCTCTCGGATGCTGCTGCCGCCATCTTGGGTATGGGAATCAGGAAGTGGCGCCTTGCGGCTTCATTTCCCGGTTCCCTACTGCGCATGCGCGAGTCGCGCTGCGCAATAAGGATGGTCCCCGCTGTCTCTGGGATCCGTGTGTTTCCCAGCAGGCAGCGGGGGACCTTCGGAAAGGGGCCTAGATTCTGCTGAAAGGGGCGTAGCTTCTGCAGAATCTACGCCGGAAGTGGGTGCAGATACCTGTACTGTACAGGTACCTGCACCCCCCTCCGCCCTGAAAGGTGCCAATTGTGGCGACGGAGGGGGGAGGGTTCCAATGAGCGGAAGCTCCACTTTAGGGTGGACCTCCACTTTAAGGTTGAATCTGTCATTGAAGGCTTATGGTATCTGTCGAATGTTCTAAGAAGATTCGACGGAGCAGCTAAACTGTACACCGCTGCAATCGTACATTTCCGGTCGAATGTTCCACCTGCAAGCTATAGTAGAATTCTAATGACACTAGTAATTATATTTATTAATTATTATTACTAGTCAATCAACATTAGAATTCTTCTATAGCCTGTGGGGAAGCATTTGACCATAAATGTCCACTCGTGGCCACTGCTTCCTCGAATCTTCATGTTGAATCTTTTGTCTCTATGTCGAATAATCTTGGACTAATAGAGTTAGGTTAGCCACATTCGACCTTTTTTGCTATTGTCTCTATAATGTCGAATCTTTTCTCTCTATGTAGAATAATTTTGGACTAATAGAGTTAAGGTTAGGCACATTTGACCACAGATTTGATGGACACAGATTGCTATTGTCAGCCGAAATAATTAAAGCGGGATTCCACCCTAAAGTGGAACCTCCGCTGATCGGATCCCTCCCCCCCACAATTGACACCTTTCAGGGGGGAGGAGGGTGGAGATACCTGTCAAAGACAGGTATTTTCACCCACTTCCGGGCATAGACTCCCGTGGGAGTCTACGCCATTTCCTGCCCTGCCGCGCTGTCTGCTGGGACACACACGGGTCCCAGTGACAGCGCGGAGATTTCCTATTGCGCGGCGCGGCTCGCGCATGCGCAGTAGGGAACCGGGAAGTGAAGCCGATTCGCTTCACTTCCTGATTCCCTCACCTAGAATGGTGGCGGCAGCAGCCGAGAGCCGAGCGATCGATCGGCCTCGGCTGCCGGCATCGCTGGAACCCAGGACAGGTGAGTGTCCATTTATTAAAAGTCAGCAGCTGTAGTATTTATAGCTGCTGGCTTTTAATATTTTTTTTTTGGTGGAATCCCTCTTTAAGGTCGAATCTGTCATTGAAGGCTTGTGGTGTTTGTCGAATGTTCTAAGATTTGACGGAGCAGCTAAACTGTACGACGCTGCAATCGTACATTTTCAGTCAAATGTTCCGCCTACAAGCTATAGTAGAATTCTAATGACACTAGTAATTATATTTATTAATTATTATTACTAGTCAATCAACATTAGAATTTTTCTATAGCCTATGGGCAAGTATTTGACCATAAATGTCCTCTCGCAGCCACTGCTTCCTCGAATCTTCATGTTGAGTCTTTTCTCTCTATGTCGAATAATCTTGAACTAATAGAGTTAGGTTTTTGTCTATTATCTCTATAATGTCAAATCTTTTCTCTCTATGTCAATTTTTTTCTCTCTATGTCGAATCTTCTCTCTCTATGTAGAATAATCTTGGACTAATAGAATTACGGTTAGGCACATTCGACCACAGATTTGATGGAACACAGATTGCTATTGTCAGCGTCACGTCGAATCTCCTATCTATATCAAACTGTTGTCACAACGAAAACGAAAACAAAAATAAAGCATTTGTTTATGTCGGATCTTTCGGTTTTTGGATTCTGCACGCTCGTTATCATTGGTTAAAACGATAACGAAAATACCTGAAATTCGGGCAGAAATGCATTAGGATGAAAACGAATGCACATGTCTAATTTTTTACAGCTTTTTACTCACTGATCACCAATCTAGTGTCACCATACATGTCACCACACAGTGTAAACACACATGTCCCAAAAACACAATGTCCCCAAAACACATGTCCCCAAATAATAAAAACACCTGTCCCCTACATATGTCCCACTAAAATTACATGTCCCAATGATTATCTGCACACATATGTCCGTGATCACCTGCACACATCTGTACATGATCATATGCATACATATGTCCATGATCACACAAACCAATTATTATACACAGAATTTTTTTTTACCAAAAACAGGTAGCAGAATATATTTTGACTTAAATTTATGACAAAATTAGATTTTATTGGTTTTCTTTTAAAATAGAAAGAAGAAAATATTGTTTTTTTTTCAAATTTCTGCTCTTTTTTCACTTATATCGCAAAAAAAATTAAAACGGAGTCGTGAATAAATACCACCAAAAAAAGCTCTATTTGTGCAAACAAAATGATAAAAATTTCATTTGGGTACAGTGTAGCATGATCGCGCAGTTGTCATTGAAAGTGCGAGAGCGATGAAAGCTGAAAATTGGTCTAGGAAGGATGGGGGTGAAAGTGCCCAGTATTGTAGTGGTTAAAATTAGCACTTTTGATTTTTCATGTTTGTGTCCCTAGACTTTAATGGTGTTCACGCATTCACACAAATTCTTTGCCTGTTCTCATGTTCTGCTGTGCCTTGAACTAGGGGTGTTGGACTCAACCCTACTCCTGACCCAGACCTACTTTTTCAAAGCGAATTTCCACTCTCTGTTGACCAAAATGCAAATGGACCTCCAAAAGTGGAGAACCCTGAATTTAAAGCGGGGTTCCACCCTAAAGTGGAACCTCCGCTGATCGGATCCCTCCCCCCCTCCGGTGTCACAATTGGCACCTTTCAGGGGGGAGGGGGGTGGAGATACCTGTCAAAGACAGGTATTTACACCCACTTCCGGGCATAGACTCCCATGGGAGTCTACGCCATTTCCTGTCCTGCCGCGCTGTCTGCTGGGACACACACGGGTCTCAGAGACAGCGCGGAGAATTCCTATTGCGCTGCGCGACTTGCGCATGCGCAGTAGGGAACCGGGAAGTGAAGCCGATTCGCTTCACTTCCTGATTCCCTCACCTAGAATGGTGGCGGCAGCAGCCGAGGGCCGAGCGATCGATCGGCCTCGGCTGCCAGCATCACTGGAACCCGGGACAGGTGAGTGTCCATTTATTAAAAGTCAGCAGCTGTAGTATTTATAGCTGCTGGCTTTTAATATATTTTTTTTTTGGTGGAATCCCTCTTTAACATTGTTTTGGCATTGCAATGCTTCCAAAGTGATCACGTTACCTCAGATCTTATACTGAATACAGACCCTCCCCATGTGGACCCCTCTCTTGTTTTTTGCCAAGCTGTAAACGTTGCTTCTTAAATTCATATGGGGGGGGGGGAGATTGGCAGCCTTGCATACATTTATTGCTTCTTTCTCTGGCCAACTTACATAGTGAGGTGAGACTGCCTGATCTTCTTCTAGATTTCAACCCCTACATCTAGATCGGGTGGTCAGTTGGTGTACACAGGGAAAATCCAAATTGTGGGTCATGATTAAACAGAAACACTCAAGTTCCTCTTTCCTTTCTCCTCTGGCTTTCATCATCATGTCTACATTCGCTGCGGGCTCACCCCACTATCAGGGGTCACACTTAAAGTGGCCCCCTCTATGTTCCCTCATCAGCCATTTCCCCACTCCGTCCCCCATGCTCCCCATATTGAAAGATGCAGAGCTCATTTAGGGTACTACAAACAAGCACTGACTTTGCGATGAGGGCAAATTCTACACTTCTACACTTTATTTCTTCTTCAAGATGCCCATCCGTAGCAGGCATTCTACATTTACTTGACCCACCCATGGATGATTGACCAGCATACCAGACCCACCCCTCTTTGAAATCTGCCATCACCAAAGGCGGACTGCTGAGCGATCCTACATCTAAAGCTTGTGTTTAGATGAGTCTTGTACACATCACCTTCTATCTCAATTGTACAAATTCCTAGTGGCTTCTACAGCGGGCTTTGTCCCATCATATATACAGAAGTGGGCAGAAGATTTTCAGCTTACGTTCTCTCCAGCCTTCTGCGCCAGTCCATGTGCGACAGCGAGTCCTCTATTCGGTTCGGAGGCCCCCACAAAAAGCGGTGTAGTTACAGCAGTTGAGACGAAGATAACTCAAACATCGATTCTGGATGATGGGTTCTCACACTCCAGATTAACGTCCTGGCTCGGCACTCAGCACAGCAGTCCACCCTTTGGCTCTGCCACAGCCCCATCTGGTTCAATCCAACCCAGCCGAGTTCAGCGCAGCACACCTTTCACACTCCTTCCTTGTTGGCACACCTCTCCTTAACTGCCCCCCTCCTTCCTTTTTACTTATATGTGGTCCCTCCTCCCTCCTTATGCTTATGGGCCTTGTAGTTCTGGCCTCAGTTCAGCTGTGTGTGGGATCTTCCCCCAGGACTACATCTCCCATACTGCCCCTGGCGATTGTATTCCGATTATAGTTAGGAAAACTAGTTCTGCAGCTCAGTACCAGTATTGCATAAGTAATATAATATTAACCACTTCAGCCCCAGGGGATTTTACCCCCTTCCTTACCAGAGCACTTTTTGCGATTTGGCACTGCGTCGCCTTAACTGACAATTGCACGGTCATGCGATGTTGCACCCAAACAAAATTGACGTCCTATTTTTCCCACAAATAGAGCTTTATTTTGGTGGTATTTGATCACCTCTGCAGTTTTTATTTTTTGCGCTATAAACAAAAGAAGGGCGACAATTTTGAAAAAAACACAATATTTTTTACTTTTTGCTATAATAAATATCCCATTTAAAAAAAAAAATATATATATTTTTTCCTCAGTTTAGGCCGATACCTATTCTTCTACATATTTTTGGTAAAAAAAAATCGCAATAAGCGTATATTGATTGGTTTGCGCAAAAGTTATAGCATCTACAAAATAGGGGATAGATTTATGGCATTTTTTTTACTAGTAATGGCGGTGATCTGCGATTTTTTCATGACTGCGACATTATGGCGGACACATCGGACACTTTTGACACATTTTTGGGACCATTCACATTTACACAGCGATCGGTGCTATAAAATTGCACTGATTACTGTGTAAATGTGACTGGCAGGGAAGGGGTTAACACTAGGGGGCGCTGCAGGGGTTAATTATGTTCCCTGGGAGTGATTCTAACTGTGGGGGGAGGGGACTCACAAGGGGAGGAGACCGATCGGTGTTCCTCTGTACTGGGAACACGCCATCGGTCTCCTCTCCTCTGACAGCACGTGGATCTGTGTGCTTACACACACAGATCCACGGTCCTGCTGTGTTCCCAAGCAATCGCGGGTGCCCGGCGGACATTGCGGCTGCCGGGCACGCGCATCGGGTCCTGAGCAACATCGCCGACGCGCACCCCCTAGATGACCGGGAATGAGAGGACGTCATATGACGCCCGCCTTGTCACAAATATGAAAAAATATGCAAAAAAGAAACTTAGAATAATTACGTTTTCTAAATGTTTACTTGCAGCGTTTTTCATAAACATAAAGAATTTTTTTTATTCACTTGAAATGTACCTCTGAAATTGCTAGTAAATTTGACCACTTGAGGAAAAGTCGATTTCTAGCATAGCCTCAAACTTGTAGGTCACAGTCTTCTCCTCTTCTGGGAGTGTCTAATTGTATGTGCTGGACCGGTTCCTCTGCCCCCTTTTCCCACATCCCTTACGTTTAAATTAGAAGTAAACCAATCAATTTAAAAAGTTTCAAAAAACGGCATGCCGGAAATGCTAACTGCACATTGGCTGTGCTCTCAACCAAACTGTCAAACCACCCAATGGCTGAGGTCATAACGGATCACCTGTGCAGCACCGTGGCAGTTGAAGATTAAACAGAGGCAAAGATGGCAGCTTCCGTGGATGAAAACGATAGGGGAGTTTACTTCCACTTTAACAACCAGTGTCATTTGAGTGCCAACTCTTGGTCTGCTGGTGTTACCAATATCACTTCCAAAATGCTGGTGCCCATGAACAGTTTCAGCACTTTTGGACAGCTATACAAATGATGCTTATACAGGTAAATAACGTGCCCAAAATATGTAAAATGCACATATATAATATTATAGGAAGAGCCGGTATTTGTTAAAATCAATGGTCTAGTGACAGACTCTCTGCACCGTAAAACTCCTATCGTTTAGGGAAAAGAAGTGTCAAGTCTTTTATGCTGGTTGAACCATTGCTAGCCACAGGAGATTTTTACAGGCTTTAAGTCAATAATCTATACCTCACGTTCTTACATCGGTCTTCTTATAATGTCCTCTTCTCCCATTGTGTCCCTTCATAACGGCTTTAATACGCTCTGTGGTCTGCTTGGTAAGCAAGTCATTAGAGGTCATCAAACATCTTTAGAGAACAGCTGTGCTGTGGCGTAATAATGCACAATCTACTAGATTTACTCTGCAGAAAAAGAAACCTTTGTCACACTGGGGTCCCTGACAGAATATTTGTACAAATAATGTGGGAAGAGACAAACAAGTGACATTATGTAACCTTAGAGCCATCTGTCCTCTTCTCTTGTGCCATCCCATGACTGAAACTAGGCACATTGCACATAGTTTGTGTGACTAAATAAGGGAGCTAGATCAAATTTACAGAGATATGATCGTTTCGAACGAAAAGAAGGGATATATTGCAGTATCTACTGATTAATTGCAATACTTATTGCAAGTGTAATAAATGTACGGCAGTGATTACTGGCCTTGGATTAAAGAGTCTCTAATCCTAAAAGAGAAGATGCTGTGCAGAAAAATCCATTTAAAAAATCGTTGTCACTAAGTGCAAAGAGGAGACTGTAAAGGGTATGTGTGATGCCATATCATGGGATACTATTGCAATTTAGAATTCTAAACCCTGTTAGCACACAAAATTGGAATTATTTCCCTTTCCATGTCCGTTACTAGAATAGTGTGTCATGCATCATTGCTTAAAGATGTGGTTGGACCTCAAAAAGGTTTTATATTATACGTGTTAGTGTCTCAACATATTAATGTTAATAACAAAAATATTATCACGAGGGATGGGTGAATCTGCCTTGATTCAATTCTTGAGGGGTTTGTGGAAATCTGTTTGAAATGTGCAAATCCCAAAATTAACAAATCCTTTTGAAGTCTATGGGGGTAAATTCTGCCCATAGTCTAGGCTAAGGGTCAAGCTAGTGTCAAAAATGAGCATGGGTAGCTGTCTGCCATGTGGACCATTTAGCAAAGCAAAAAAAAAACAAAAAAAAAACCACCAATCCTAAAATTACATGCTTGGGAGATGCCTTTGTATATGTGTTGTTATGATTTCTACGGACAGTGTACAAGGCAATGTATTTTGGCATCACATATTTTGGACATGTCATTTATTTTTTAATCTTTTATATTTAGCTAGACTTAAATACAGCAACAGCACCCAAATCCAATTAATTTCAACTTGAAAAAAGGCTTTTTTAGGTAGTTTTTGCCTGCCTGGAACAGTGGAAGTGGGAACCACAACAGACCTAAAAGCTATATGTAGCAAATTCCTGGGGGCCCCTGAAGCCCAATGGTGACCTCCAGAGTTAAGGACAGTTGACATCCTCCAGTGTAGGGTGGGTTACAATGCATGGTGGGGGTAATGTGCAATTTCCCACTTCTTCACTGTCCCCGGTTGGCGAGAAGTCTGTTCTAGTACTGGCCTCAGCTTACTCACGGTGGCCTCCAGTAGCAAGGTGGATGGTCCCTTGGATGGGTCCTTTGTGGCAACAGCTTCCCCTCCACCTTGGACTACAAGCCCGTCCCAACTCTGCACTACTTCTGGATAGGTTCTCAGATAGCCTAGCAGCCAGATGTCCCCAGGATAGGTCTTAGGTTTCTGGCCTAGCAGCCCGGGGGAATACAACACATGTCTACCCAGACAGCCATCCAGGGGGCACAGAACTCCCGATCACCTGACTCTACCCAAATAAATAGGTTCTCCCAGCAGGCCAAGGGACCCAAGAAAATCCCTGCCCATTGGCTGAGACACCCCATTCATTCCTAATCTGTCCTTGCAGTGCCCTTGTCTTATCAAATGCCACCAGATACACAGTCATCTAGTGACAGAAGAGAGAAGTGCAGCAGTTGCAGAATTAGGGCAAAAACAATTGACCTTCTAACAATTGGCCAAGGCATCTATCACTTGGCAAATACATTTAATACCAACCCTGCCTAAACATCAGGGTGCTACAGCCTCCAATGGCCTACAAAAACAATGTCTCTGAGTTTGCAGAAAAATAATTTGAGCTCTTAAAGTGGATGTAAACCCCAATTTTTTTTTTTTGTTGATGCCATAATGTAGAGTATACAATTTCCTATCATTTGAGCCCAGTCTTGCCACAAAGAGTTAATCCAGCTCTGAGCAATCCTCTTTTATTGTTCAGTGAGATAAATCTTGACAAACAGAGAAAAACTTTGTCAAATACTCCCCCTTGCTGTGAGTGACAGGTGATTTACATATCTCGTGCACTAGCCTAAGAGACATGCATTATTTTTTAATTCCCTCCTTTCATCTGCTGCTCTGCAAGGATTGGCTGGGGACTTTTCTGGGTTTTGACTGGATGTTAGTGATCATAGCAGAAGTTTAGTGTAATAAATACACAGGAGAAAATGCATGTTGATAAGGGGAGTGTAGAGGTGGGTGGGGAGTCTACTGACATCACGACTCCACCCACTGAGCCCTGGAAAACAAACCAACCCACAAAATCTGCAGTTTTTTGGGTCTTGTAGCAGACAGAGGGGAGGCATTTGACAGATAAGTATACATGCAGGAGGGATGTATATCCTTCTAGATAACTGATATTGCAGTAGTTTAGAAAGGATGAGAGTGGGCTTACATCCACTTTAAGCCTGAGAGCGAATGTCCTGGCAAAAACTGGGATGGAAGAGGAAACAGGAAAAGAATAATAATAACAGACAATACAGGTGGTGTACCACATGAAGTAAACATGGATAACATATACATGAGAGAGTGGTAATTCTCACAGGGCAGATAAATATTAGACATTATGTACAACTTTACATGTGGTGTACCACCCAAACAGTTAAGGGAAAAATGTAAACAGTAGCCTTATATCCTAATTAGGGATGAGCCGAACACTGCACTACTTCAGTTCGCACCAGAACATGTGAACAGGCAAAACATTTGTAGGAACACCATTTAAGTCTATGGGACATAAACATGAAAAACCAAAAGTGCTCATTTTAAAGGCTTATATGCAAGTTATTGCCATAAAAAGTGTATGGGGGGCCCGGGTCCTGACCCAGGGGACATGTATCAATGCAAAAAAAGTTTATAAAATTGCAGTTTTTTTCAGGAGCAGTGATTTTAATAATGATCAAAGTGAAACAGTAAAAATGAAATATTCCTTTAAATATCATGCCTGGGGGGTGTCCTAAGTATGCCTGTGAAGTAGCAAATTTTTTCCGTGTTTAGAACAGTACCGCAGCAAAATTACATTTCTAAAGGAAAAAAAGTAATTTAAAACTGCTCGCAGCTGTAATGAATTGTCGGATCCCAGCAATATAGATAATGGTTCCCCCCCGCAGTCCATTAACATTAAAAAAGGCATGGGGTCCCCCCAAAATCCATGCCAGGCCCTTCAGGTCTGGTATGGATTTTAAGGGGAACCCTGCGCCAAATAAAAAAAAAAAACATAACAGACCCATATCTGAACACGCAACCTGGCAGGCCGCTGAAAGAGAGGGGGAGATGAGAGCTCCTCCCCACCTGAACCATACCAGGCCACATGCCCTCAACATGGGGAGGATGCTTTGGAGTTGCCCCCAAAGCACCTTGTCCCCATGTTGATGGGAACAATGGCCTCATCCCTACAACCCTTGCTCAGTGGTTGTGAGGGTCTGCAGGTGGGGGGCTCATCCAAACCTGGAAGCCCCCTTTAACAAGGGGACCCACAGATCCCGCCCCCATGTGAATGGGTATATTGGCATTGTACCCCTACTCATTCACTAAAAATTATGTTGAGGTCATATGGCCTGGTACAGTTAGGGGGGGGGGGGCGCTCTCTCGTCCTACCCCTCTTTTCTTGTGGCCAGCCAGGTTGCATGCTCGGATAAGGGTCTGGTATGGATTTTGGGTGGACCCCCATGCTGTTTTTTTTTAAATGGCGCAGGGTTCCCCTTAATATCCATACCAAACCTGAAGGGGCCTGCAATTTTTTTTTTTACATTTTGGTTCGGGGTTCCCCTTGATATTCATACCAGACCCAAAAGGCCTGGTAATGGACTGGAGGGGAACCCGTGCCCTTTTTTTTCAATGATTTTTATCTATATTGCTGCCACAAGCAGTTTTAAATTACTTTTTTTCCTTTAGAAATGTTGTTTTGCTGTGGTATTGTTCTAAACACAGGAAAATTAGCTATTTTACAGGCATACTAAGGACACCCCCCAGGCATGATATTTAAAGGAATATTTCATTTTTATTGTTTTACCTTAAGCATTATTAAAATCACTGCTCCTGAAAAAAATGTCAGTTTTTTTGCATTGATACATATCCCCTGGGGCAGGACCCAGGTTCCCATGCCATTTTTTTTCAATGATTTTTATCTATATTGCTGCAATCCGACAATATGTTACAGCTGCAAGCAGTTTTAAAAGAGATTTTTTTTCATTTAGAAATTTCATTTTGCTGTGGTATTGTTCTAAACATGGGAAAGATGCACTACTTTACAGGCATACTAGGGACACCCCCAGGCACGATATTTAAAGGAATATTTCATTCTTACTGCCCCCCCTTGCCCTAAAGCACCCACTCCCTCCTGTTATGGGCATGTGATCTGGTATGATTCGGGAGGGAGCACTCACTCACCCACTCCTCCTTTCAGCCTGCCACGCTGTGTGTTCGGATAAGGGTCTGGTATGGATTTTAGGGCCGATCTCATGCTGTTTCTTTTAATATTTTAATGTTTTTTTTCTTTATTTTTGTTTAAATGGCTGGGCTGACAATTACAACCACCAGACAATTAAAATGTGATGTAACTCTTTTTGTTTTTAAAAACAAAAGGGCGCCCCCCCAGGTTTCCCCCACCCCAGGTTTTCAAACAAAAAAGGTGCCCCCTAGGTCGGGAAAGGGGGACGTCCCCTTTCCCGACCTGCCGGGCTGCATGCTCGGATAAGAGTCTGATATGGATTTTGGGGGTTCCACACAGGTTTTTTTTACATTTTGACATGGGGTTCCCCTTAAAAACGATACCAGACCAAAAGGGCTCTGCCCCCCTGCCCCAAAGCACCTTGCCTCCATGTTGATGGGGACAAGGGCCTCTTCCTGACAACCCTGGGAGGTGGTTGTGGGGTTCTGAGAGCAGGGGGCTTATCAGAATCTGGAAGCCTCCTTTAACAAAAACGAGTGCACTGTCTTTATTCACTTTTTTGGTGAATGGGTAAGGGTACTATGTACCCCAGACTCCTTCATAGGGGCCCCCTTGCTAAATCACAGCCCAGGGATGTGGGTAAGAGGCCTTTGTCCCCATCATGGGGACAAGGTGCTATGGGGTGTGCGGGCAGAGCCCCCCCACCTCAAAGCACCAGCCACATGTTGAGGGCATATGGCCTGGTATAGTTGGGGGGGTGCCCTCTTTTCCGACCTGCCGGGCTGTATGCTCGGATAAGGGTCTGATATGGATTTTGGGGGTTCCATGCTATTTTTATTTTTTTTTACATTTTGGCATGGGGTTCCCCTTAAAATCTATACCAGACCCTAAGGGCCTAGTATGGATCGGGGGTGGGGGGGGGGGGGGGCATGCTGTTTTCTATTACCGGCATTCTTTTGTTTACATTTCAGTTGTCAGTGGGGAAGCCCACTGACAGCTGATAAGTCATCGGTTGTAATGGACGCAGGAGGGGCCAGCTTCCCGGCCTGCTGCTTAACAACCAGCTATGCTTCACACAGAATTCAAATTAGTCGATCGCTTTTAGACTGATCTGAATTCTAATTGTTTCAAACAATTGTAATTAATTAGAAAATGAATATACAAAACAAAATTTAACAAAAATCAAACTAAACAAATTCCGAAATGAATCAACCAAACTAAGTTAGTAACATAACGAAACAAATTTTTCTATTATGCACATGTCTAGTATTAATGTAGAGGTTAGCAGAAGAAACTACAGAGCGCAAGAGAAGCATCTGACAGTCAGACACACCTAGAAGTGTGCCCAAAGTGGAAAGGCCATTGTAATGTAAAGGAGCAAAGGTCAGAAGAACAGATGGTGGGACAGGTGAGTATAGCTGCTCTTCTTTTGCAGGTCATGATTTGTTGCATGTTTTCAACCAAAAGTAAATTTAAAGCTATATACCAGGCAACAGGCTGTAAATCATCAATAATGCTGCTTTCACACTGGGGCGGTATTCAGGCGTTACAGCGCTAAAAATAGCGCCTCTGTAACGCCTGAAAAAAACCGGCCCCTTTAACTCCAGTGTGAAAGCCGGAGGGCTTTCACACTGGAGCGATGCGCTGGCAGGACGGTGAAAAAAGTCCTGCTAGCCGCATCTTTGCAGCGGTGAAGGAGCGGTGTATTCACCGCTCCTAAACCGCTCCTACCCATTGAAATCAATGGGACACCGCGGCAATACCGCCGGCAAAGCGCCGCTACAGCGGCGCTTTGCGGGCGGGTTTAACCCCTTTTCGGCCGCTAGCGGGGGTTAAAACCACACCGCTAGCGCCCGCACACCGCCGCTAAAACGACGGTAAAGCGCCGCTAAAAATAGCGGCACTTTACCGCCGACGCCGCTCCCACTGCAGTGTGAAAGCAGCCTAACAATGATGATAACTACATCCCTGAAACTTCTCATCCCATTCTGGAACAAGCAGGCACAGCATACATCTGGATGACAACTCTGCTCTGAATTCAAGAGTGCAGTGTTTTCACCCCATCACTGGAAGCTTTATGATATCATAGCTCCCAGCTGTCTCTGATTTCGAGGGACTGTCCCTCATTCAGAACACATGTCTCTCATTTAGGTCTGACCTATATAGTTGTATATAAAATGCACTTTTATCCATCAAAAGTGTTTCCCAGTGCAAAACCTTTCATCCAATTTTTAAATTTGTGCATTTGTGAATTCCAAAAGCCAATATAAAGGAACAGTAGGGGTAAAAAAGCACTTGTAAGTTTAATCAATCTTTTTTTGTACCATTCTCCTTGGGGAGGTGGGGGGGGGGGGGGGTAGGGGGTGTGTCCTGTGCTACATACTTTTACTAATAGGTGTCCTTCATTCCCATCTCAGAAAGTTGGGAGGTATGTGAGATTAAATTCACTGGCAGGATCAACAGGTATATAAAATAACTTAGGAAGAGGGCTAAAGAACAAATGTAAGTGCAGATTCATTCACAATATCACTATTTGCTACATTGCACGTTATAATATATTTTGCATTTAGCTATTTTTACATTAATTTTATTGAATTTTGATGAATTGTTTAATTTTATGTAATAGGTATTAATGACAGGTATAGCACAGTCACATTTTACGTAATCATAGGATCCTTGGTAGTTTCAATGTCAAACAAAAGCTGCAGCTGTCAATTGCAGCAGCATTTTATTGTCCTGGTGAGGGCAGTACAGTGCTAAACCCATCTAACAAATGCTGGTGAATTCTAGCAAGTAAAGGTACATCACTGGCACTTTTTTAGATATGCCTTATCTTTAAAAGCATATATACTCATGTTTATCTTGCTATAAATGTGTTAGTGTTCTTATATGGGTGGGAATTCAATAGTAAAAAATGCAATTTTGTTTAACCACTTAAAAACTGTGCCAATTTTGAGCTCTCTCACAAACATGTAAAAATCTGTTTTTTTTGCTATAAAATTACTTAGAACCCCTAGACAATATATATATATTCTGAAAGTAAAGTTCCTAAAAAATAAAATGGTGAGTGTTGCAATTATTTCACACAATATTTGCAAGGCAGTTTAGCAAACACACATTTTCAGGAGAAAAGCTCTTGAATTTTAGTGCACACAAACAATATAATACCCAATTTTTATGTTAAAATATTATGTTGTTATGCCGAGTAAATAGATACCAAACATGTCCTTTTATAAAATTGCACCCACCTGTGGAATGGAGACTACTGTACATTAAATTATCCATTGGCAACATCCTAAAAGCTCTTACAGATTACCACTTTAGAGTTACACAGGAGGTCTGGTACTGGAGCTATTGCTCTCAAGTTGAAATTCACAGAGATACCTCACATGTGTGGTATGATTGCCATTGCATGTGCATTTACAATTGTGCATGAGCACCGGGCGACCGGGGAGCTTTATGAAATAAATGTATTTAATTTATTACTGTCTCTTTATTTTTTTATTTGTTTTTAATGTTATTGCTCTCACATCCCTGAACAGCATCCCTTGTGATAGCATGAGCAGTGACAGGTCCCCTATATAGAGAGATCTGGGGTCTATTAGACCTGAGATCATTCCATTGCCCTCCAAAGCATTCGATCAAACCGAGATTGGCTCGATTGGCTGCTTTACAAGTCAGTAATGGCTACTTCAACTTTATGTAATAACAGAGGAGGTTCCTAGGAGGGCTGGGAAAGCACAGGAAAGGTGGCGGGACCCCCTTCGGCTGTCTGTAAAGGTGATTGAGCGGTTGTATAGCCGCAGATCACTTTTACATAGAACAGAATCACTGGCTGAAGAAATTACATGAAAAATTAAATAAGCTGCGCTAAACCATAAAACCCACATAAAATTCTATAAAGTGAGAAACCATTAGACATAACTTCAATAATAATGTGCAAAAAAACCGAATGGACCTATTCCACCCCAAATCATAAAAAATTAGGGTTGTAGGATAACTAATCACAGTGAGCAACAATAAACAGTATAGTGAACACCCAATGTGTTGGAATTATATAAACATTTAAATTTCAACAAAGTCCTTGTGAAATAAAAATAAATATAAATGAATAGTCATCAAATCTTCTACTGTGTAGCAAGTGCTTGATACACCACCATATAGCCAAAATCACTTCTTACCAGAACTTCATGATCCCCCACTACAGAGGGTCACAAACAGCATGTAACAATAGATTATCTCCCACTTCAGAAGGGTCTCAGCTGTTCTCCTCCCTCCACCGATATCGTGACCAGGTTGTCAAACAAGTATCCTTAATTATCTCCCATATGTTAGGTCATATATGCCAGTTCCATGAAAAAGAATCGAAGCTCCAATAGTGTAAAAAAACCTTTTAATATAGCTCAAATATAAAAACAAAATTGCACTTACAAAGCACAAAGGAAAGATCCGCCTTAAGTCTGCTGCGCCGGCCGGACACATACGGACAAACTCGTCCTTCCTGGATAATCATCCTTCGCAAGGGGTGACGTCAGCGCATCGCTCAGCCCTACGCGTTTCGTAAAAAATTACATCATCCAGGGGCACGAGCGGCACGCTGTGTCACCTCTATTTATACTACCACATCCTCACCAAGCCTCGATCTGGGCCCTCAGCATTTCCCGCTCAAACCAAGCATCATTTTCGATAGCCAACTGGCTGATCAGATTCCCAATGTGGCAACCCCTCCCATAATACTTAATTTAACCAATCGCTATATTGGACCACCAATGACTTCCCCTTTAACCAAGCCTCATTCGTGCCGATAGGTAAGGTACCCAATCACACAGCTTGATGGTCATCCTAGGGGTTTATCCACCCCATTTACAACAACCAATACGGATGCTGGATTTCTTCCCCCACCCCTCACCAGTGTGATGATGACTTCCGCTTAACCAAGCCTTGTTTTGACTTGTAAACAGAGCCATTGTGACACCTGTTCGAATGGTCATAATAAGAGCCCATTTTACTGTGCTTCATCCTACCTGGTCAGACAGACATGGTAAATAGGGACGAGCTTCTAGTTCGAGTCAAACTCATGTTCGACTCGAACATTGCCTGTTCGCCTGTTCAGCGAACAGTGAACAATTTGGGCTGTTCGCAGCAAATTCGAAAAGCCGGAACACCCTATACAAGTCTATGGGAGAAATCTAAAGTGCTAATTTTAAAGGGTAATATGCAGGTTACTGTCCAAAAAAGTGTTTGGGGGCCTGGGTCCTGCCCCAGGGGACATGGATCAATGCAAAAAAAAGTTTTAAAAACTGCAGTTTTTTCAGGAGCAGTGATTTTAATAATGATTAAAGTGAAACAATAAAAGTGTAATATTCCTTTAAATTTCGTAGCTGGGGGGTATCTATAGTATTCCTGTGAAGGGGCGCATGTTTCTGGTGCTTAAAACTGTCCCTGCACAAAGTGTCATTTGTGCAGGAAAAAAAACTCTTTTAAAATCACTTGCGGCTATATTGTCGGGTCCCGTAATACAGAGAACACTCAATGAGTGTTCTCTGTATTAGCCGACAATTCATTCATTCATTGATTAAAAAAAAAAAAAAGTGTGGGGGTTCCCCTAAATTCAATTACCAGGCCCTTCAGGTCTGACATGGATATTAAGGGGAACCCCGTGTCAAATTAAAAAAAAAATTGACGTGGGGGTCCCCCTAAATATCCATACCAGACCCTTCAGGTCTGATATGGATATTAAGGGGAACCCCGCATCAAATTAAAAAAAAAATTAACGTGGGGGTCACCCTAAAAATCCATATCAGACCCTTTATCCGAGCACGCAACCTGGCAGGCCGCAGGAAAAGAGGGGGGGGTGAGAGAGCGCCCCCCCTCCCTCCTGAACCGTACCAGGCCACATACCCTCAACATTGGGAGGATGCTTTGGGGGTCTGTGACCCCTCAAAGCACCTTGTCCCCATGTTGACGAGGACAAGGGCCTCATCCTCACAGCCCTGGCCGGTGGTTGTGAGGGTCTGCGGGCGGGGGGGCTTATCAGAATCTGGAAGCCCCCTTTAACAAGGGGACCCCCAGATCCCGGCCCCCCCCCATTTGAAATGGTAAGGGGGTACAAAAGTACCCCTACCATTTCACAAAGAAAGTGTAAAAATGGTTAAATAAGACAAACACACTTTTGAAAAATTCCTTTATTAAAAATAAAAAAAATAAAAAAAAGATTCCAGCGGTGCTAATCCACTCTTGCTATCCAGCGACGAATCTCCGGGGTCCAGCGAGGGATGATCATATCCAGCGAGGGGGATCTCTCAGTCCAGCGCTGTCCATACATTCATCTTCTGTCTCCATTGCGGAGACACTGCGGAGATCCCAGCGCTGACGTTTCTTATATTAGGAGGGCGGGGCCACCCGTCACATGACCCCGCCCCCTCTGACGCTGGTGAAGGGAGCCAGGGGTTCCCCAGTGACGTATAGGTGACCCCGCCCCCTCTGATGTGACGGAAACCTGCGTTACATCAGAGGGGGCGGGGTCACCCACACGTCACTGGGGAACCCATGGCTTCCCTCTCCAGCGTCAGAGGGGCGGGGTCAGGTGATGGGTGGCCCCGTCCTCCTAATATAAGAAACGTCAGCGCTGGGATCTCCGCAGTGGAGACAGAAGACGGATGTATGGACAGCGCTGGACTGAGAGATCCCCCGTCGCTGGATATGATCATCCATCGCTGGACCCCGGAGATTCGTCGCTGGATAGCAAGAGTCGATTAGCACCGCTGGAATCTTTTTTTTATTTTTTTTATTTTTAGGCCGGGTTCACACCGCTGCGATGCGGGAACGCCGCGAATCCGCGGCGTTTTCCCGCATCGCATTACTCCCGCCGGCAGTTCACACTGCCCTATGCGGATGGCTGGGAGTGTCAATGATATGTTAATGACACCCCCAGATCCGTCCGCATATCGCAGTGCGATCTGCCGACTCGCACAGGAATCGGATCGCATGGTGTGAACCCCCATGCGATCCGATTCTGTTGCGGACCAAAAAAAGGGTCCCGTGCGAGTTTGCTGCGGGAGCGATGCGAATTCAGCCATACTATCTGTATGGCTGAACTCGCATCGCTACGGAGATCGGATGTGATTTGAGGTGCGAATCACATCCGGATCTCCCCCCGCAGCAGTGTGAACCCAGCCTTAATAAAGGAATTTTTCAAAAGTGTGTTTGTCTTATTTAACCATTTTTACACTTTCTTTGTGAAATGGTAGGGGTACTTTTGTACCCCCTTACCATTTCTTTTACAAATATTTTATTGAAAATTAAGCATAACATAGCAATTCAGACATGTGACTGAGACATCAGACAGAAAAATGAGGGAAAAAGAAACGAATGTCTCGATGAGGGGAGGATACATAAGTGTTATAATGTTCCACAAGACAATAAAGGTAGCAAAAGAAGAGGAAAAAAATAAAATAAAAACAAAGGCCCAGTGTAAACAGATAACCATATTGTAAATTCAATTGCGTCTCAAAAAGGCCATATATAGTGCAGCCTAGCTCAGGTAACATCAAAAATATTGATATAAAGACACATAAGTGCCGGGCTGTGCTGCTAAACAGACATATAGAAGGAGTGATGGAAAAAAATAAAGATAAAAAGAAAATGGAATTTTCCTCTCTAAGGTGAGACATCTCGTCTTCAAAATATCGCATATCAGTATAATCTTCTACCACATGTCGACTTCTCTAAATGGGAGTCACCGAAAAGGACAAATAGAAAAAAAAAGGATGAATAGATAGAATACAGACCGTGGGTAAGAGTGCCCACAAAGAGGGAGTAAAGAAAAAGGTAAAAAGCAAAGAAAAAGGGGGGAAAAGAAGAAGAAAAGAGAAGGGGAAGAGGTCCTCCGGGGCCGCGCCCACGCGCCCTTAGATTGAAAGAAGTTGGTCATTAAATCTAGAGGGCCGGATACAAGTTATCCATGGTTGCCACACTCTGAGAAATTCGGCATGGGTGTCAGAGGTAAATGATGTCAGTTTTTCGTTAATCATTATATCGTTCATGCGGTTTTTAACAGCTTCAAAGCTAAGTGTTGGAGTCTTCCACGCTCTTGCGATGGTAATCTTAGTGGCGCTAAAAAGATGCTGGGCTAGCTGCCTCTCCGGGCGAAAAAGTTCTGGGATAGGCTTACATAAAAGGGCTACGAAGGGGTCCCTTCTAAAATTAGAGTGGAGCATATTACGCAGTAGGGTATAAACCCTAATCCATAATCTACAGGCCTTAGGGCAGGACCACCAAATATGGGCCATGGTGCCTGCACTTGCACAGCCCCGAAAGCAATTGGGTGAGTAGGAGGGGATAAAGCGAACTATCCTGGATGGCGTATAATACCACCTGTAAAAAACTTTATATGCATTCTCGAGGATGGACACATTCCTAGAACTTTTCATAAGGGACAATGTCATGGTCTGCCAATCCTCTACATCCAACCTCCTGCCCAGGTCCGTTTCCCATTGAAGATGATACTTCCTGACGGGGGGTTTCTTAAAAGTAGTAATAAAGGAGTAAATCAAAGATATTAGTCCGGAGGAATGAGGTTGGGACCTACAGACACGTTCAAAGGGGGTCAATACGTACGGGGTAGGAAGAGCTTTGAGAAGCTGTTGAATAAAATGCTTGAGTTGAAGGTAACTGTAATGCTCTGTAAGGGGGATATCATGGGAAGATCTCAGGGAGTCAAATGTTAGCACTCTCATTGGGGTGAGCAGAGAATGGACATCCGTAAAACCATTATCCACCCACCAGGAGAATTGCCTAGGATTTTCACAGCTAGGAGGGAACAAAGGGCAATGAACAAGACGTAATAATGGCAGATGGGGGGACAGTAATCCCGCCGAGTATTTGACAGAATCCCAGACCCGGAGGGAATGAGTCATACAGGGCCCAAACCCACTCGGGCGATCCTTTGGGGGCAACCATGGTATTGAGGAGATAGGAATAGGATGAGAATCAACAAGGTCCATGGTAGCCCACAAAGGCATTTGATAAGTGTCGTGAAGGTGGGCCAGGGGAGCCACGGTCGCCGCAGCATAATAGGCTTGAAGGTTAGGGACCGAGAAGCCTCCATTAATTCGACGAGCGTACATTATTTGCTTATGAATTCAGGGCCTAGAGGAGCTCCAGATAAATTTTAGCAATCTCTTTTGATGAAGTCGGAGGATATGGGAAGCCACCGCTACCGGTAACACTCGAAAAAAGTACAATAATTTTGGGAGATAAGTCATGCGTACAGCGACTATTCTGCCGAACCAGGAGAGCGGAAGGTGAGTCCAAGAAGATAACGAATCAGTAAGTTTCCTAAATAGAGGGGGAACATTTGCCTGGTACAAGCCCTCATAGGTAGGAGTAAGACGTATCCCTAAATAGGGCAGCGAGGGGAGCCACTGAAAAGAGAAATTCATTTTCAAGGAGGCCAATTCTGATAGAGGGAGATTTACCGACATAGCTTTTGATTTAGTGGGATTGACTCGTAGACCAGAGAAAGATGCAAAGGAGTCCAATAGGGAGAATAGGTTGGGTAAGGAGACTCTAGGAGACGTCAGTGTCAATAGGATATCATCTGCAAATAATGACATTTTGTGCTCAGAGCCCGCAATCGGAATGCCTTTTATGTCTGAATGTGAGCGAATCGCCTCAGCCAGCGGCTCCAAGGCCAAGATAAACAATAGGGGTGAGAGCGGACAGCCCTGCCGAGTACCCCTCCGTATGGGAAAAACAGGAGATTCAAATCCATAATATTTTATTTTAGCTTGGGGGGCATCATATAGGGCCTCCAACCACCGCATAAACGGGGCACCAAATCCATAATGGCGGAGCACTGACATAAGGTAAGGCCAGGACAGAGTGTCAAAGGCCTTATTCACATCCAGAGATAAAAGCATAGTCTCCAAACAGCGGTTACGAGCTACAAACTGTAATTGAATGATTCTCCTGATGGCATCCCCTGCTTGTCTCATGGGGACGAACCCCACCTGGTCCTTCTTAATTAAACGGGGAAGAAAAGAATTTAGACGGTTAGACAGAATTTTAGTGAGAATCTTCATGTCAAGATTAATCAATGATATGGGTCGAAAATTAGCCCAAGAGGAGTGATCTCGGTCTGGTTTCGGTATCATCACAATGTTAGCTGTCAGTAAGTCAGATGTTAGTTTGTGTCCGTTTTTAACTGCATTTAACATGTTGGTCAGAGGAGAAGTTATTGCATCCGCCATCTTTCTATAATAGAGGGCTGTGAAGCCATCAGGACCAGGCTTCTTACCAACCTTTAAATCCCTAATACATTGTTTCACCTCAGATTCTTGTATGTCACGGTCCATAAGCTCCCTATGTGTCTCAGACAAGGTCGGGAGTGAGATGTGTTGCAGAAAATCTGCCCGAGCTCGCTCACTACCTGAGTCAAGAGCAGAATATAGCTTAGAGAGTCTGTACCGGAATTCTTCTAGTATACGGATCGGGTTGCTGGTGAGCACATTGTGTCGAGTGCGTAGGGTAATAGGGGAAGGTTTGGGGTTAAAAGTCCGTAGCCTTTTAGCCAACATCGCGTTAGATTTATTCGCTTTAACGTACCAATGTTGTCTAGACCAGCGGAGCACACGCTCCGCCTGGTCTGTGAGGCTAAGGTCCAATTCCATACGAGCCTGGTCCAGAAGCCTACGATTATTTGGGGTGGGGGATTGTTTAAAAGATGTGGAAATGGTCTCGAACCGGGATTCTAACATCGCTTGCAGTTTTAGCCTCTCTTTTTTCCGTTTAGATGCTATCTGTATAATGTGCCCCCGAAGCACGGCCTTATAGGCTTCCCAGAGGGTCACCGGGGAGGAGACTGTTTGAGAGTTAATACGAAAATATTCCTCAGAAGCTCTAAGAAGATCTTCCCTAATGTCTGGGAGTGCCAACAAGGAGTCATTCATAATCCATGCGGATCTGTGGGGGTTATGTACTAAGGACCGACAGACCACCAGTATTGGGTCATGATCCGTCCAGGGAGCCGCCAAAATAGAGACGGATTCTATCAGTGGGAGGTGTTTTCTGAGCATTATCATGTGGTCTATTCTAGAATGGGAATGGTGTGGATGGGAATAGTACGTAAAATCTCTACTCGTTGGGTGAAATTCCCTCCACAAGTCTACTAAATCATGGGAACGTAAGGAATGGGAAAAAGTTTTAGCAGCGGATGTCGCAACTAAACATTCCGATGGATATTTGTCCAATCTTGGATCAAGGGCAACATTTGAATCCCCGGCTAAAAGCAAGGTCCCCATTTGGTGAGATAACAAAAGAGAACAAACGTGCGATAAAAAAGGGCCCGGGTTGGAGTTAGGAGCATAATATGTCATTACAGTTACCTCAACATCCTGAATTGATCCTACCAACAAGAGATACCTACCGTCGGGGTCCGCTATTTGTTTAGTACATTTGAAAGGGGCAGACTTATGAAAATCTATCAGCACTCCCCTCTGTTTGGTCGGTCCATTAGCTAAAAATACCTGGGGGTATTGGGCGTCAAAGTACTTAGGGCTAGAGGAAGAGGAGAAATGGGTTTCTTGCAAACATGCTACATGTATACGCTGTTTTTTAAGGTATTTAAATATCTTTACCCTTTTTTGTGGGGAATTCATGCCCTGAACATTCAGGGATAACCAATGCAAAGTCATCGTCAGGGGGTATTAGACATCATATACAAGGCAGCGGGCACGACCCCAAAGGACCTGAAGAAGAGCAGAGAAAAAGAGGGATGGAAAGGGAGAAGAGGCAAGCAGTAGAAGAGGAGAGAAAGAACAAGCACAATAAAGCCGGGAAAATCCCGGTGTATTAATCGTGGACTAAACATTAGTGCGAACAAACGTGGGTCCGACAGCCCACTAAAAGGTCGGTGGTTGGCTGGGACCATAGTCCCAGACAAGTATCGACTCTTTGGGGGCGCAGTGGTCCACCGGACCCCTTCGGCCTATATTATCTATAAACCATAGAGAAAAAACAAAAACAATATATATTACCATCGTAGTGGGAGTAGACACTAGCTCCCAAGTCAAACCTGAAATTGGTGGGGTCCTCAAGGGATCCCCCACCCAAAAAAAAAAAAAAAAAAACACACGCGGTCCATAACCAGTAGGGGGAAAAGAAAACGAACAAATAAAATGATAAGTATACCCCCCAAGAAAAAAAGGTTACCATCAGTACGGCTCCAAAGAGCCTCTACGGGATACTGGACCCGAGGGAAACAACAGTTCCGGTCAGAAGTAGTTCAGGTTTTCATCCATTAGAAGCTACCTGGAAGCGCTGGGCTTGAAGTGAACGAAGGGCCTGGGAGCCCTGGGAGCCCTGTCTGGGGACTTGCGAAGGACCGCGGAGAGGCTGAGATCTCTGTGGATGCAGGGTAGAGGGGCCTTCTTGAGATGCAGGGAGATCCAGGTGAAGTTCTTGGAAGTGGCGTTTCAGATCAGACACAGAAGAAGCTTGGACGTGGCGACCTTGGTAGAAGAAGGAAAGTTTGAAAGGAAAACCCCATCTGTATTTAATACCGTTGGATTGCAAAACTTGAAGGTAAGGTTTCAGGGTTCTCCTCTTGGCAATCGTAACCGGAGAGAGATCAGAGAACAATTGCAAAGAATGATTTTGGAAAGAAATTTCCGGGCGATCTCTTGCCGCCTGCAAAAGTCTTTCTTTGGTGCGATAAAAATTAAGCTTTATAATAACATCCCTAGGTGGTCCATCGGTAGGTTTGGGCGCCAAGGATGGATGGATACGATCAAATTCGAGACGTTCAAGTGGGATCTCTGGGGCCAGCTCCTGAAAAAGAGCCGTGACCGTGCCTTGCAAATCAGTGATAACTTCAGGAAGTCCTCGGATCCTCAGATTGTCTCTGCGGGCCCTATTTTCAGAATCTTCTAATTTATCACGCAGCACATCCAGCTCAGCATGCAATTTGTCAACTTCTTCCTCGTGGCCCTCAAGAACTGTAGTGGTTAAGTCCATGCGCTGTTCTAGTTGGTTTGTGCGGTGGCCTAGTTCTTTAAGGCCCCGCATGAGGTCTGAGGAGAGCTTGCGTGAGGCTATAGTAATCTCATCCCACACTATGGAGCGGAATTTTACCAGCATGTCATCTTCTTGCTGATTATCAGGGCTTACCAGATCCGAGGGATATTGCAGCAGGCTGTCCGTGGGGGAAGCTGGAGGAGCTGCAGAGAGCCTGGTAGTATCATCTTCTGGCTCCGGAGGTTCGGGCGCCATCTTGTCCCTCCCACAGCGGCAGCTATTTTAGGCTGTTTAGGGAATTTAAGTTTGTGTTTTTGCGAACGGTGCATATCCGCGGGTGCCCGGTGATCTCCGCCGTTCCAGGAGCTATGCGTTGTGCGGTGGTTCGGCAGTAGTGCTCTATTGGCCGAAGGTGAAGCGGCCGGTGGCGCGGAGCACGGGGATTAGGCTGCCATCTCCCGCGATCGCGCGCATGCGCCCCTCCCCCCTTACCATTTCAAGCAGGGGGGGGGCGGGATCTGGGGGTCCCCTTGTTAAAGGGGGCTTCCAGATTCTGATAAGCCCCCCGCCCGCAGACCCTCACAACCACCGGCCAGGGTTGTGAGGATGAGGCCCTTGTCCTCATCAACATGGGGACAAGGTACTTTGAGGGGTCACAGACCCCCAAAGCATCCTCCCAATGTTGAGGGTATGTGGCCTGGTACGGTTCAGGAGGGAGGGGGGGCGCTCTCTCGTCCCCCCCTCTTTTCCTGCGGCCTGCCAGGTTGCGTGCTCGGATAAAGGGTCTGATATGGATTTTTAGGGGGACCCCACGTCAATTTTTTTTTTATTTGATGCGGGGTTCCCCTTAATATCCATATCAGACCTGAAGGGACTGGTAATTGAATTTAGGGGAACCCCCATGCTTTTTTTTTTTTTTTTTATCAATGAATGAATGAATTGTCGACTAATACAGAGAACACTCATTGAGTGTTCTCTGTATTACGGGACCCGACAATATAGCCGCAAGTGATTTTAAAAGACTTTTTATCCTGCACAAATGACACTTTGTGCAGGTACAGTGCTAAGCACCAGAAAAATGCGCCCCTTCACAGGCATACTATAGATACCCCCCAGCTACAAAATTTAAAGGAATATTACACTTTTATTGTTTCACTTTAATCATTATTAAAATCACTGCTCCTGAAAAAACGGTCGTTTTTAAAACTTTTTTTTGCATTGATCCATGTCCCCTGGGGCAGGACCCAGGTCCCCAAACACTTTTTAGGACAGTAACTTGCATATTACCCTTTAAAATGAGCACTTTAGATTGTGAACGTTCGAGTCCCATAGACTTTAATAGGGTTCTAAAGTTCACACAAAGTTTAGGTCTGTTCGCAGGTTCTGGTGCGAACCGAACAGGGGGGTGTTCGGCTCATCCCTAATGGTAAATACTGATGATGGCTCCCGGTTGGCTATGTTAAACTACAGCTCCATTCTTGTACAGGTGTTCAGCGCAAAGCCTAAACCGGACTTCCAGTGGACTGAATTAGCCTAAGCCAAGCCTCACTTCCGCGCACTAATGCACCGCACGAGAGCGAGGCCTGGTCCACGGAACACTTCCGGCGGGCTTCACTATGCCACGCCCCTCCCCCACATGAGCACACATAATGTGCCCACGGAACATTTCCGGCATTACGGCATCACTACGCAGGAGCGAGGCTTGGTCCGCAGGGCACTTCCAGCTGCCCTCACTAAACCAAGCCTCGTCTCTGCGTGATCACTGGTAAAACATACCCGCCGGACACTTCCGGCGGATTACACCAGACCAGGTCTCACCTCCGTGCAAGCAAACACAATGTGCCCACACACAGTGGTGCAGCAGTGATCCCGCTCTCATTAAAGAACGGACAACATTGCCTCCTGGTCAATGATACCAAACACCTCACTATAATTGCTTGCCCATACTAGCCACACAAATAGATTAAGCAGTATGCTGGTATCAATGCCTATATCCTAGACAATCATCATAAGCGAAAAAAAGGGGAATCTAAACCGTTGACTTCTAGAGATTAATAAAATTAATAAAAAATTACTAAAAACTAAAAATTAATAAAAATTTAAAATGAATAGAATAATAAGAATGTGAATAGAATACACATGAAGGGTGTTGATACAATATAACAACCCTTTTAGGGGAGAAAACCAAAATTCAAAAAAATGTTCTCTCTAATGGGTTACACAACATAACCTTAACTACCATTACATCCACATGGAACATGGTTTTCCAATGGCATAGGGACCTCATTCTATTACATCCCCACCGGGAGGACTAAGGCCACCCATCTGTTAAAGCTAACCTACATCCTCAGCCTCAAAATGTATGCAAATAGGTCACAATGTTAATAAGCTTACTTAATCATAATGAATCCTCACAGGTCAAGTGACCCATCGTGTATCCCCCCGATGCCTGCGGCCTAGAGCATAAGCTAACGGGGGGGCTCACAATCTACCATGAAACAACATCAATAATAATTAAAGAATAGTTCACAAATGGTTATTGGTATCTAATATCCCAAAACATACTCATGAACATCTGTATATACAGTGCCTTGCGAAAGTATTCGGCCCCCTTGAACTTTTCAACCTTTTGCCACATTTCAGGCTTCAAACATAAAGATATAAATTTTTTTATTTTTTGTGAAGAATCACCAACAAGTGGGACACAATTGTGAAGTGAAACGAAATCTATTGGATTTTTGAAACTTTTTTTAACTAATAAAAAAAATCAAAAGTGGGGCGTGCAAAATTATTCGGCCCCCTTGCGTTAATACTTTGTAGAGCCACCTTTTGCTGCGATTACAGCTGCAAGTCGCTTGGGGTATGTCTCTGTCAGTTTTGCACATCGAGAGACTGAAATTCTTGCCCATTCTTCCTTGCAAAACAGCTCAAGCTCAGTTGGATGGAGAGCGTTTGTGAACAGCAGTTTTCAGCTCTTTCCACAGATTCTCGATTTTAGATGACACTTTTTATGGATATCTTTGAGAAATGGCTTTCTTCTTGCCACTCTTCCATAAAGGCCAGATTTGTGCAGTGTACGACTTATTGTTGTCCTATGGACAGACTCTCCCACCTCAGCTGTAGTTCTCTGCAGTTCATCCAGAGTGATCATGGGCCTCTTGGCTGCATCTCTGATCAGTCTTCTCCTTGTCTGAGCTGAAAGTTTAGAGGGACGACCAGGTCTTGGTAGATTTGCAGTGGTCTGATACTCCTTCCATTTCAAAATGATCGCTTGCACAGTGCTCCTTGGGATGTTTAAAGCTTGGGAAATCTTTTTGTATCCAAATCCGGCTTTAAACTTCTCCACAACAGTATTACGGACCTGCCTGGTGTGTTCCTTGGTCTTCATGATGCTCTCTGCGCTTTCAACAGAACCCTGAGACTATCACAGAGCAGGTGCATTTATACAGAGACTTGATTACACACAGGTGGATTCTATTTATCACCATCAGTCATTTAGGACAACATTGGATCATTCAGAGATCCTCGCTGAACTTCTGGAGTGAGTTTGCTTCACTGAAAGTAAAGGGGCCGAATAATTTTGCATGCACCACTTTTCAGCTTTTTATTTGCTAAAAAAGTTTAAATTATCCAATAGATTTCACAATTTTGTCCCACTTGTTGCTGATTCTTCATAAAAAATTAAAATTTTATATCTTTATGTTTGAAGCCTGAAATGTGGCAAAAGGTTGAAAAGTTCAAGGGGGCCGAATACTTTCGCAAGGCACTGTATAAATCCGAATACCATCTGATGTGACATGAATTGTACCAACATGTTCAGGCATTGTTGATAAACGCGTTTACATCCGTATCAACGTTAAGGCCAAAAGGGGTATAAGTTTTAAGTCTATATATCCATGCCATTTCCTGTCTCAAGATTTCCCTCACCAGAGACCCACCCCTCCAATGGGGTCGGTATTTGTCAATCCCGATGTATAAAGTGTTGGAGGGGTCTCTATTATGCACCTGATCGAAATGGCGAGAGACTGGATGTTTATCAAAGCCTCTCCTAATGTTCCCTATATGCTCGTTAAGTCTTATTTTCAGTGCCCTTTTGGTCCTCCCAACAAATTGGAGACCGCAAGGGCACTGTATAAGATATACCACCCCTTCCGATGAGCAGGTGATAAAGGGTTCAACATCAAAGGACCTTGATGTACTAGTAGAAGTAAACTTGCAGATTTTTCTGTCCTTACATCTATTCAAAGTGCAGACCTGACAATTTTTACATCTGTAATATCCTTTGAGGTTCTGAAAAAAACTATTAGTACTCGGGGAATCATGTACACTCGGTGCAATTCGACTCGCTAAGGAAGATGCTCCTTTAAAGACTACCTGCGGTCTCTCTGGTAAAATAGCACCAAGAGCCGAATCATTCGTTAGCAAATGCCAATGTTTGTGTATCAACCGCTTAATACTGCGGTGTTGTACCGAAAAAGGTGGTAATAAACTGAATCCTATCCTGCAGTTTTAAATTCTCTAATTGCTTATTAGCTAACAATGTTGTCTTGTCTTTCTCACGGGCTGTTTGAAGTGCTCTTGACAGAACCGCTCCATCATATCCCTTCTCCAAAAACCTATTCGTGAGAAGGGCCGCCTGTTCCTCAAAGGTATCAATCTCAGTGCAGTTCCGCCTCAGGCGTGTGAACTGCCCTTGAGGTACAGCCCTTAACCAGGGCTCGTAATGACAGCTGTCCAAAGATATATATGAATTGCGGTCAGTTGCTTTAAAAAACGTAGAATTCACAAATCTGTCATTTTCTACTTTGATACTCAGATCCAGGAAACTGATCTCCTTCTGACTCGCTTCAAAATTAAATTTGATGCCTCTCTCATTTGCGTTGAGGGTAGCCATAAATGCATGTAACTCCACTTCTGATGCATCCCAAAGGAGGAGGACGTCATCGATGTATCGAGCCCACAAGGCCACCTCCGGCCTCCTGGGAGCATCGATGACGTCCTCCTCCCACTTGGCCATGAACAGATTTGCAAGGCTAGGGGCATATTTTGCCCCCATCGCGACTCCCCTGTCTGACGGTAAAATTGATGATCAAACCAGAAATAGTTATGACTGGCCGCTTACTCTAAGCCCATGTACACACGGTCGGAGATTTCCACAACCAAATCCGTCGGATTTTGCCTGTCGGATTTTGTCCGTCGGATCTTGTCCGAAACTGTTGCATACACACTGTCGGGCAAAGTTGGCGAAAAATCCGATCTTTCAGAACGTGATGGCGTAATTTCATTACAATGGGACTACATTCAGGCTAGTAGCCAATAGCTTTGATGTAGGAATTTGATCTGAGCATGCGTGGCACTTGGTCCGATCAAAATTCTCTACACATGATCGGAGTATGTCCGATCAGCCCAGTTGGTTGGGAAATATTTCCAACATGTTGGAAAATTGGGTCTGACGGATATTCCGACGGAATCAGTCCGATGCATACCACACACAGTCGGATTATCCGACGACACGGTCCGATAGGACACATTCCGACGGATTCTCTGACCGTGTGTACAAGGGCTAAGAGTTCCATGATGAATTCAATCTGCAAAGATTCCAAACCTGATATCCTCTCAAGATATAACCTAACTGCCTCCAAACCCAGGTGATGCGGAATGATGGTGTATAGAGAAGTTACATCCGCAGTTACTAACCATAGATCTTTCTTAGGGGTAATGTTAGATAAAATATTGATAACCTGCTTGGTATCCTTAATATAAGATGGTATGGCCCGAACCAAAGGCTACAAAAAGTGATCTATGTACTTGCTCGCCCGGGACGTAACCGAGTCTATACCACTCAAGTAACACTCTTATGTAATTTAGGCAAATAATAGATCACCGGTGTACGTGGAGCACACGGTACCAAAAAAAGTTTTTCTTTCTCATTCAGAATACCCCTCCAAAAACCCCGTTCAACAATTCTTTTGAGGGCCTTTTTATACTTAGAGACAGGGTCTCTGTTCAAAATGGTGTAAGTAGCATTATCGTCTACAATACGGTGCATTTCTTTCAAATAATCGGCCTGGTCCAATATCACAATCCCTCCCCCCTTATCGGCCGGCCTGATTACCAAAGATTTATTGGTGCAGAGGGAGTCCAGTCCTATTTCAAGATCCCTCTGCATCTTAACTTTCCTGACTTTCATCAGATCTAGATCACGTAGTACCACATCTCTGAAGACCCTGATATTAGCTGGTATCGGCCCGGGGGATTGAAAAGGGAAGCGTTAGATAAGTTGGAGTGTTGAAAGTCCGACCTACTTCTCTCTCCATTATTGGTTGTGTTACTAAGCATATATCTTTTAATGTTCAATTTGCGGACGTACTTGTGTATATCCATATACGTCTGGAACTTACTCATATTCCTTGGTGGTGAAAACTTCAATCCCTTATCTAATAGCCTTTTTTCGGAATCTGTTAAATCCTGTTTGCTTAAATTAAAAATACCTGATCCTATGGCCTCCTTTTGTGACTGGACTCTCCTCCCCCCTCTGCTTCCTCTCTTCATTCTAACGGCCTTTTTATGCCTCTGTTGTCCCTGTGAAAATCCGAACTCCAGTTCACTCCACCCCTTGGGGAACCTGGATATTGTAGGGATCTATGATCATCATGATTCCTAGCAGGATCACCGTAGTGGTACAGTCTCGAGTCACCATCACGGTCACCCCTATTAAACCGTCTATCATCATGTCTTAAAGAGGAAGTAAACCCTGATGAGTTTACTTCCTCTTTCATTCCCTGCAAAGGCAAAGCATAATGGACTACTATGCATCGCATAGTAGTCCATTATGTGTCACTTACCTGACACAGGAGCCAGCGATGTCACCGCTGTCCCCTGTAGTCCGGCGCATCCATGTTGTCGGTGGGGTCTCGCAGCTCCGCGATGACGTCACTCCCGCGCATGTGCACGGGAGCCGACACGCGCGGCAACTCCGTTCTTGGAAATGCCACGCTCAGTGCGCCTGCGTGCCGCTGTCTACGGCGCATGCACCATAGACAGCGGTGCCTGTCTTCGGGCAAATATATCCTAAACCGTATAGGTTTAGGAGATATTTCTTGGACCTACAGGTAAGCCTTAATCTAGGCTTACCTGTAGGTCAAAGTGTGTTGTAAGGGTTTACAACCACTTTAAATTATCAGATCCTTCTAAATCAGTAAGCGGAAAAAAACGGTTCTGAGATACAAAGTCAGATTCCCAATCTCTATCTCCCGCATTATGATAAGCAGGATTAGGTCTACCATATCCTTATGCATACCTAGGGGAATCTCGTCTAAAATGGTAGTCATCTTGTGGTCTCCTCCCACTATTTTGCTGGTGTCCCATCACCCCATATCTCCCATTACCTCTCTGACTCCTAGGGGGAGCATTAGCAAATCGCTGACCCATACCCCCATTCGGGGCCCTCGGTCCGGTTTTAGGTCTAGTAAAACCATTACCTCTCACTGGGGGAGGTGGCACCCTCTCTCCTCATCGGAGAGTCATGACGGTCCTGTCGTGCATACATCAAAGATGGATTAGCACTTGGGTTATTGGATGGCAGGGTCTGGGGTAAGGTATCCATTGCACTTTCACCAAACAAAAAAACACTTTCAAACAAAAAACACTTTCAAACAAAAAAACAAATATCTTCAGCAAAGAGACATCCCTATTTATTCAGCAAAGAGACAGCCCAATCCTGCAAAAAGATGGGCCAATCTAGCAACTGTGCACACTCATCCCCTCTTCCACAGCTGCACTCAGCCCCCTCCCCATACCTTACAAACTTAGCCCCTGCCACACCAGTATGAACTCAGCCCCCTCCCCACACCTGTACGCACTCAACCCCCCTCACACTTGATGGCTGCAGCTAGATGCGCTGCAAGAGCATGCCCACGGATGGGGAAGACTCAATGTCCTCCTGCGGCCTGCAATTGCGTTGTACACAGGCAGAAAGGGGAAATATGTATATATATATATATATATATATATATATATATATATATATATATATATATATATATATATATATATGCATAAAGTGACTGGTGCACATTTGGTATGAGGAATTTATATTCATGGTGGACTATCTGGGTTAGGGTTTGAATTTTTTCCTGGACTCTAATTTGATATGATTAAGATTTATGCACTCTTGATCAATATTTGTGATAGCACAACACTATTTTTGGAAACAATTGATGTTCAATATTTGATGTGTGAATATCATTGAGTACCGCAGTCACAATTAATTTAGATATATATTTTTTAAACATTTGTTATTGCACTTACATCTAATATTGCGCTGATTTGATTATTTTCTAGCGCGGGTTACCTTTGTATTTTAGATTCCTACAATTGATTAATTTGTCAGTATAATGAATCAAGTACAGCAGCTATATTATTGTACAGTACAACAATGTGCTAGAATCACTTAGTGGTAAGGAGTTTTGACAGGGCCCCAATTAGTTGAAACTTTTAATCCATGTACATATTTTTGGTCTTTTCTTAGAAAGCTTTAAAGCAATTGGATGAGGATAAGAGTATGGCAACAAACATTTTCGTGTAAAGACGTCAGCAATGACAGCCTCCCTTCTCTTTCAGTACAGGTATAATTTTATTGGTATATCCAGATGTACGTGAGATATATATGCATGGATGTGACTGTGGGTCTTTACAGGGGATTCCTTATCTATGGCCAAGATTTGCTTCTACTAACCACATCTAGCCAACCTTTGTGACAAGTGCCTAAAATGTACTACATAGGTAGCATTTTAAATGCAATTATCCAAGCAACATTTATTTTAGGGCTACACCCAAACAAGACATGGCCCATATAGGATTAGGGACAGCCCTAACTATTACCCTAACTATTACCAGTGATACAGTGCCTGTGTTTCTTCACATATGGCGACCCATCACATTTGGCTACCCATTGGACTGCGCTTCCATGATGCCGCCGTATGCGTTCCAACACTTGGCGATCTGCGCTTGCGCAGAATTTTGTGCCCACACCCCTGAGTCCAGGTTCTAGCCCCACCATCTAAGTGGACATAGAGTTAGATTATAAGAAGCGAGGCCGTGCCCGAAGCGTGTCGAGCAAAGCGAGGCCATGCCTGAAGCGTGGCGAGGGGCCCTGTGGCAAAGTGGTCTTACAACAGTGTTGGAATGCATATGACAACGTCGAGCATGTGCACTCCAGCAGGTAGCAAAATGTGATGGTTAGCCATATGTGACAAAACACCTGATGTGTCAAGAATTCTTACAATAGCTTAAAGAGCAATGATCGGAAAGGTAAGAGACATTTATTAGGAATAAGGTTGATATTAAGCACTCATTCACACTAGCTTCTGTGTAGTGCTACTCCCGCAGAAGCTGCTTGGTAATTTAGGTTTTCTGTTCTGCGCCTCGACTCCAAGAACAACCTCAGCCCCTCTGACACACCCGGTTAAATGAAAGTTACTGAAAGCACTTCTAAGAACATGAGTTCTGAATATGGGGTACATCCCGATGTAGATCCAACATCAATCACAATGTCTTCCTCTGCCACCACTTCCCTGATAAAAACTACCAGTGCTCCCACAGTTCTGGTAGCTCCCGTGTCTGACAGTTCTTAAAGAGGAAGTAAACCCTTCCAAACAACTTGGACCTATAGGTAAGCCTAGATTAAGGCTTACCTGTAGGTCCAAGCAATATCTCCTAAACCTATATGGTTTAGGAGATATTTGCCCGAAAATGGGCACCGCTGTCTACGGCGCATGCGCCGTAGACAGCGGCGCGCAGGCGCACTAAATGCGGCAAATCCAAGAATGGATTTGCCAAATTTGTCGACTCCCGTGCGCATGCGCGGGAGTGACGTCATCGCGGCTTCGCCGTATGACAGCGGCGGAGCTGCGAGGCGCGACTCCCGTGCGCATGCGCGGGAGTGACGTCATCGCGGTTGCGCCGCTGTGATTCGTCGGAGCTGCGAGACGCCACAAGCAACATGGATGCGGCGGACTACAGGGGACAGCGGCGACTTCGCTGGCTCCTGTGTCAGGTAAGTGACACATAATGAGCTACTATGCGATGCATAGTAGTCCATTATGCTTTACCTTTGCAGGGAAAAAAAGAGGAAGTAAACCCATCAGGGTTTACTTCCTCTTTAAATAGCTATGGGATGGAGTGTGGCCATGCTGTGGCATAACTCTGAGATCCTGCCCCCTTGTGTCACAAACACACTATGCCCAGGTCCGTGAAGTCATAAGTGGGTAGGGTCTCTAGGTTACGTCACTGAATGGCCATGCCCCATAGCTATATAAGAACTGTCAGATATGGGAGATGCCAGAGCTGTGGAAGCATTAGTCTGGGGAGGAGCATTTTATTTTTTATTGGTTTGGTGGTGGCAGCAGTGGCAGCGACAGCAGTGGCAGAGGAAGACATTGTGATTGACTTTGGATCTACATCGGGAGACATTATTGATTTTTAATAAAGGACTTGTCAAAAACTGCCTCATATTTTTTGTTACACTACACTGTTTTTCTTTTTGGATGAATGGGTAGGACAATTATTTCTTAAAGGGGGATTCCAATAAGTCCCCTTAACCACAGCCCAGGTTTGTGGAGAAGATCCGCATGGGGACAAGGTGTTTTGGGGTGGGGGGCAGAGACACCCTGCCCCAAAGCACCCCCCATTTTGAAGTCCTGTGGCCTGGTATGGTTCAGGAGGGGGGTGCTCGCTCATCCGCCCCCTTTCCTGGCCTGCCAGCTGCATGCTCGGATAAGGGTCTGGTATGGATTTTGGGGAGACCCCATGCCATTTTTTTTTCAATATTTTTTGCATTGTTAACATTGCCTCTGAGCACAAGTCCCATATCACAAGTCGGATCAGTTAAGATGCTGTTGCGACTTCCATTCAATTAAATTCTAAATTGCACCCAAGTCTGACCACAGATAGTGAAGAAACCTTTTTAAAAGTTGGACTGACACAAGTCGGTCCGGTTGAGATGGCTCTCATAGGGAACCATTGATATTAACATGTGATGCGACTTGGACTCTCAAAGTCAGAATGCTTGCCGCTTCTGTGTGAACTGGCCCTAAGAGCGGGCCAAAAGCCCTGGACCTCAGCCTTCACCCTTTTTATATCACAGGTGGGCAGGCTGGATCTAAAAAGCCCAGGTACTGAAGTACTCACATTAACTCTTTCACCCCTCAGCATGGGCCAGCCACTAACTATCTAATATACCTGTAGGCAACCTGTGTTTTAAATAACAGTGATTGATTCTCCACCTGAGAATAGTGAAAGCCACATTCCTTGCTTTATAAATAGACCTGCATGTGTGCTGCCAAGCCATCTTATTGTAGATGAACCCAATCTGGCACTGGTAGTAGATTTCTTTTCTCAAATAGCTTCCCATCCCCATAAGTACCAGTTCATGCATTTCGGCTCCAATAACTCAGTCTAGGGGATGTCTTTTTTTAAATGTGTTGCTTGAAGAACTTTAAACAGGAGAGGGGTTGGGGTATTTGATACTTCAAAACACTGCACAGACCCTATGAGAGCTGTCTTAGTCCACAGCTACCTCTAGCACTTACATCCCAAAAGCACACAGTCACCAGGGATCACAATTCAGGGTCAATACTCACATGTCCCCAGGACAGCAGCACACCTTCCAGCTTCCCTCAGGCACAGTCCAGTGGGGTAGACAATCCTTCTCCAGACCCCGTCCCTTAGTGCAGTTTCACACTGTAGCGATGTCAGACATTGCATGTGATTCGCACCGCACTGCTGTGCAGATTGCATGCGATGTCTGTGAGATGCGAATTCAGCCATGCAGATTGGCTGTGTTGTCAGTTGGAAATACAACATCATAACATACAAAATACCCTTAATCGTCAGACTTGGAATCATATGAAAACAACCAAAACCAGGATCCTGAATTAGTGATCTATAAAGAAACTTAAAGGTGTTGAGAAAAGGATCTAACACGTAAAGCTCATGTCAAAGCTACGTAAAGTAATACCATGATCAGGTTTTCTCATAGGGACATATGTATAAAAAAAAACAAACCAAACAAAACACAAAAATGTATAGCTCAATAGAACACCAATTAAGAGCAATCACTGAAACGGGGAAGTGCAGGGGGAAGAGATACTAGAGTGCCAGAGTCTCGTTCCCAGACCGGGAAAGGTATATCTGATTTGGTGGCCGACGGCATGTTATCTATAGAGCAGGAAATTTAAAAAAATGACACTAAGGCCAAAGGAATCCTCCTAACTGATTGAGCTGTTCCAAGAATGTATATTGTATATTTAGGAAGAGTGATGTGTGGGTAAACTCAGTCCGGTGTCTTACGTGTCTTTTAACAAGCGTGTCGAAAAGGGGTCATTCATCAATTGGTGATAAGAGTCAGTTTCCTGGAAGTAGATCCAGCAATCCCATGTTGCAGTGAACTTAGAGGGAGAATCTTTTGCTATGTGGATTAGCTCTTCCATTTCTGTGACTTTGTTCAAGCGAGTAAGCCCTTCAGGGATGATAGGAGCGTGAGCAGAACATTTTGGCAGCATTCACCATATATCCATTGTGAGAGATTTGAAATAAGCAGTGGATGGAAGCGACTTGTGATGTAGAAAGTATTGTGCTGGGGAATAGTCAAGAATGTAGGTCGTTACTTGGGATATGACTGAGTGTACCTCAGACCAGAAAAGTTACAGCACTGAGCATTCCCACCAAATGTGTAGTAGGGTGCCCACTGTTTGGTGGCAGGGGAGTCGGTATAGCTGGTTCAAATTTATGTAACAGGATGGGCATCCAGTACCACATCGATAACAGTTTGTGGTTGTTTTTCCGGGACCGAAACATTCACAGATCGTTTGTTGATGTTGCGATATATGCAATCCCAATACTCAAGTGGTAGATCAAGTTGTAGGTCCCTGATCCATGGGATGCACACCTTCCCAGAGTATGTGGGTACATGTTCCCCCAGAAGATTGTGCAGCATGGATATGACATGTCTTTAAGGGGTGGTCTAAGAGCATAGTTTTGGTCCTGCTATAGCCAGCATCCAATCTGGGAGTTACATATATATCCAAGGGGTTAAATGGGCGTCGGGCCACTGGGATGTGAGTTGTAGGTGCAAAAGTAATTTGCCATTTCTGAAGAATTTGTGAGACCTCAGCACGGAGATGTGTTCTGCCCCCACTAGGAATGCTGTAGCCATCCCCGGCGGAAAGTCAGGGTTGTGCCCGACTGGCGATAAAGGTCCAGGAGTGGACAACGCACCAGATTTCGCACAGACTGAACGAAAGCAAGGAAGTGTGGCCCCAATAAGTGGGTGAGCTTGAAGGGCATTTGGAATGTGGCATTGCAGCAACCATGGGGTGGCGAAGAATGCAGCTTCAAGATGGACCCAGTCTTTTTCTCTATCATGAACGTTCCAGTCAAATTTTTTCGCTAGGTGTCATTCCCGATAATTGTTACGGATATCGGGTAAGCCAACCCTGTTGTTTTGATAAGGCTAGCTGTTCATGGGATATTCACGGGCATCTACGGTTCCAAAAACGCATTGTGCACAGCTTCTTATATGAGCCAAAGAACGAGGGTGGCAGTCCAATCAGCACTGCTTGAAGTATGTGTAGCGCCTACCTCAATTTTCCTGGAGCCTGATGGTGACTACCAGAGGTAGGGAGGGCTGTCATAATTCCTCAGGGTGCAGGGTATTGGGCATGGTGGGCGGTCACTTTTATGCTTTAAACAAAAGAGAAGTTGATTTCTCAAACAGGAAAAATGTGGGAGAGAGGGGATAGGGCACAGGACACCCTTAGTAATGATCATCAACAGGCAGATTGTCAGACTCCTTAGACAAAAATAGGTGAGATGAGGTAGACAGCAGTATAGTAAAAAGAGCCTTTAAGCTGAACCAGCACATCTGTACTTTGTAGGATAGGCTGTCTCCTTTAGTAACTGAACTTTACTCACAGAATCATACACAGATTCCCTTGGATGAGTTCTCTCTTGAAGTCCTCCCAGTCACTTGATAGCCTCCAGCTCACGAAGAGTCCCCTCTGGTGCTTGCCTAGAACTACATCCCTCTCAGAATTGTTTCCGGATTATCTGCGGACTTAGCCGACAAGTGCAGGGAGAAGGGGGGGGGGGGGTTCATAAGCCCCAGTTATGACCCCCCTTCTCCCTGCACTTGTCGGCTAGATTTCCAGGTTTGAGAAGCAGTCAACATGTTACTTCCAGTTCCGGGTAAAGCACAGTGTGGATACTCTGTCAGGCAAGGAGAACACTCTGCCTCTCATCCAGCTCAGGCATCACAGGGTTTCCATCTGTTTGTTCTGGTTCGTGCAGTGAACGAGATGTTGATGTCACTTCTGGGTATTGCATGGCGGTGGAATTTGCGGTGCGGACGCTCCATTCATCCCTAGCTCTCCTCCGGTGGTCTTGCGGCTCAGTGGCTTGGCAGCTCACGATACAGGTACCTACCACGAGTGTGACACCACCATTCTTGTAGAAGGTATGTGCAGGTGTGGAGGGAGGAGGCGTGTGGGTGCTATACCATCAGGGAGTCATGGGCAGATTGTTCCTGTAGCTTCTGCTGCACCATTCACTTTTGGGGTTTTACCAGGTCACTGTGCATGAGCCAGTCCATGGTAGTAGTTCAGGGCTCAGCTCTCTCCAGCCATAGCACCAGGGTCTTTAGCACTGGGAACCTCACTCGCGTCACTTATGCGACTTGCTGAGTCTTGTAGTTCTGCATCTGGGTGGCCACATCCAGCCCCTCACTTGGGCTGCCACTTCATCCTACAATAGTATCATGGTTCACGTTCACAGGTGGGCCAGGGCACATCCAGCCTGGTTCCATGTAGCCCCCCCCCCCCCTTTCAAAAAGAAAAAAAGGGGGCCTCACGGTCCATTTCATTTTTAATTTCTCTGCCGCAGGCTCACCCCTTTTTGTTTTCCCACCACTGTACACGTTACACTTTGTTAAGATGGTTTCTCGTTGGTTTCTCACACAAATGTCAAGTTTTGATTTCCTGCTTGTTCGCCCATCTCATTATTCAGTGCATACATCACGATGTTGTTACAGTTGAAATTCTACGTTTACGTTCAGGGACAGCAAGGTGTGGTTGGTGTGTATTTCGTTCATGGGTCATGGCTAGTTACATCACATATCAGGATCTGTCACGTCTATGGATCTGTAAGGGCTGAGGTTTAATTTTTAATGATTGTAATTTTACAGTCTTCTCGCCTGTATAACATACGTTATACGTTGCACATCACTTTCATTCCTATTTTCTGCCTACCACGGTCTATAGATACCAAGCCCTAAGTGTTCATTTTTAATTGCCTGTTTAGGTGCTGTGGGTTACTCAGGCTTGCTCACCACACATACACAGGGGGTCACGGTCACTAGGTTTTCCCACATGCGCTGCTTCGATTTCACACGTATCGGAGAGTGATGAATTTGCCTTCATCCCTCCTACTCCAGTCAGGGGCTCAGAGCACAGAAGCACTCCATCCCTGAGAAACTGGACTATTCCAAAACTTATATCTGAGCTCCAACAGAGGGGTACTCCGTTCTAGGCCATGGCTAGGAAAGTGGAGTTCTTTAGACTTCTTCCAAACCCGCCTCAGCCGCAGCCATCCACCAGTGCAGAGCATGTGTCTATAGTCACATCACTGACTCAGATCCATACAGTTTTAAATATGCTTCCCACTTCAGTTCAGCAGTTGCAGGACAGGATTAAGGATGAGCTGAACGTCCCCCGGTTCAGTTCACACCAGAACTTACAAACAGCCAAAAAATTCAGACGAACACACGAACACTGTTAAATTCTATGGGACACGAACATGTATGTGTTCATTTTAAAGGCTTATATGCAAGTTACTGCCATAAAAAGTGTTTGGGGACATGGGTCCTGCACCAGGGGACAATTTTTTTTTTAAAACGTCTGTTTTTTCGGGAGCAGTGATTTTAATAATGCTTAAAGTGAAACAGTAAAAATTAAATATTCCTTTAAATATCATGCCGGGGGGGGGGGGGGAGGGGTGTCTATAGTATGCCTGTAAAATGGCGCAGTTTTCCCATGTTTATAACAGTACCACAGCAAAATGACAGCTAAAGGAAAAAAAAAAATGTAAGCGGTGTTTCAGCCGTTAAAAATTGTTTTTAAAAGTCATCAGCTAATACAAAAGTAGCTGCTGACTTTTAATAAGGAGACTTACCTTTCCAGGGCGCCTGCGATGTCGGCTGCCGAGGCTGACATGTCCCTCGGCTCTCGGGTCCCAGCGCTGCCATCCTCACTAAGGGAAACAGGCAGTGGAGCCTTGCGGCTTCACTGCCCGTTTCCTACTGCACATGCGGGAGTCGCGTGGTGCTTTGTGAATGGGACACGCCGTGTTAGGGAACACGCAGTTCCCAGAACACAGCACGCCCCATTACCCAGAAGACAACACGGAGGAGGAGAGAAGACCGAAGATCACCGAGGAGCAGGAAGAAGGCAGATTAGGAAGACTGCCTAGCAACAGGGATTTCTGGCAAGGTAAAAAAATTTTTTTTTTTCAAATGTTTATTTTTTATTTTATTTTTTTAAGAATATTAATGCTCTTTTTTTTTTAGGTTGGCCCTCCACTTTAAAACTGGTCACGGCTGTAATGAATTGTTGGGTCTCAACCCTTTAAGTCTGGTATGAATATTTGAATATTAACCACTTTCAGACCGGACCATTTTGCTGGCTTAAGACCAGACCACTTTTTGCGATTCATCACTGTGTCGCTTTAACTGACAATTGCACAGTCGTGCGAAGTGGCTCCCAAACAAAATTGACGTCCTTTATTTCCCACAAATAGACCTTTCTTTTGGTGGTATTTGATCACGTTTTTTATTTTTTGCGCTATAAACAAAAATAGAGCGATAATTTTGAAAAAAAACGCATTCTTTTTTACTTTTTGCTATAATAAATATCCCCCCAAAATATATTAAAAAACATTTTTTCCCTCAGTTTAGGCCGATACATATTCTTCTACATATTTTTGGTAAAAAAAATTGCAATAAGCGATTATTGATTGGTTTGCGCAAAAGTTATAGCGTGTACAAAATAGGGGATAGTTTTATAGCATTTTTATTAATATTTTTTTTTCACTAGTAATGGCGGCAATCAGTGATTTTTATTGTGATTGCGACATTATGGCGGACACATCGGACATTTTTGACACATTTTTGGGACCATTGTCATTTATACAGCAATCAGTGCTATACATATGCAGTGATTCCTGTGTAAACGACACTGGCAGTGAAGGGGTTAAGTGTTCCTAGGGGCGTGTTACTAACTGTGGGGGGCTGGGCTTTATGTTCCTGAACACTGATCTCTGCTCCACTCATATGGAGCAGAGATCAGCGGCACTTGTTGCTAGGCAGAACGGGGAGATGCTGTTTACAACGGCATCTCCCCGTTCAGCTGCTCCGTGAGACGATCACAGGTATCCCCGCAGTGATTGAGTCCATAGGACCCGCGACCAGACTCACGGGGGTCCCGACTGGCACGCGATGGCAGGGCGGCATATTAAAATGGATGTACCTGTACGCCAATATGCCTGCCTATGCCATTCTGCCGACGTACATTGGCGTGCGCCGGTTGGGAACTGGTTAAGGGGAACCCCGAACCAAAATTAAAAAAACAATTGCTTAAGGGTCCCCCCAAATTCCATACCAGGCCCTTCAGGTCTGGTATGGATATTTAGGGGAACCCTGTGTCAAATTTAAAAATAAAATGGTGTAGGGTCCTCCCAAAATCCATACCAGACCCTTTAGGCCTCCCCATGCCGTTTTTATCAATTAACTTTTATGTGTATTGCGAACCGACAATTCATTGTAGCCGCTAGTAGTTTTAAATTACTTTTTTTTCCTTTAGAAATTTCATTTTGCTGTCAGACTGTTCTAAACACGGGAAACATGTGCCCCTTTACAGGCATACTATAGACACCCCTCAGGTTTGAAATTTAAAGGAATATTACACTTTTAGGTTTTTTTACTTTAAGCATTATTAAAATCACTGCTCCCGAAAAAACGGTAGTTTTTAAAACTTTTTTTTGCATTGATACATGTCCCCTGGGGCAGGACTCAGGTCCCCAAACACTTTTTATGACAATACCATGCACGTAAGCCTTTAAAAGGAACACTTTTGATTTCTCCCATAGACTTTTAAAGGGTGTTCCGCGGCTTTTGAATTTGCCACGAACACCCAAAATTGTTCGCTGTTCGGTAAACTGGTGAAGTTTGAGTCGAACATGAGTTTGACTCGAACATGAGTTCAACTCGAACATAAAGCTCACCCCTGAGGGAAAAAATATCAAGCAACTAGTCCAGCAAAGTTGCAAAAGCTTGTTTGACTTCCATATGGGGATCAGGAATGTAACTACTGTAACAGGACGATTGCCGACATCACAGCTTGGATGCTGTGGACATCACCCCAATCCACCCCAACGCATTCACCAGGTTGATAGCCTGTACCCTGAGTGCGTCTAATCCAAGCAGGCTGAAAGGTGGAGAAAGGTGGAACCAGCTTGCCCACCAGATTTGCTTCTGGATGCTGTTGGAAAAAACGCTGGAAATCAAAACAAGATAAGGCATCAACAGCCACATTATTGACACCACTTATGAACTCACCCTGAAAATGTAAACTGTACATGAGGCCCAACCACGTCAACCTGCACATGAAGGACATTATCAGGAGAGACCCGGATCTACCTTTATTGATAATCTCAGGTGTGACCGAGTTATTGGTAAAGAAAACAACTGTGTGCCCAGACCAAAAGGAGCCCCAAGTGACAGCAACAGCCATTATTGGATACATTTCAAATAGTGCAGAAGTCTGAGAAAACCTGGAAATGTTGGAAACCTCAGGGGGCCATGGCCCGGCCAACCACTGACATCCAAAAGTAGCTGAAAAACCCACTGAGGCTGCGGCATCCGAAAAAATTCTGGGGGACATGGTCATAGGTAGATGGATAAATATGGAGATCCTGTTCTAATTGCACAAGAACTGATCCCACATGAGCATAATCTGCACGAGCATCGGCTTGTAATTTCACAGCCGAATCAGTGTCCTGGTACAGGGGAAGAAGAGCCAACAACCTGGTAACAAATGACCTGCCCTGAGGAATAATCCCCATGACAAATCCATGATAAATCCTTCTTGGAGCACACAGGGGACCTGACCAGATTGTGAATAATGCCTCGAATCCTTTCTAGCTTTTCCTGAGCCAAACTGGCGACCATGAGGTCGGTGTCTAAGGTAATCCATAAAAAGGTCATCACAGTGGAAGGCCCTTCTAACTTGTGGGCAGCTATGGGGACATTCAAATCCATAAACAGCGATTGCTACAAGGTCCATGGGAAATATCTCTAATGGAATGAGAGAATTTAGACTAGGTATATGTGATGAATGAGGAGCAGACAAGTCATAGATTAACCGATATTTATTGGAAAATTTACCCTTTATCACACTGATGGGGCTAACCCTCCACATGCTGAATGGTGAAAAAAAAACGGCCCTATGACAAAACCCCTGGCTAACTCGATCTGTATTAGTTCTCAACAAATCAGGCGTTGCTGGCAGCAGATAATAAATTAGCACATTCAAAAGACTCCAAAGGTAATGTGATGAGGCCCGTATGAAAACCCTCAAAAAGAAAAACCTTCCACAAGAAAATGCCTAAGAGCTGGGGATGGGTGGTGTATCAAACAGAACTTGGCTCAGTCACTGTTGAGCTGGATGACTTAATGGGACAGGTGGACTTGGGGTGCACTCTGAAACAGTTGGCACAAATATGGAGGAGTCTGCATCGATTGTAGTTGCAGACCATGTATTTGAAATTATTACACATCTGCGCCTTGCCTAAATAGTGTATGGGTGTGCCCATTTTTTTCAACCTGACCCGAAGGCCCTATGAAGGAACCACTGGACCCCTGCCCGGTGGACCCCGTAGGTACAGGATGTTCCAGGTTAGGACACCAATTGGAGGGGTGAGCAGATGACTGACAATTACCACAAGTTGGAGATTTATGACTGGCGAAATACCTACAGAATAGCGCGGTGTCAACATTGCTCCAAAATATGACTAACTAAAACTGCGCCCAAGTAGCAGCGACCTTTGCCGAAAAAGACCGGTGGTAATCATAAAATGTAGAGCCACCATATTTGTGGGCAAGATCCACAATCTTGTGGAGATAAGGGTCCAACTCCTCTCTCCTGCTGGGACTGACAGAACAAATAATATCCCTATAAATACCAAAGGAGAAAACGAATTTGGCTATGCTCACATTAAGTCTCAAATCCCTTGTTTTGAGGACCGCCAAGACATCCCCGCAAGCATAAGTTTTGTTTTCGACAATGTCTTGCAATGCTTTGAGCAAGTTAATGTCATTCCCCTCTAAAATATCTTTTTTCAGATTAGTAGGAATGAAGTGCGCAGGAGATATGGATGGTAGTACTGTTAGTGGTGAAGGAACAGCAGGAGGTAACGGCACACTGATATTACCTACAGAGGTTCCAGATGGCACAGGGCCTATGGAAGCTGCTGAAACTTCCACTCTGGTTGGACGGGCCTCCATCACATCCATCCTATCTAGGCGAACGGTTCAGCCCGAGCATAAATTCGGGCCAAACTTTGGTTATTCGGACATTCGGCAAACAACAAACATTATACGGTGTTCATGGCAAATTCAAAAGCCACGGAACACCGTTAAAGTCTATGGGACATTAACATGAAATATCAAAAGTGCTAATTTTAAAGGCTTATATGCAAGTTATTGTCATAAAAAGTGTTTGGGGACCCGGGTCCTGCTCCAGGGGATGTGTATCAATGCAAAAAAAAAGTTTTAAAAACTGTGTTTTATTTCAGGAGCAGTGATTTTAATAATGCTTAAAGTGAAACAATAAAAATGAAATATTCCTTTAACCACTTAAAGCGGAGGTCCACCCTAAAGTGGACCTTCCGCTCATCGGAACCCTCCCCTCCTCCGGTGCCACAATCGGCACCTTTCAGGGGGGAGGGGGGTGCAGTTACCTGGATAATCCAGGTAACTGCACCCACTTCCGGGATAGCTCTCTGCGGAAAGGGGCCTAACTTACGCCCCTTTCCGCAAGTGCCCGCCCCTTCCCGCAAGTGCCCCGCTGCCTGCTGGGAAACACACAGATCCCAGAGGCAGCGGGGAGCGTCCTTATTGCGCAGCGCGATTCGCCGAAAGGCTCCATTTCCTGATTCCCATACCCAAGTTGGCGGCGGCAGGACCCGACAGACGACCTAGAGATCGTCTTCGGGTGCCGACATCGCGGGCGCGCTGGACAGGTAAGTGTCACTATTTTAAAAGTCAGCAGCTGCAGTATTTGTAGCTGCTGGCTTTTAAAAAAAAAAAAAACGCGGAGTCCCGGTGGACTCCCACTTTAAGGACCGCTGCATGGCAATGTACGTCGGTGCAATGGCACCGACAGGCACAAGCACGTACATGTACGTGCTCGCCTTTCAGCGGGTGGGGGGTCCGATCGGACCCCCTCCCGCTGGATGCGGCGGTCCGTTACGCTTCAGGAGCGATCCAGGATGAGGGGATGGCCATTGGTTTCTGGCCATCCCCTCTCGATCGCTCCTGGCGAATGAGAAGCTTCCCCCGCTGTGTATAGTAAACACAGGCAGGGAGGAAGTGATGTCATTCTCCTCGGGGCGGTCTTATTGACCGGACTACGAGGAGAACAGTGAAAGTAAGTGTGCACCAACACTACACTGACATGTAGGCACACATAGGCACACAAACCCCCCCCCCCCGATCGCCCCCCACCCCCCCCCCCCTCCTCCCAGTCACAGTGTCACTGATTGCAGTGATCATTTATTTATCGATCACTGCATTTAGTGTCAGTTGTGACAGTAAAAACTGTCAGGGCAGTTAATGTTAGGTCCAGGGTAGCCCCCTACCCCCCCAATAAAGGTTTAACCCCCTGATTGCCCCTAGAGTTAACCCTTTCACCCCCTTTTGCCAGTATCACTAAGCGATCGTTTTTCTGGTCGCTGCATTAGTGTCACTGGTGCCGTTAGGTAGCTAGTTATTTTTTTAGGTTCACCGCCAGGTTTTTATAGCGCTAGGTACCCCGATATACTACCCAATAATGGTTTTAACCCCCTGATTGCCTCTAGTTAACCCTTTCATCCCCTTTTGCCAGTGTCACTAAGCGATCATTTTTCTGATTGCTGCATTAGTGTCACTGGTGCCGCTAGGTAGCTAGTTATTTTTTTAGGTTCACCACCAGGTTTTTATAGCGCTAGGTACCCCCATATACTACCCAATAATGGTTTTAACGCCCTGATTGCCCCTAGTTAACCCTTTCACCAGCAATCACCATATAAGTGTCACTGGTGACGCTGGTTAGCCAGTTCGTTATTTAGGTTCCCCGTCAGGTTTTTATATAGCGCCAGGGACCCCCATATACTACCTAATAAAGATTTTAACCCCCTGATTGCCCCTAGTTAACCCTTTCAGCAGTGATCACCGTATAAGTGTTACGGGTGACTCTGGTTAGTTAGTTTGCTTTTTATAGCATCAGGGCACCCACCATTTATTAACCAATAAAGGTTTAACCCCCTGATCACCCGGCGGGTGATATCAATTAGGTTTTAGGGTCAGGGTCTGCGTCACCCCAGGCAGCGATAGGTTAGTGCCAGTACCGCTAACACCCACGCGCAAAGCATAAACCTCCCGTAGTGGTATAGAATCTGAATAGATCAATATCTGACTGATCAGATCTATACTAGCGTCCCCAGCAGTTTAGGGTTCCAAAAAAACGCATTGTTAGCGGGATCAGCCCAGATACCTGCTAGCACCTGCGTTTTGCCCCTCCGCCCAGCCCACCCAAGTGCAGTATCGATCGATCACTGTCACTTACAAAACACTAAACACATAACTGCAGCGTTCGCAGAGTCAGGCCTGATCCCTGCGATCGCTAACAGTTTTTTTTGGTAGCGTTTTATATTTAAATCCGGAAGGCAGTGCTTGGTTTTCGGGGTCCCGTACGTGACTAGGCTCCCAAAAAGTCCCCCATATGTGGTATCCCCGTACTCGGGAGAAGCAGCAGAATTTATTTTGGGGTGTAATTTCACTTATGCCCATAGCATGTGTGAGCAATATATCATCAAGTGACAACTTTGTGCAAAAATAAAAAAACATTTGTAATATTCCTGCAACTTGTGGCAAAATATAAAATATTTCATGGACTCAACATGCCTCTCAGTAAATAGCTTGGGGTGTCTACTTTCCAAAATGGGGTCATTTGGGGGGGTTTTGTGCTATTTTGGCATTTTATGGCCTTCGAAACTGTGATAGGTAGTGAGGAGTGAAATCAAAATTTTGCACCCTAATGCCGCGTACACACGATCAAACAAGCGGGTGGAAAAGTCCGGCAAACTCGAATCCGCCTGACAATACCCCCGTGTGTAGCCTCTGGCATACTTTTTTGACCCGAAAGTACGGCGGACTTAGAATGCCGCGTTGCACTCCAATCTTCCCGCCGGACTCGCATTTCGGCGGACAATCCGGCCGTGTGTATGCCAGTCCGCCGTACTTTTGAAATGAGCGGACTTTTCCCGCCCAGAGAAAAGTCCGCTCATTTCGAGCGGGTCTCCAGGTAGGCTGGGCCCGCGAAGGAGACGCCGCCGACCCGTCACCTGGTATGGACTTAAAGGGGAACCCCAACGCCGAAAAAAATCGGCGTGGGGGTCCCACCCAAGTCCACAACAGACCCTTGTCCGAGCACGCTACCTGGCCAGCCAGGAAAGGGGGGGGCGAGCGAGCCGTACCAGGCCGCGTGCCCTCAACATGGGGGATGCCTTGGGGAAGGGGGGGCCGCGCGGCCCCCCCCACCCCAAAGCACCTTGTCCCCATGTTGATGAGGACAAGGGCCTCTTCCCGACAACCCTGGCCGTTGGTTGTCGGGGTCTGCGGGCGGGGGGCATATCGGAATCCGGGAGCCCCCTTTAATAAGGGGGCCCCCGGATACCGGCCCCCCACCCTATGTGAATGAGTATGGGGTACAATGTACCCCTACCCATTCACCTGTAAAATAAAAGTACAAAAAAACACAACACACTAGATAAAATACTTTATTGCACAGCTCCGGGGGTCTTCCGTCTTCGGGGGTCTTCTCGCCTGACTCCTACGCTATCTTCTTGTAGCTCTTTTGCTAGCGGAGGAGTCCGGCTTTCTTCCTCGCCGCCGGCCTCTTCTTCCGACTTCGGGGGTCTTGTCCCCCTCTTCGGTTCTTCTACCGGGCCACCGTGCTTCTTATAGCTCTTTTACAGGCGGTGGCCCGGTCTTCTGTCGCCGCCTTCCGTTCTTCCGCACTTCCGTTCTCTTCTTCTCTTCTTCTGTTCTTCTTCTTCTTCAGATGTTGCCTCGCCGAGTCCTCCGCTCACAATGACAGGGAACGGGCACGCGTCGACTTATATAGGGACAAGGGGCGGGGTCTTCGGTGGATGTCACATGGGTTCATGTCACATGGTGACCCCGCCCCCTTACGGTGTCACAGTCCCGGAGGATGCTGGGACTGTCGCCATGTGACATCAACCCAAGTGACATCAACCCATGTGACATCCACGAAGACCCCGCCCCTTGTCCCTATATAAGTCGCCGCGTGCCCGTTCCCTGTCATTGTGAGCGGAGGACTCGGCGAGGCAACATCTGAAGAAGAAGAAGAACAGAAGAAGAGAAGAAGAGAACGGAAGAGCGGAAGAGCGGAAGGCGGCGACAGAAGACCGGGCCACCGCCTGTAAAAGAGCTATAAGAAGGCGCGGTGGCCCGGCAGAAGAACCGAAGAGGGGGCCAAGACCCCCGAAGTCGGAAGAAGAGGCCGGCGGCAAGGAAGAAAGCCAGACTCCTCCGCTAGCAAAAGAGCTACAAGAAGATAGCGGAGGAGTCCAGCGAGAAGACCCCCGAAGACGGAAGACCCCCGGAGCTGTGCAATAAACTATTTTATCTCGTGTGTTGTGTTTTTTTGTACTTTTATTTTACAGGTGAATGGGTAGGGGTACATTGTACCCCATACTCATTCACATAGGGTGGGGGGCCGGTATCCGGGGGCCCCCTTATTAAAGGGGGCTCCCGGATTCCGATAAGCCCCCCACCCGCAGACCCCGACAACCAACGGCCAGGGTTGTCGGGAAGAGGCCCTTGTCCTCATCAACATGGGGACAAGGTGCTTTGGGGTGGGGGGAGCGCGCGCCCCCCCCTTCGCCAAGGCACCCCCCATGTTGAGGGCACGCAGCCTGGTACGGCTCAGGAGGGGGGCGCTCGCTCGCCCCCCCTTTCCTGGCCGGCCGGGTAGCGTGCTCGGACAAGGGTCCGTTGTGGACTTGGGGGGGGCCCCCACGCCGATTTTTTTCGGCGTTGGGGTTCCCCTTTAAGTCCATACCAGGCGGCGGGGCCGACGACGTCTCCTTCGCGGGCCCCACCTACCTGGAGATGCGCTCCGCGTGTGTGGGCGAGTCCGTTCATTTCAAAAGTAGGGCGGATAGTACGGCGGACTTAGTACGCCGTATTAGTCCGCTGAAAAAGTGCCGTGTGTGGGCAAGTAGCCTGTTCGGAAAGTCCGACGGACAGTCTGGCGGGAAGTCCGCCAGACTAAGTACGTCGGACAGACGGCTACGTGTGTACGCGGCTTTAGAAATCCTGAAGGCAGTGATTGGTTTTCGAGGTGCCGTACGCAGGTAGACTTCCAGAAAGTCACACATATGTGGTATCCCCGTACTCAGGAGAAGCAGCAGAATATATTTTGGGGTGCAATTCCACATATAACTATGGCATGTGTGAGCAATATATCATTTAGTGACAACTTTTTGTAAACTTTTTTTTTTTTGTCATTATGCAATCACTTGGGACAAAAAAAATATCTCAACATGCCCCTTAGCAATTTCCTTGGGGTGTCTACTTTCCAAAATGGGGTCATTTGGGGGGGGTTTGTACTGCCCTGCCATTTTAGCACCTCAAGAAATGAGATAGGCAGTCATAAATTAAAAGCTGTGTAAATTCCAGAAAATGTACTCTAGTTTGTAGATGCTATAACTTTTGCGCAAACCAATAAATATACGCTTATTGACATTTTTTTTACTAAAGACATGTGGCTGAATAAATTTTGCCCTAAATGTATGACTAAAATTGAGTTTATTCGATTTTTCTTATAACAAAAAGTAGAAAATATATTTTTTTCCTCAAACTTTTCGGTATTTTTCCATTTATATCGCAAAAAAAAAAAAAAATGCAGAGGCAATCAAATACCATCAAAAGAAAGCTCTATTTGTGGGAAGAAAAGGACGCAAATTTCGTTTGGGTACAACATTGCATGACCGCGCAATTACCAGTTAAAGCAGTACAGTGCGAAATTGTAAAAAGACCTCTGGTCCTTAGACTGACAATTGGTACGGGGCTGAAGTGGTTTAATATCGTGCCTGGGGAGTGTTTATAGTATGCCAGTAAAGTGGCGCAGTTTTCCCATGTTTAGAACAGTACCACAAAATTATATTTCTAAAGGAAAAAAGTAATTTAAAACTGATCGTGGCTGTAATAAATTAACAGGTCTCAGCAATATAGATAAAACTCATTGGAAAAACTGCATGGACCCCAACGGCATGGGCCCCCAGTCCATTGCCAGGCCCTTTGGGTCTGGTATGAATATTAAGGGTAACCCCGAACCAAAAATCAAAAAAAAATTGCATGGGGATGCCCCCAAAATCCATACCAGGCCCTTCAGGTCTGGGGAGGAACCCTGCATCAAATGGACCCCATTTTTCACCGTTTGTTGGCATATCACCCCTTATATCAGCAGGTAGGATACCTGCATGTGCCAAGCCATCACTCGGGAGCAGAGGCTAGTCGCCACCTTGCGGTACTTGGCAGCTGGGAGAAGCCTGCAGGACCTCAAGTGCTCCATAGGCATCTCCCCCCGGAATCTGGGGATCATTATTCCAGAGACCTGTTCTGCCATCATTCAGGTCCTACAGAAGGACTATATTAGGGTAAGTTTTATCCTTTAACATCATATTATATGTATTTAATGTTTTCTAATGTATTGTATTTATTTCATCATTCCCTAATTACCATGATTGGACTGTGCTGTGAATGTCCCCTTTATCCTCAGCCATGCTGGAAGCTTTTTTAATACTCCTTTTTTGGCCTACGTGCATGTTTGCCTTCACTAACCTCCCCAGCATGCTATCCTGGGCCCATATACACCTATAGCCTATAGTCCCTTCAACAATGTATATTGTCAGCTCTATTGTACTGCTTTCCGCAAAACACCCCCTAAAATGTGTCCAAATGTTATGTGTGTCCTTAACTTCATTTATAATCCTCCCCATCCCCTAAAATGTGTCCAAATGTTATGTGTGTCCTTCAATTCACTTATAACCCTCCCCCACCCCCTAAAATGTGTCCACGTGTTATGTGTGTCCTTAAAATCAGGCAGAGTGCTGAAGGATTTTTTTTTGGCTCCCAAAGTCACCTCAAACCCCCCCCCCCCCCCCCCCCGCCATACAATTTTATCAATGGGCTATTAGAGGGGGTGAGGAATCTGATGTTGTGCAAAAATGTTTTTGTGTAATCTGCTTTCAATGTTATGTGCAAAAGTACTTATATTTTTTTCTTGTTTGACTCCACAGTTTCCTTCAACACCACAGGAATGGCAAACTGTGGCCTCCCATTTTGCTGACCGTTGAGACTTTCCCAACTGTGGCGGAGCTATAGATGGGAAGCATGTCCACATTCTGCCACCACCCCATTCCGGGTCTTACTATTATAACTATAATGGTTTTAATAGTGTAGTGTTAATGGCGGTGGTGTCGGCACACTATGAGTTCCTCTATGTGAACTTGGGGAAGAATGGCCATATGTCGGATGGCAGAGTTTTTGCCCAGACAGAGTTTTACCAGCGTCTCCAGACTGGTGGCCTGGCATTGCCACCGGATGCGGATAATGTGGAAGAACTCCCCTTCGTCTTTATTGCAGATGAAGCCTTCAGTCTGGGCAAGCACCTGATGAGGCCATCCCCCCAAAGGACCCTCACCCGGAGAGGAATGTTTTTTTTTTCATTTACAACAAGTTTATTTTAAACCATGAGGCTTTATTTCTGGCTGGATTCAGATTTAGATGTGGAGGCTCTCAGTGATGAAAGTCTACGCCTCTTGGCAATCTGTTCCTGGCGCTTCTCCTTTGCTTCCTTTGTTCTCTTAGCAAGGAGCTTGGCATACTCTGATGCTTCCTCCTTATTCTTCTGAGTGCGCTGCTTCTTCAGGGCAATATGTCTGCGCTTGTGTTGAAGAACTCTAGGTGTTACAAGACGCTGGATCTTGGGGGCCTTAGTCCTGGCCTTCTTCCCTTCCTTAGCAAGAGGCTTTCTAACCATATATTGGCGCACATCATCTTCTTTGGACAGGTTGAAGAGCTTGCGGACTCTGCTTGCCCTTTTAGGACCCAAACGACGTGGAACAGTGTTGTCTGTGAGGCCAGGGATGTCCTTCTCACCTTTCCTGACAATCACCAAGTTCAACACACTTAAGTTGGCATCTACAATACAACCACGCACAGACTTGCGTTTGCGCTCGCCAGTCCTCCTGGGGTGGTAACAGGAGTGACCCTTACTCAATAGCAGACGAACACGGCCATGGGTGAGAACTCCCTGTTTCATAGGGAAACCTTGCTTATCGTTGCCTCCACTGATGCGCACAACATATCCCTTCCATTCCTCACCCAAAGGATCAGCTGAAACTTCTGTGGCCATGCGTTTCTCATAAAAAGTACGCAGTTTGCATTCATCGCCAACTTCAATCAGCTTCTGGCAGCCAGTAGCTGGGAAAGAGATATTAAGCTTCATGTCTGCACAGCCTATCTCAGGTCTCCCGCCGGAAAGAGGAGAGGAATGTTTTTAACTACCGGCTGGCCAGAGGAAGAAGAGTCGTTGAGAATACCTTCGGGATAATGGCCAGCCGGTTCCGGCTGCTTCTGACAGCAATCTATATGGCGGACTACAAAATCAACCATATCATCCTATGCTGCTGCGTCCTGCACAATTATTTAAGAAAAAATGCCCTGAATTATCTAGCTCCAGTTGGGCCTGAGGCCAGACTTAATACAGACAATTCCCTGAGGGGCCTGAATACTGGCCATACTGGCTTGGCACCCCAAAGAGCCCATGAAGTTTGGGAGAATTATGTTAATTATTTTATGGGTAGGGGGTCCATTGCAATGCTAGACAATGTCTAAAATTTTTAGTAATAAAAAATGTTTTTCATATAAAATCTAGAATTTTCTTTATTGCTTGCTTTTCTTTTTGGCTGTCTCATGGGTTCCCCTAGTGCACTTGTAGTGCCAAGTGGATTTTCCTTTAATAAATAAGCCCCATTGTCACTGCAAACACAAAATTACTTACAAAACTGTTATTGAGCATTGAAAGTAGAAGCCACACATTGTTGTATTTCAAAATGTTTACTCTGTGCACATTCACACATTTTTTTTTTGTTTTTTTCTCAGTATTTAGTTTTTTTATATTTTTTCCTCAATATAAATATATATATTTTTTTCTCAATGTTTTTTTTTTTTTTAACAAACGCGCATGTTTTAAAACATAATATACACAACTCACAACTTACAAAGTTCAACGTATAAAAACTGAAGGCAATATCAGACATTATAGTGTCAAAAATGTCTTGATATTGGGGGGCCCATGCGTGCGAGTGACGGAGATGGCCGCTTGACTCCTTCGCTCTGCGCTGTCGGAAACACAGAACCCGGCCTAATCTGACATAGGCATATCGGGGATGCTGCACACATACCTCAGGCAGCCCGCAGTGATGTACCGCTCCACAAAAAAGCATCCAAGGAACTGACAGCACAACAAATCCTCCCCAGCCTCTGGCAAAGGCAGAAATAAAATGGCGCCTGAGCCTCCGGAGCCTGATGATGAGACCCAGCTGCGGGCCCAGGATCTCCTACCAATAATCTCCATCTGTTCCCTACGGATCGGGTGAGTCTTCCCCCTGCAGACACTAATGACATGCTGGCCAAATTCTGCAGCATTGTGAGGGATGAGATAACAGCAGCCTCCCACAAACTTTCCTCTGACTTCGTGCGGGGCCTTAAAGAGATAGGCCACTGCACCAATCAATTAGAGCACCGCATGAACTTGGCTACCACTGTGCTAGAGGGCCATGAGGAGGAGGTAGATAGGATGTCCGCTGAATTGGAGGCCCTGAGGGATAAATTAGAGAATGCAGAAAACAGGGCCCGGAGGGATATCCTCCATATCTGTGGTATCCCTGAGGTGATTACTGATCTGCAGGGAACAGCTACTGCATTTTTCCAAGAACTGGCCCCTGAGATCCTTGTGGAAAGGCTGGAGTTTGACCACATCCATAGGTCTCTGGCTCCCAAACCCTTTGAGGGCCCCCCGAGGGATGTCATAATTAAATTTCATTATTACCGTACCAAGGAGAAGCTTCTGCAGTCAGTGAGAGAACAGCAGAACCTCTCCTTTCAAGGTAATTCCCTCCAGCTGTTCGCAGACCTCTCACCGGCCACCATTGCCAGACGCAGAGGCCTTAAACCCTACCTCCAGGTTCTCCAATCCTAAGGGATCAAATACAGATGGGGGTTCCCATTTAAACTTTCTTTCTCCCACCTTGGCTGTCAATTTCACGCCACTTCTCCATCTGACATGAAGCGCTACCTCCTGGACCTACAGCTGGACCTTTCTCCATCTCAGCCTGAGGCTCTACCCTCGCCTTCCAGACCTGGTCCCTCCAAGCCTGGACCCTCCAGGCCATCCCACCAGCCATCTCAAACATCCCAAATATCTCAATCTGGATCCCAAGTGCTGCAGGACCTGCAGGCCCAACGCTTTCAACACTCCAACAGTGGATGAGGATGCCAATGGGTCCGCTCGGCCTCCCGTGTAAAAACTTCAATACTTGCTTAATTGTAACAGAAATACACTTACATAAAAACAGAGCTAGAGCGCATAAAAAACAAGCATTGAAAATGTCACGTATGGCGAAACGCATATGGGAGGGCACGCTGTGACGTCACCACGTGGTACGAGAGGAGGACGGGCTCCCGATTTGCCGGCCGGCTTGTTTTTTATGCGATCTAGCTCTGTTTTTATGTAAGTGTATTTCTGTTACAATTAAACAAAAATGTTTTATTATATATTAAGTTTTTACACTATGGGAAGCTTCTCTCTCTTTGTATTCTGAGCATATGCATTGGGTGTAAATGGAAATGTGGAGCATCATAAGGATCCTCAACACATGGATCGTTTGTCCCTGATTTGCAAGGCATCTGGGGGAGGCGAGGGGCTGTGATTGGCTTGATACCATAACGCTTCTTACGCTCTACCGTCTGGTAAGCGCATCTATTTGTCAGTGGGTGGGCACAGTAGTGATAAAAAAGTGTGGAATCACTGTGGTGCGATCGGCTTTTTCTTCAATATATTAATTTTTTCTGGTTATGGACTTTTATTTATTTAATGATTCAGGGACTTTATAGTATCGGTTGTTATTTATCTTTTTTGGCGCAGCTCTTTTTCTATTTGTTCTAATTTAGTTTTGCCCACATAGAAGCATTGGCATTCACAGAGTAGTAGATACACCACCCCCATCGTGCGGCAGTTGGCAAAGTGTCTAGGAAAGAAGATCTGACCATTGGGTAAGGTCGGATTTTTTTGTACTAGCATGTACTTGCAGTAGTGACATTTGCCACATATGAAAGTGCCTTTAAATTTGCAGTGACGATTCCTATTCTCTCCCTGAAATTCGCTCTTTACCAATCTGTCGCCAATGGATTTGGCCCATCTAAAAGTAAACTGTGGTGTGGAGGGGACAAATTTCCCCAAAGAGGGGTCGCATACCAATAAATGCCATAATTTGGTAATAATCTTTTTGACGTCATCATGTTGAGTGTTATATCTAGTGATAATTCTAGTAGTGCCAGTCTCATCTGGGGGTTTGGTAGAGTAGAGTAAAGATTCCCTAGTGCGGGAACAGGCTCGTTTAAATTAACTTTTCAGGGAGGTATGCGAATAGCCCCTCAATAATAAACGATTACGAAGCTTATTTGCCTCCTCCCTAAAAGTAGATTCATCAGAACAGTTGTGACGTATCCTCAAATACTGACTATAGGGGATAGATTTCAGTATAAAATAGAGTTGCCTGTCTATAGAGTTTACTACCAATCAGGCCCCCATCTTTACGATATACTTCAACGTCCAAGAAAGTAACCTGATGTGGGTTGAAGGACATTGCAATTTAAAGTCATTTTTAGTGATTCTACAGAGCCAGAGTTCCAAAAGATCGGGGGGCGTCCCAGATGATGAAGATGTCGTTGATGTACCGGTACGAACATAAAATGTGGTCCGAGTACATCAACAAGTCTTCATCATGCAGGACCATGGCTTCCCACTCCCCCAGGTACAGGTTCGCATAGGACAGGGCACAACATGTCCCCATCGCTACCCCCTGGACCTGGAGGAAATGGGAGCCATTAAAGGTAAACACATTATGTTGTTCCTTCTGTATAAAGGTGTATAATAACTGCTAGCCCCTTGTTATGGTGGATACAGCTATAGAGGGATTCCACATCCACGGTAACAAAGAGGGCATTTTCTGGTATTCGTAAATTTTCCAAAATTTTGAGAAAATGCATGTGTATCTTTGACAAAAGAAGCTAGTGCAAAGACCAAAGGTTTAAGGAATTTGTCTATGTTTCTACTTGCATTATCGCTTATGGCACCCACACCAGAAATAATGGGCCTACCCGGGGGATCTTTAACATTCTTGTGAATCTTGGGAAGTGCGTAGAACACAGGAGTATGGGGGAATTTGTTGCGAATATATTCCCAAGTTTGTTTGGTAATGACTTGGTTGGAGTATGCAGTATCGACAAGGGAGTAGAATTTATTGTTGTATTTATGGTCTATATTGGCCGGAACCCGCCAATACCATTCACTGTTGCATAGAATCCTAGTACACATGTTAATATATGAGGCATTGTCAAAAATGACAATGTTACCTCCCTTGTCGGCTGCTTTGATGGTTATTTTATCGTTGTTGGAAAGATTCTTGAGAGCTCGGTGTTCCCTACTAGTGAGATTGGAACAAGATTGGGTGCGAATTTTTAAAGAGTCGAGTTCTTTCCGAATGAGTCTCAGGAAGGTCGCAGCGTTGGGGCTAGTGCTGGGGGGTGGACAGAACTATACACACCCCCTAGGTACGAAATTTAAAGGAATATTTCACTTTTATTGTTTCACTTTAAGCATTATTAAAATCACTGCTCCCGAAAAAATTTGCATTTTTAAAACTTTTTTTTGCATTGATACATGTCCCCTGGGGCAGGACCCGGGTCCCCAAACACTTTTTATGACAATAACTTGCATATAAGCCTTTAAAATGAGCACTTTAGATTTTTCATGTTTGAGTTCCATAGACTTTAACGGTGTTCGGCTGTTCAAAACAAATTTATTACCTGTTCACATATTCTGATGCGAACCGAACTGGGGGGGTGTTCGGCTCATCTCTGGTCCAGATGTGTAAACAACTGCTGAGTGTCCTCTCCTTATATTCCACTGAATCAAGTTTGCAATTCATTCAAATTTCAAAGACATCTAGACAACAATGTCCTAAACTTCTTTTAATAAGACAAATTAGCATAATCAAAATGTAGTTATAACCCTGTATCAGCTAAATACATTGTATTTATTGGCAAACGAACAATGTTTCCTACGATCGGTGTTTCCTACATTTGGTATTTCCTACGAACGATTACTGTGCCCACAAATATGAAAGTAGCCATTTAAAACTGTACAACAGTAAAGAAAAGCACATGGAGTAGCATGCAAGTTAATAATCATAATAGAAACACACGACAAGTACTTACTTTTTTGAAGCACCTTCTTTATTTTACAATACTGATCCGGCTCCCTCAGTTTTATGTTGGACCATCACTTCCTTAATTGGTCTTTGGACTGTCATACCCCAAACTTGTGCTCCAGAGTGTTCACAGCAGTCATCATGATTTGGTCCTTTCACAAATTGGGATGGGTGTACGAACCATGTTTCCCATCATAATCTTGCTAAATTAAGGTAAAATTTTAACTTGGCCCATCACAGTGGCCTATACTGCTTCAAGATTGAGGCCTATATTGGGATAAGATAATGAGAGTTTAAGCTGACATTAGTGTTTATGTCTTGTGTATTGTCTTACAACAAAGATGAATCAGTTTAAGGAGCCAGAATTCATGACCAGTTCCATAGACAGATACAGGGAGATGAGAAATTTGTGGGAGGTGAAACACAGCTTATATTATAATAAACAAGCTAGGAAGTCATCGCTGGAGAAACTTCTGGAATTTGTCAAGACTCGGGTCCCCGAAGCAAACATGAAGTTTTTGGAAAACAAAATTGGGATCTTGAGGAACATGTATAAGAAGGAGCATAAAAAGGTCCAGAAATCACTTTGATCAGGAGCATCAGCAGAGAATATTTATGTCCCCAGGCTGTGGTACTTCAACAAACTGCGGTTTCTGGATGACCAGACTGAAACCAGGGAATCTCTTTTGACCCTTCCCTGCAGCCTTCCCTCCACCCTTCCCTCAACCCCAGCAGAGGCTGACGAGGAACAACCTGGGTCTTTCATCCTGGAAGATGTGGATGCGCCCAGCTGAAGCCAGGTATATTTTTTTTTTACATATTTATTGTCCTAATATTAATGATGTTAATTAGATGTTATAATTGATTGCAAATCAATAATTTTATCCAAAAAAATTATGTATACATATCACTAGACAGCAGTGGCCAAAAATGTTTGGGACCAGCTTGAGAAATGCTGGGGTCAGAATGATAGTCTTTTCTATTTATTAACATAAAATTTTCAAGTCATGAGCTGAAAATTGTATGTGATTTATGAAACAAAAACTACAACTATGTCCCTTTTTTATACACAGGATGAGCTCAGCCAGGAGGAGGGTCTGGAAAGAGTCAGCCAGAAGAAGGTCGTGCCAAGCGTCAGCCAGGAGGAGGGTGTGCCCAGTGGCAGCCAGGAGGAGGCCATGCCCAGTGGCAGTCAGGAGGTGGCTGGGCCCAGTAGGAGCCTCATCCAATCCCAGGTGCCTCCCCTCTGCTTTACCACCAAAAGACCCAGGAAGGGGTCAATGACGGAGGAGGCAGCACTGGGTCTCATTAGGGGAGCCAGCCATTTCCTCAGGAGCCCCCCCCCAACACCGAAGAGGACTATGGCTGCTATCCAGCCACCAGGTTGCTGGAATTGGAGAAGGGACAACGCCTCCTCTGTGTGGGATTTTTTTCTGATGCCCTTCAGAAGGGTTTCAGGGGCCAGCTGACTGAGAACAGCCACATATGTGAGCTCGCCCATCCTCTGCCTCCTCCTTCTCCTGCCACAAGTCCACCACCAGAGCCATAGCCTCCAAGAAAGGCTGCAGGGAAGCCTGCAGGGAAGAGAAGAAAGTGATGGCCTGGGTTCAGTCTGGTCTGACAGAAGACGCAGGCTGCTGTAGTACCACAAACTGGGGACAGATATGTCATCTGCTGCTGGTCCTGATCTCTGGAATTCCTGGACCAGATTGTGCTCCTTATTATATGGACTCCTCAAGCTACCAATTTTCTTTTCCACAGACTTGTTGATGTGTGCCCTGGGGTCCAAAAGGCTTCGCAACTTACAAAAGTTTGTCCAGCGTTGACTTCCTCTTTATTTTGTTACCCAGAAAAATTGATATTTTCTCTTCACAAAATAATCTCCTATGTGTTTTTCTTCAAAAAGGACAGTTTGTTTGTGAGTAGGCAGGTACATTTAAAAAAGACAATGTCAAATTAACAAGGGACAACAACCTCCTTGAGGTTAAGAAAAAAATATAAGATAATAATGTTATTATGGTAACTTGACACTCCAAAAAAATATATATATATGGAGAGCACTAGAAAATAATTTTTGAGTAATCATAAAATAAATCTTGATAAAATAAAAAATTATAAAAGATGAGTATAAAAAATAATTGGAAACATTATTATGGAGATCGGGCATAAGATGAAAAGCTTCTGTCAGATGTTTTCTGTCGGACATTCCGCTCCTGTGTACACGACATTACAGAGAGAAAGAGAGAAACCTACATCAGTTAACTCACATAGATAAAGTGGCCAACTGAGACTATTAATGAGGTCTGGCTACCAGGCAAAGTGTGGAATAAAGACCTTATCCAAACCGAAGGCAATACAAACCTTCCCGGTTCCATGACCCAGACCATAGCCAATTTTGAGAAAGCAACGTTTTTTTCTCAGAAAACTTTCTGAGAAAAAGTTATTTTTTTCATTACATTAACCATAAACCAACCCTGAAGCCCTGCTCCATGTTTATCTGAGAAAACACGGTGAAACATAGACATATACTCTGTCCAAAAGCCCATCAACCAGGCAGGATTTAGTGCTCCATTCAATGACTCATTCACATACTGTATGTTGTGCCAAGAGAAAAAAATCAACTTGTAAAAAGGTAGAATTTATACACTCGGATGCTTTGAAACTCTGAATCTTGATTCGTATGCTGTTTTTGGTTCCCTGGGTCTCTTTCTTCTACTGGGGTGCTAACACACAAACAGGGTGTTCAAATGCTGGTCTGAACCTGCCTAAGCTATCCTGTCAGGGAGCAGTCACTGCAGACCATCAATTGCAAGTGGTTGAGGTATTTCCCAGCCTGCAATCGTGCTTATGCACACCCCTTGTATAAGTGCAGCTGTATCTGAACATGGCTGAGCTCATCGCCACACACAAGTAGTCTAATGCTGGGTACACATGGGCCGAATAGCAGCCGATTTCAGCTGGTACAGTAGAAAATGGGCTGTACAGCTTCCTGTCCAGCTTCTGTCGAACAGACATGCTGGAATATCAGCATCCGATCGGCTCTGGCAGCCAATGGCTGCAAGCACTGACTGGTGTGTTCTGGCAGGGGGAACACAATAGCAAAGAGGAGAAGATACTGTTGCTGTACTAACATCGATGCTAGTACATCGATCGGTCAGGTTTTTGTGTTCACCCCGCTGGGTTACACAAAAAAAAAAATTGAGTGTATCAGGCTTATCTAGAGAGATGTGAAAAGATACCATTAGGTTACAGGGATGGTTGAGATGTGCCCATTCAGCTGGCGATAACTATACACTGATTATTTGGATATGAGGTAACTTCTGCATATGCATATATTGATCATATGCTCAGTATAGATTAGACATGTTTATGACAGGTTCATTTTAATGTACATCCATATAGAACTATGAATGCTGACCAGGGGCGGATCCAGAGCCTAGTCTCCGGAGGGGCACTGCCAGAAAATTTGGCGTGCAATTTGTCGGGGCAATGGCTGGTGTTGGCACTTCAATCATCACGTCGCCATGGTTGATATGGCGTCAGGATGATTGAAGCTGTGAGGGGTTAGCTTGGCAGCGGGTGTGTGTGACCCCCTGGATGGGTTCACAACACAAAGTCAGGCACAGCAGACAGTGGTGTAGGTTCAAAAAACAAAAGATCCGGTTTATTTATGCTCCATGCAGTGATACATATAACAGCCAAACAAAATAAAACAAGAAAATAAATCCTGGTCAGCTTGACCTCTAACTACACACATAGACTCCCTGTCTAACAACTGGGTACAGCCTTGTGCTGTACCAGTCCCTGCCTTTGTTGTAAAGGTTTTGCCACACAGGCGTTAACTCACCGCACAGTACAGGTGACACACTCCCCAGTCTATACAACACAAAACTGGTTCCAGGATGGAGCATCTCCCTATGCATGCTGGGGTTTTTTGAAGAGGCCTTAATGAGCCCACTTGCTTCAGCTGGGCTCATTAACTCTTCCCCTCTAATTGTAAAAGTCTGCATAAAGCCTGAATCTAGGACACACATATTTACCATCCTGGATACAACCAGGTGACTTCACCTGCCTGCTGCCACATACCCCCCCCTCTTGTTTCAACCTTGGGGTTGTAACACCAGCAGTCAGACACGCATGTATCCGAGACAAAGCATCCACATTCCCCATTTTAACACCAGGGCGATGCTTAACTGTAAAGTTAAATTCCTGTAGGGCTAGGAACCACCTATTTACTCTTCTATTGGTCTCCTTGTTCTGAGCCATCCACTTTAAAGGAGCGTGATCAGTCACCAGGTCAAAGTGCCTACCTAGCAGATAGTACCGAAGGGAATCTAGAGCCCACTTCACTGCTAAACATTCCTTCTCAATCGTGGAGTAATTTACCTCATGGGACTTTAACTTCCTGCTGAGGTAAATGACTGGGTTCTCTTCCCCGTTCCAGACCTGGGATAACACTGCTCCTAACCCAACATCTGATGCATCAGTTTGTACCACGAAGTCCTTAGAGAAGTCTGGTGAGTACAACACTGGCTGGCTACATAAGGCTGTTTTTAAGGACTGAAATGCTTCCTCAGCCTCTGGGGACCATTTAACCATAACCGACTCTTTCCCTTTTGTCAGGTTGGTGAGGGGCACAGCCTGAGAAGCAAAATGGGGAATGAATCGTCGATAATAGCCAGCGATTCCCAGAAAGGCTCGTACCTGTTTCTTGCTGTTGGGACGTGGCCAACTCTGTATGGCCTCGACTTTATTGACTTGGGGTTTTATCACCCCCCTCCCAATAGTGTACCCAAGATATTTGGCCTCCTCCTGTCCAATGGTACACTTCTTTGGATTGGCCGTAAACCCAGCTTCCCGTATAGAGTCTAGGACTGCTTGTACTTTTGGCAAATGTGAGACCCAGTCTGTGCTATGGATAATCACATCATCCAGGTAAGCTGCAGCATATTTCTGATGGGGCCTCAGAATCTTATCCATTTTCCGCTGGAATGTTGCCGGTGCATTCTGTAACCCAAACGGCATTCTCTTATATTGGAATGCCCCATCTGGGGTTACAAACGCAGTTTTCTCCTTGGCCGACTCGGCCAGGGGAATTTGCCAATACCCTTTGGTGAGATCAAGAGTTGTCATATATCGGGCTGTTCCCAGCCGGTCAATCAACTCATCTATACGTGGCATGGGGTAGGAGTCAAATTTTGTAACTTTATTTAATTGTCTAAAATCGTTACAAAACCGCCAGCTCCCATCAGGTTTGGGCACTAGTACGATAGGACTGGACCAGTCACTCTGGGACTCCTCTATCACACCCAATTCCAGCATCCTTTGAACCTCCCCACGTATTGCCTCCCGTCGGGCCTCTGGTATTCTATAAGGTTTTAGTTTTACCCTTTCTCCTGGCGGGGTGATAATGTCATGCTCTACGCCAGATGTTTGTCCCGGAAGCTCAGAGAAAATCTCTTTGTTACGAAGTACAAACTCTTTAACCTCCTGTTGTTGGGGTTTCGATAAGGTGTCTGCTATTCCAACCTCAGGAACTAAGCAATCAGGCTGTACTTGTGACAAAGTCTCTGCGACTAGGGATTCCCTATCCCTCCAGGCTTTCAGCAGATTGACGTGATAGATCTGCTCCGGCTTTCGCCTTCCTGGCTGTCTAACCCTGTAGTTCACCTCACTCATTTTTTCAATTACTTCATATGGACCTTGCCATTTGGCCAGAAATTTGCTTTCAACCGTAGGGACTAGCACCAAGACCCTATCCCCCGGGGAAAAAGTACGGGTCTTGGCCCCATGGTTGTACACTCTCTGCTGTGCTAACTGTGCTTGGGTTAAATGTTCCTTTACAATTGGCATTACCTGTGCATTTCTATCTTGCATCAGGGCGACATGCTCAATCACACTCCTGTGAGGAGAACTCTCATTTTCCCAAGTTTCCTTGGCGATATCCAGCAGCCCTCTTGGGTGTCTCCCATAGAGCAACTCGAAGGGTGAGTAACCCATAGAGGATTGGGGTACCTCCCTAATGGCAAACATCAGATAGGGTATTAGACAATCCCAATTCTTTCCATCTCTATCCACCACCTTCTTTAACATTTGTTTTAGGGTTTTGTTGAATCTTTCAACCAACCCATCTGTTTGGGGGTGATACACAGATGTACGCAATTGCTTCACTTTGTACAACTTGCATAATTCTTTCATAACCCTGGACATAAAGGGTGTACCTTGGTCCGTAAGCAGTTCCTTACAAATACCCACGCGGCTAAAAACAAGAGATAGCTCTTTGGCTATGGTTTTGGCCGAGGTATTTCGGAGAGGAATTGCTTCCGGATAACGGGTGGCATAGTCCAAAATAACCAAAATGTACTGATGCCCCCTAGCAGACTTCATTATCGGACCTACCAAATCCATTGCGATCCTCTCAAAGGGGACCTCAATGATAGGAAGAGGTACCAGTGGGTTACGGAAATGTGGCATAGGTGCCGACTTCTGACACACAGGGCAGGAGGAACAATACTTTTCTATTTTCTTCATGACCCCAGGCCAATAGAATCTCTGCAGTACCCTCTCTCTGGTTTTCTCTGTCCCCAGATGACCTCCCAGAATGTGTCCATGAGCCAATTCTAACACCAACTTCCTGTAAAGTTTGGGCACTACAAGTTGCTCAATGGTTTCTTCTGCCCTTTGAGCCACTCGATATAGCAGGTCCCTTTCCATAGTGAAGTAAGGATAAGGGCAAGTCTTATCTGGGTTCACTAACTCGCCATCTATTTTCACCTCATGTTCCCGTGCCTTTATTAGGGTGGGGTCTTTTAACTGTTCTGTGGCAAAATTTTCCCTGTGAACCTCAAGATCCGAAAACTCCACAGACGGCATGTTTTCATCTGAGGATGTTGGCTCCTCCCCAGTTTCTCGAGTTTCCCCCCGCCAATACCGACAAGGGAAATTCAGGAGAGTCCTCACCACTCCCAGAGGAATTCTGGTCATCTTCCTGGTTTATAGGGGCACCAATGGGGGCCTCAGGACAATCCCAGAGTTCCCAGAATTTTGGAAAATCCCTTCCCACAATAGCATCATGTGGTAAGTGAGCCACTAACCCCACCTGATGAGAGAGGTTACCTTTGGGGGTCTCAAAAAACACTGAAGTTACAGGATACTCTCGGGTGTCCCCATGCACACAAATAACAGCCACCCTGTTCTTCCCAGAGACCTCTGTAGTAACTAATTCAGCTTTTATCAATGTTACCAGGCTACCTGAATCTAGCAACACATCAACATGTCTACCATTAATACACATTTTACATAAATGTTTCTCAGGTCCCCGAATGGCAGTGCATGCAACTGTCGCAAACAGCGACTGACGTCTCTCCCTTATAAAGTCACATTGCATAGGCTCATCCACAACTGGGCAATTGGCTGCAATATGTCCCTCTTGCCGGCAGCGGTAGCAAATAATCTTTTTCGCTGCCTCTTGCAGCATGGGCTTCCTGGGCTGCTCCCGCCAGACCTTAGGTAGAACTCCCACCCTCTCACTCTCTCCACCCTCACCCCTTGGAGTCATCTTACCCGCCACTGGGGATGATCTGGTCTTAGGGGGGAAAGTCCGTGAGTCCCTGGAAGAGGTGGTCAGGTTCTCTGTAGCCAAGTACCTCTCAACCAGATCCACAAGTTTATCTGCATTTTCTGGGTCTCCATGGCTTACCCATTTTTGGATGGCAGTAGGAAGAGCTCTCAGGAAACGATCCATAACCACACGTTCCACAATGTTTGGTGCAGTCAAAGTCTCTGGCTGCAGCCACTTCCTGCTCAGGTGAATGAGATCATACATTTGAGACCTGGGAGGTTTTCCAACCTGAAAAGTCCAGTTATGCACACGCTGAGCCCGGACGGCCAGGGTGACACCCAGCCGTGCCAATATTTCTGCTTTTAGCACCACATAGTCTTTTGCTTGGTCAGGCTCTAGGTCATAATAAGCTTTCTGAGATTCCCCAGTTAACAGAGGGGCCACCAGTCCAGCCCATTGCTCCTTAGGCCACTTTTCCCTTTCAGCAGTCCTTTCAAATGTGGTCAAAAACACCTCCGGATCATCCTCTCCAGTCATTTTTGTCAGTAAACGGCTCACACCAAAGGATGCGGTATTATTGTAACCACTTGCTTCATTGGTCTGCGGACGTTGCTGTATTAATGTCTCTATTTTCTGTTGAAAATTCTGCTCTTGCTTCTGCAACAGGTCTATGAAGCGGGCTTCAGATCGCTGCTGGGCTTGTTGCTGAGCTTCCAAACTCTGCTAGTGAGCCTTCTGCTGATTTTCCAAACTCTGCAGCAAAGTTGCATTTGTCTGCTGCTGGGCTGCAAGGCTTTGTTGTTGAGCTGCAAGGCTCTTTTGTAAACCTGCATTTGTTTGCTGCTGATTTGCATTTGCTTGTTGCTGGTTTGCATTTGCTAGAGCCAGCTGTCTCAGTATCTCCTCCATGCTGGCCTTAACAAAAAAAAAAAAAAAAGTGCCAAAATTCTCCACCAACTGTGAGGGGTTAGCTCGGCAGCGGGTATGTGTGACCCCCTGGATGGGTTCACAACACAAAGTCAGGCACAGCAGACAGCGGTGTAGGTTCAAAAAACAAAAGATCCGGTTTATTTCTGCTACATGCAGTGATACATATAACAGCCAAACAAAATAAAACAAGAAAATAAATCCTGGTCAGCTTGACCTCTAACTACACACATAGACTCCCTGTCTAACAACTGGGTACAGCCTTGTGCTGTACCAGTCCCTGCCTTTGTTGTAAAGGTTTTGCCACACAGGCGTTAACTCACCGCACAGTACAGGTGACACACTCCCCAGTCTATACAACACAAAACTGGTTCCAGGATGGAGCATCTCCCTATGCATGCTGGGGTTTTTTGTAGAGGCCTTAATGAGCCCACTTGCTTCAGCTGGGCTCATTAACTCTTCCCCTCTAATTGTAAAAGTCTGCATAAAGCCTGAATCTAGGACACACATATTTACCATCCTGGATACAACCAGGTGACTTCACCTGCCTGCTGCCACAAAGCGCATTATTTCTATTGTTACATTGTAATATAAAATTAAATAATTCAACTCACCATAATTCAGAATCAGTGGGAGCCCTGTGCGCAGGGCCGGACTTACCATTGGGCTTGACTGGGCTCAAGCCTGTGGGCCCCGCCCATTTACGTTTTAAATATCTTCATATTCGTTACAATTTGATTATCATTTTATAAATTTTTATTGCTTTTATTAATCTCCTGATTCGTTTTTTAATTATTACATTGTTTACTGTGTTTATTGTATTGTTGTTTCCGCACATCCGGCCACTTCCCTTAAGCATGTTTGTTTATATATCTGACCTTGTGAATGGTAAGCTAGATCAGATAAAACAGCGGATGCTGTGAAACACGTCATCTCATTGGCCACAACGTCACTTCCGGTCCGCGGTGTTTGCGTTCCACCTTGGAACGCACTTCCGGCCTCTGTCTTCCTGTTCACAGATGCCATCGATACTGCACGGTGTGCGGCGCCTAAACTGCCCTGGACACATACAGAGCGCGGTGACGAGTTACCACCACCACCTCTTCTCATCATCCTCCTGCGGTGCCTCTGAGAATGATCGCTTACATCGTGGACCCAGGACGAATACCAGTACAGTATGTATTCTCAGTTTATCCAGAATTGTGTAGCTCTAATACATAACTTATGTATGTATCATTTTGTTCTATTTAAAGTAATGTATAGAAGGTAGGGCCCAAAAGTGACTCAAGCCCAGGGGCCCCCACCACCCTAAGTCCTGCCCTGCCTGTGCGTGTCACTTGCTACCGTCGCCTGCCACCAGATGCAGCGTGTCACTTGCCACCGTTGGCTGCCACCAAATGCAGATTGTCACTTGCTATGTCACTTGCCACATCCCCTGCCACCGGATGTGGATTGTCACTTGTCAATGTCCCCTGCCACAAGATACGGAGTGTCACAAAGTGATGTTGCATTGTGGCCATCTTGGTACACCCCCCACTTGTCTGCAGTAAGCATAGAGTTAGAAGTTGGCAAGCGGACATCTTTCTTCTCACACTTATTTTTAATAGTAAACTCAGCTTATTTAGTGAAATATAAGTTGAGTTTACTTTTAAAAATACCTGTGAAAAGCAAGACCCCAGTGGGTGTATAAAGATGTCCGCTTGCCGACGTATAACACTAGGCTTACTGTGGACGAGTGCGGGAGTACCAAGATCGCCGTGATGCAACATCCCCTCAGTCACATATTCAGAAGGATAGCGGCTTCCTGACAACACCTGCCTGCTTGCTCAGTCACACGCCAGCCCAACTGCCCGCCGGCATGATTGCCCGCCCACCCGCTCGCTCACCCGTCGGCCTGCTCAGTCACCTTCTCATTATTTTCTCGGAGGGAGCAATTGCCCCGTTGCCCCCGCCCCTGGATCCGCCCCTGATGCTGACTTGACTATTATTGACTTGTTTTTTAAGTATTTTGTTGTATGCTTCCGAGCTATCATCCTTATCCTTGTTTTGACTTTAAACAAATGTAGATATCAGGTGTAAGGTAGGGTTGCCACCTCATGTCTTTAAAACTGAACACATATTAATTACCCATTTTCTGTGGCTGATTAAGGTGGTAATTAAACTCACTTGGCGCTTTATCTACATTAAATTAGCGTCAGAACCTGTGTAATTCATACAGTATGTATTTGGGTTTAAAGGGATGAGGTGGTAACCCTAGTCTAAGGACACCTACAAGTGGTAGCTAAAGTAACCTCAGCAGCAGCAGCAGCAAGTTTATCTGTAGCAAGAAAGTGCTCATATTTCCAAAGTAGCAGCAAGCCTATTCATCACCGCCAAACAGCTGGCATTGTTAACTAAATAGTCTGTTCACCTTTGTGGCCACAATTAAGAATGATAAATTAACAGCATGCCATTGAGCAAGGTAATAAATTAATCCTTGCTCCTCCTTTTTTGTGTGTTTTATCTCCAAGTACAAATTATCTTCCTCCTAATCTCCAATGGGTATGAGCTGAGTGTTCAGTCCAAACATTCGCTGGTCGGACATTTGGTTGGAAACGGAACTTTTAGGATATTTTGCATAAATTGCTCCATCGAATGCTCCATAATATATTGCCAAAGCCATCATTGACCAACTTAATCAGGCACAAGACTTTAACCAGTGATGATTTTGGCCTATGTTGCAGCACACACACTATAAGACCCCTTTCACACCAGGGTATTTTGCAGGCACTATAGCGTTATAAATAGCGCCTGCAATCCGCCCTAAAAAAAGCTGCACCATTGTCTGTAGTGTGAAAGCCCGAGGGCTTTCACACTGTAGTGGTGCGCTGGCAGGACGTCAGGGAAAAGTCCTGCCAGCAGCTTCTTTGGAGCGGTGAAGGAGCGGTGTGTTTACCGCTCCTCCACCGCTGCTCCCCATTGAAATCAATTGGGCCACGCTGTAATACCGCCGGCAAAACGCCGCTACTGTGGCATATTGCTGGCGGTTTTAACCCTTTCTTGGCCGCTAGCGGGGGTAAAAGCGCCCTGCTAGCGGCCGAAAAGCGCCGCAAATCCAACGGTAAAACGCTGCTAAAAATAGCGGCGTTTTACCGCCGACGCTATGGGCGGCGTGGTGTGAAAGGGGTCTTAAAGGTTGCTTTCCCAGCAGCTTTTTGTCAGTGTGTTGTAGTTAGTGAGTTGACATTGTTTTTAGGGAGAGAGAATTGGTTAGTGAGGTGTGGTGTGCTATTATTGCTTTGTGTTTTATACACTACATTATATACAGTACTATGCTGTACAATGCTGTATATTTGATATTGATACTTTGTAGTAAATTGCAGTTTGTGTGGATAGGGAGAGTGGAGTGTAAGCCCACCTACATTCACTATGATTTCCTAAGACCTAACAGTCCTTTTTTTGTGGATGTCAGTGGCAGGTTCTGTTGCTGCTATCTCCCCCTTTTTAGTATGTTTCTTTGCTTTTCTTTACTGGTTGTATTTTTTCTTTTATAATTGTTTTCTCTTAAACCCTTAAAAAATGACCAGTTACACTTACCGGTAACTGTGTTTCTGGGAAGTCTTCCAGGACGGCACCCTGAGAGATGACTGGTCCACCTGACAGGAAACACAATCAATCAAAGAGGTTAAAAGCCCCCGCCCCTCCCCGTGCTCCTCAGTTGTGACAAAGTATTGACCCACACCAGTGCACGAGAGTGAAGAAAACCACGCCACACCACCACACTCTATACCTTAATTTATACCTAAAGAGAACGGGTGGGAAGTAGGCCTGCCGTCCTGGAAGACTTCCCAGAAACACAGTTACCGGTAAGTGTAACTGGTCATTTTCTCAAGTCGTCTTCCAGGACGGCACCCTGAGAGAGGAGCAAGTAGCTCAGGCCTACCTTAGGGCGGGACAACCGCTTGCAGGACCTTCCTGCCAAATGCCAGATCCTGAGGGGACAGTAACTCCACCCTGTAATGCCTCAGGAAGGTGTTCTGGCTTGTCCATGTAGCGGCTCTACATATCTGCTCCACTGAAGCTCCGGCCCTTTCTGCCCAAGAGGTTGCCAGAGATCGCGTGGAATGAGCTTTCAGGTCCCTAGGAACTGCATTACCTGACTGCTCATAGGCTAAAGCAATGGCATGCTTAATCCATCTAGCTATGGATGCTTTGGAGGCTTGTTGGCCCTTCTTTTGGCCAGAAAAATTAACTAAAAGATGGCTGGACCTTCGAAACTCCTTAACTTTTTCTAAGTAGGATAATAAACAACGTCCAGACAGTGAAAAGAAATTTCCCTCTCATTTTGGGGATTATTACAAAAGGAAGGTAGCACTACTTCTTGAGTCCTATGGAACCTGGATGCTACCTTAGGGAGGTACAGGGGGTCCTGCCTAAGTATAACCCTGTCCTCAAATAAACGAAAGTATGGTTCCTTGACTGAAAAAGCCTGAATATCGCCTACTCTCCTGGCTGATGTAATAGCAAGCAGAAAGGCCAACTTAAAGGTGAGAATCCTGAGGGGGATCTGGTCTATTCGTTCAAAGGGGGGCCTTGTTAAGCCCTCTAACACCAAGGTAAGATCCCATGGTGGGAACCTAGACACCTGGACAGGGGACAACCTCTCTCTGACCAAAAGGAACCTCTTGATCAGAGGATCTAGTGCCAAGCGTCTCTCCAAAAAACAGGATAAGGCTGCGACCTGTGCCTTAAGTGTCTTGGTTGCCAACCCCTGCTCTGCTCCATCCTGGAGAAACTCCAGAATGGCCGGGATCTCTTGCTGTGAAGTCCCTCTCACCTGACACCAGCGAGAAAAAATCCCCCAGGTCTTAGCGTAAATACGCCTTGTGATCGGCTTTCTACTAAGGAGGAGAGTATCCACTACTCTGTCCGACAGGCCCTTCTCCCGCAGGTTCTGCCTTTCAAGAGCCAGGCCGTCAGCCTGAAGAAGCTGGGGTCTGGATGGCAAACTGGACCCTGAAGGAGAAGGTCGCGCCGAACAGGAAGGTGTAGAGGCGGGGCTATGGACCAACCCTGCAGGGTTGGAAACCAAGCTCTCTTGGGCCACCAAGGGGCTATCAGAATCAGGGCGCCTTCCGAGAGAAACAGCTTTTGAAGAACCCTCGGAATTAGCCCCAGGGGGGGGAAGGCATAGGCCAACCGGAAGTCCCAAACCTGGGCCAAGGCGTCTATCCCCTCTGAGCCCCCCTCTCGGGCAAGGGAAAAGAATCTCTTTACCCTTCTGTTCTTTCTGCGGGCGAACAGATCTATCTCTGGATCGCCGAACTGCCGACATACCAGGGAGAATACCTCTGGATTCAACTCCCATTCTCCCTGAAGAATCGGCTGACAACTGAGATAGTCTGCCTCTACATTCAGGGACCCCTTTATGTGGACTGCGGAAATGGAGATAATCCGATGCTCCGCCCAGCCCATGATCTCTAAAGATAGAGCCAGTAGAGTTGGAGATCTGGTGCCCCCCTGATGATTGACAAATGCCACTGCCGTGGCGTTGTCTGATAGGACCTGAACTTCCTGGTCCTTGATCCTCCTTTCGAAAGCCTTTAATGCCTCCCCGATGGCCAAAAGTTCTCGAAAAATTTGAGGATGTCTTTCTCTGACTCATGTCCCAGGAACCCTGGGCTGTTAGATCCTCCAGGTGGGCCCCCCACCCCCAGGAGCTTGCGTCTGTTGTTATCCTGAGCGGCTGAAGCTGACTCCAAAGGAGACCCCCCTGAAGCCTCTGAGGGTGAAGCCACCAGTGAAGAGAATCCTTTACCTCGATCGGAATGGCCACTTCTACTTCTAGAGAAACCCCTTTCCTGTCCCAAGAGGAAAGGAGGAAGTGCTGGAGGGTCCTGGAGTGCAGCTGTGCCCAAGGAACTGCTGGGATAGCTGCCGTCATCAGGCCCAGCACCCTCATAATCCCTCTGTATGGAGATGTCTTTGCCTCCAACAGAGAAAGGACCGCTGAAATTATACCCTCTACCTTGCTCTGGGGTAGAACTAACTTCTGTTGCGCGGAATCCACCAGGAATCCCAGATACATTTTCGTCTGGGCCGGAATCAGTGAGGATTTTTCCTTGCTGATGATCCATCCCAGGGATTCTAAGGTCTCCACTACCCTGGCTAGATCCAAAAGGAGCTGATCCCGATTCTGATTGTAAATCAGAATGTCGTCCAAATAGGGAATCAGCGCTACTTCCTGGAGATGCAGGAAGGCCACTACTTCTGCCAGGATCTTTGTAAAAACCCTTGGACTGGATGCCAGCCCGAAGGGGAGGGCCGCAAACTGCCAATGCTGAACTCCCTCTGGAGAGGCAATTGCAAATCTTAGGAAGACCTGATGGTTCTGAAATATAGGGACGTGAAGGTAGGCGTCCTTTAAATCCAAGGTTACCATGAACACGTCCCTGAGAAGGTGTCTCCTGAGAGAATAAACACTCTCCATGCGGAACTTCTTGTACCGCAGGAAGACGTTGAGATGCCTTAGATTTATGATGAGGCGATATCTTCCTGAGGGCTTTGGTACCACAAATATGTGGGAGTAGAACCCCTGACCCTGCTGGCCCTCTGGAACAGGCACTATGACCTCCTGCCTGGCCAGTTCTTCTATATTCTGTAGGACTCCTGCTGCCTTGCCAGGATCCCTGGGAAGGTGAGTCAAGAGAAATTTGGTGGGAGGAGGGGAAAGAAATTCTAATCTGTAACCCTCTTTTATGATCTGTAGAATATGGGGGCTCCGAGTGACCCTTTCCCACTGAGGGACAAAGTGGGAAAGTCTTCCCCCCACTGGAATGTCATTTGGAGGTCTTGTCGCCTGACTTCTGGCTGGAAAAGAGAATGCCTGACTTCTGCTTGTCCTTCCCAGCCCCCCAACGTCTATTAGGGGAGACCTTTTTCTCCGAGAAGCGGTTCTTTGCCTGGGGGCCACGAAAAAACCTCTTCCTATCCCTCCTCGGTTTAGTAGGGAATTTCTTCCCCTTTTCGGTCGACCTAGCAAGGGCTTGGTCTAGGCCAGCACCAAAAAGGAGGGAACCCTCAAAAGGGAGGCCACATAGACGGGTCTTAGATGAGCCATCCCCGTCCCAAGTTTTAACCCATAGGGCTCGCCGAGCCGAGTTTAGTAAGGCACCGGACTTGGCGGTTGTGCGCACCGTCTCCACGGCCGCATCCGCTAGGTATGCAACAGCGCTGCCTACGACCTCCAATGAATCTAAGACCTCCTTAGACTTGGAAGTCTGGGAGATGTGGTCTATCAGCTTAGAGATCCACATGTCCGCATTTCTAGCGATGCAGGCTGAGGCCAACGCGGGGCTCATAGCCGACGCGTTGGCCTCCCAGGCCCTGCGCAAAATAGTTTCTGCCCTCCGATCCATCTGATCCTTGATGTTCCCAGTGTCTTCAAAGGAAAGATCGGATTGTTTAGAAACTTGTGCCAGGGAGGCGTCTAGCCTAGGAGTCTTGAAAAACTTCTCCTCATCCTCCTCAGTAAAGGGGCATCTACGCTTCCATGTTTTGTACTTTAGGAGCCTCTTCTCCGGATCCTTCCACTCCCTTAAGATAATATCTTTGAGTGCAGGATGTACCGGAAGAACCCTGGTCTGTGGTTTAATTAAGCCCCTATACATTTTGTCTTGGGCAGAGACCTGTGCCGTGGGCTCCTGAATCCCTTCAGAAGCGTAAACCGCCCTCAGTAGTCCCTCCATGTCATCGGCTGAAAAGATATGCCTGCTAGACCTGGAGTCCTCCCCCTCATCCTCCTCCTGGCTGTCCAACACACCCTCGTCCGAGAATCCCTGCCCATGGGATTCGGACTCATCCTCCTCCTCTGAATCCTGAGACTGGAGATACCTTGGGTTGTCTGCCCGCCGTCTAGACCCCCTAGAGGAAGCGGAGCCCTCCTGGGAGGAGGCGTCCTTGCTGGTGTGAGCCTCTGAATCCCTAGACTTAAGGGAGGACTGAAAGGCTTTCAGAGTGGACAGCATCTCAGTTTGTACTGTGAGAAACTTCTCCATTATCTGAGAGGTTTCCTTCCCTGTCAGCTTCTGTATACATTTAAAGCAGAAGGGTTTAGGATGATCTGGGGGTAATCTAGCATTACAGTTTCCACAACGCTTAGAGCGGGTGGAAGATTTCACGGGACGGCTGGCAACCCCAAGGGCAGTGGCATCGTCCCCTGAAACAAAAACATACAGGCATTACAATACAGCACTGTACCACCCAGAGGAGAAGAGTTGGGGTACCCTCCCCCATCTAAACCTCCAGCGGCCGGTCAGACTCACCCCCTGTGGTCTCCTCCATGGCCATGGACCCTGCGGGTCTCTCCTCAGGTTCCATGCTGCTGGCACCAGTGAGCTTCTTCGGACAGCTAACACAGGCGAAGGCAGCCGGTCTGTGGGAGAAGTGGGCGCCTGCTCCTCCTGGATTTATGTCCCCGATTTGGCAAATCAGCTGTGAGGCTGAGGCTGTGGTTACCTCCATGCTGATACGGCCACCATTTTGCTGTAGACAGGAAATGACCCGAACTCTGAGCTCACTTCCTGTTCTGTGGAGGAAGTGATGTCATTCCTCCACCAAGCTCCAGGAAGATGGTGCCAAACCTCCCCAGAAAGCTGAGCACCTCTGCTGAAAAGGGGAGATACTGCCTCCAGCTGCACCAAGAACCCTCTGGATTGCTGGACCTGGAGTCTTCAGAGAGCCAAAAGGGACACCAGGCTCCTTTTCTGCACGGCCACCGCACAGGTAAGGAGAGGAGAGGAAAATTGGCCCCTGAAGTTCTGGGTACACCACTGTACCCAGGGTCCTTCAGCGCTCAGGGGGGCTCTTCCAGTTTCTGCTGCCCCCCCTGAGGAAAATATAGGGGAACCCCCCAGGAAGGATGAGAACATCCTGCCAGACCCAGAGGCTTCCCAGGCATTTGGTCTGGCTCCCAGGGGGAGACCACCAGCCCCAGGCTTCGGGTCTAGGAAAAAATAACAAACGGTTTCGCTGTGGGGAAACACAATCAAAAACTGAGGAGCACGGGGAGGGGCGGGGGCTTTTAACCTCTTTGATTGATTGTGTTTCCTGTCAGGTGGACCAGTCATCTCTCAGGGTGCCGTCCTGGAAGACGACTTGAGAAAAAAATGTAAAAGTTTTCATGTGGGTGTTTGGGGCTACATTTTCAAAAAAAATGTTATTGACTTTCTTATGTGCTTGAGCTTTTTTTGTATTAGGGTTTTTCTTTCTTTCTTTTTTTTTTTTCCAAGTTATGGTTTTATTTTGTCACAGTATGTGATCATTTTTCACAGGGTCAGCAGCAACAAAAGCAGAATAAATTGGTTGGTGTCACCACAACAGCTGCCCTTTGTCTGCAGCAGAGCACCGAAGATTATTGATATGCTGTTTAGTCCACCAAAGTAACACAGTTTACAGTGCACCAAGCACCACTCCCCCATTTTTGGTGCTGTCTGGGGTGTTCTAATGAGCCCCCTGGCCAATCCCCAATCGGGATTGGCCTAAATACCTAAGGTCAGCTGGGGAGGAGATATTTGAGTGGAAGCTGAGTGTTAGGCTGTCGGGGCCTTTGAGAGAGCTCCCCAGTCTGGGGGGGGGGGGGGGGTGTGATTTGAGGCTAGGGTGTGGACAGGACCCTTCTCGTGATACATGGAGGTGTCCTGGACAGGTGGCACAGAAGAGGAACAATAGGTCACAGCCAAGAGGGCTGGTAAGTGATACACAGTCAGGAGAGGACTGGGAGAGTGCAGTCTGAGATGGGTGCTGAGCCAGTGGCATACACTGGGGTGTCACAGACAGTGGAGAGAGAGGCAGCTGCAGCCAGGAGGGCTGACAGGGCCTGAAGATGTGATACTGAATCCAATTGAGAATCTGTGGCAAGACTTGAAAATTGCTGTTCACTGACGCTCTTCATCCAATCTGACAGAGCTTAAAATATTTTGCAAAGCAGAATGGGCAAAAATTTCACTCTCTAGATGTGCAAAGCTGGTAGAGACATCCCCAAAAAGACTTGCACTTGTAATTGCAGTGAAAGGTGGTTCTACAAAATATTGACTTAGGGGGGCTGAATACAAATGTACACCACAATTATTACATATTTATTTGCAAAAAAAATTGAAAACCATTTATCATTTTCCTTCCACTTCACAATTATGTGCCACTTTGTGTTGGTCTATCACAATAAAATACATTTACATTTTTAGTTGTAACATGACAAAATGTGGAAAATGTCAAGGGGTATGAATACTTTTTCAAGGCACTGTAATTGCTTCCATACTGGACAAGACTCTGAGCCTGTGTTTTACCTGGAGTCACCATACATATGGTTTGTGATGTTTAGAATGTACTTTATAAATAACTATAAGTGGTCAATATTTTTATACTATAACACCACAGCATGCATGTCACTTGGAACCCAGACATAGAAAGATAATTAGGGACATATTTTGTCTACTGAGGCTCTTCAGGTCTCATTTACACTGCCTGCATGCCAAATGCCCCATTTTAGTATTTAAACAGATGTGAGTTTTAGTTGCAGTGCGCAACAGTGAGGAGGCAGTATGATGCTAATTTTCTTTTTTGTTTTAACTTTATTTGAAGTATCACAAAGTGACACTTTATTCATGCCTCCGCACAACACTGCAGCTCACCGCATGCAGACATGTGGTGTCTCTAAAGCCCCATACACACTATCAGTTTTACTGCTGAGTTTTTCCTTTAGATTTACCAGAACCATATAATATGAGGTCAAACCTTAGGAGTATCAATTTGTATGCAATCAGACAGGCTCTTGCACTACATGGTTTTGGTACATCTGAAGGAAAAACGCAGCAGATAAACTGATAGTGTGTATGGGGCATTAGTGCACCACATTGAAATGCTACATGTTGGCTTTTTAATGCTTTGCACTGCAGTACACTTCCCAGCTGCATTGTAGTGTAGATGTAGCACATAGAAAATTTGTATTTTCTATTCTCCCTTGCGGCGGCTGGCATTTATCCGGCGCGTAACACACAAGCCCTCAAAGAGGTAACCATATGGATTGTAGAAGTCATTATTCTTGTTTTCCATGTACTTCAGGTAGCTTCATGTTCCACTTGCTGTGTATTGTGTTGTTTCTGCTAATTAGAGGCTATAGAAAATGCATGACTGATGTAGAGCAGATTTCCCCAATCCTAATAAAATTAGCTGCTATGCAATACTAAACCAACTCTCAATACATTTACCCACCAATAACCAGACCACCATGGGCGTCCGCAGCATGGGGCAAGGGGGGTCAAGTGCCCCCCCCTGGAATCCTCAAGGTGTTGCCACTACCGCCGCCGCCGCCGCCATGCTGCACTATTTTTTTTTCTGAGTCCGCTCTCTCCTGTGTATCACAGCGCTGGATGGCTGTGTTCGGCGGCCGCTCTGTAACACAGTCCCGCCCCCCCCCAGACCATCTCGTGTGATAGTAGAGAGAATCAACGCTCCGCCTATCACATGGCCGGTCTGGGGGGGGCGGGACTGTGTTACAGAGCGGCCGCCGAACACAGCCATCCAGCGCTGTGATACACAGGAGTAAATGCCCATCCATGCTACGGTGCCTGGATAGGAGGATCGAGGGGGGAGGGGGGCTGCAGTGCTCTCCTCCACCACCGCACTCTCCTGCCCCCCCCCTGCTCTTCTCTTCCACCACCGCACTCTCCTGACCCCCGTGCTCTCCTCCACCACCACACTCTCCTGACCCCCCCCAGTGCTCTCCTCCACCACCGCACTCTCCTGCCCCCCCCCCAGTGCTCTCCTCCACTACCGCACTCTCTTGCCCCCCCCCAGTGCTCTCCTCCACCACCGCACTCTCCTGCCCCCGTGCTCTCTTCCACCACCGCACTCTCCTGCCCCCCCCCGTGCTCTCTTCCACCACTGCACTCTCCTGCCCCCCCAGTGCTCTCCTCCACCACCACACTCTCCTGCCCCCCCCAGTGCTCTCCTCCACCACCGCACTCTCCTGCCCCCCCAGTGCTCTTCTCTTCCACCACCGCACACTCCTGCCCCCTCAGTGCTCTCCTCCACCACTGCACTCTCCTGCCCCCCCATGCTCTCCTCCACCACTGCACTCTCCTGCCCCCCCCCAGTGCTCTTCTCTTCCACCACCGCACTCTCCTGCCCCCCCAATGCTCTCATCCACCACCGCACTCTCCTGCCCCCCCCCAGTGCTCTCCTCCACCACCGCACTCTCCTGCCCCCCATGCTCTCTTCCACCACTGTGCTCTCCTCCACCACCACACTCTCCTGCCCCCCCAGTGGTCTCCTCTACCACCACACTCTCCTGCCACCCCCTCCAGTGCTCTCCTCCACCACCACACTCTCCTGCCACCCCCTCCAGTGCTCTCCTCCACCACCACACTCTCCTGCCACCCCCTCCAGTGCTCTTCTCCACCGCCACACTCTCCTGCCCCCCCAGTGGTCTCCATCACCACCACACTCTCCTGCCACCCCCTCCAGTGCTCTCCTCCACCACCACACTCTCCTGCCCCCCCCCCCACAGTGCTCTCCTCCACCACCACACTCTCCTGCCCCCCCCCCAGTTTTCTCCTCCCCTGTTCTTGCTGCTCTCCAGCTCTCCCCATCCTTCTCTAGCCACCATCCCAGTGCTTTCCCCCCCAGTGCTCTCTGCCCCTGTTCCCCCCAGTGCTCTCCCCCCGTGCCCTCCACTCCCTCCAGTGCTCTCCCCCAGTGCTCTCCTCTCTCCCCCTGTTCTTTCCCCTCCAGTGCTCTCCCCTCAGTGCTCTTCCCTCCCCCCAATGCTCCCCCCCTGTTCTTCCCCCCCCCGTGCTCTTCAGCTCTCCCCATCACTCTCTAGCCCCCACCCCAGTGCTCTCCAGCCCTCCTTACTACCCACCCCTGTTCTATCTGCCCCCCCTGGTGCTCTCCAGCCCCCCCCCCAGTGCTCTCTACCCTCCGTGCTCTCCACCCCTGTTCTTTTTGGCTCCCCCTTAGCACCCTCCACTCCCCACCCATGTACTCTCCTCTCCCCCTGCATTTTGCACCCACCCATGTGCTCTCCACCCCCCATAGTGCTCTCCAGTCCCCCGTGCTTTCCACCCCTGTTCTTTCTGGCCCCCACTGGTGCTCTCAAGCTCCCCCCCATTGCTCTCCACTCACCCCTGCTCTTTGTGCCCCCCCCCCAGTGCTCTTCACCACCCCACACTCTTAGCCCCCCCAGTGCTCTCAGCCTACCGTGCTCTCTACCCCTGTTCTTGTTGGCCCCCCCAGTGCTCTCAAGTTCCCCCCAAGTGCTCTGCGCTCCCCACCCCTGTGATCTCCACTCCCCCTCACTCTTTTCCCCCACCCATGTGTTCTCCAACCCCGCCAGTACTCTTTGCTCCCCCTTCTCTCCAACTCCCACTCAGTTCTCTCCACTTCCCCAGGACCAGAGGGCAGGCTGACTGGGGCCAGAAAATGAGGACGGCTGAAGGTGCAGGTGGCCAGGGACCACTCCATCTCACAGCAGACAAATCCTCTGGAAGGAGCACCGTCCCCATCCAAAACGAGAACAGACCCTGCCTGCTGCTGGCCGTCATGGATATCCTGCTGGCATGCAAGGTACTGTACCGAGCATAAACAACACACCTTCCCACAGACAGGGACTGCAGACTGGGACATGGGGCACAGGAGGGGCTGCAATGATGTGCACAGTGAGACTGCATTCACGGCACAGTAAAGCTGCATTTGATGGACACAGTGAGGCTGAATTTGATGGACACAGTGAGGCTGCATTTTAAGGGCACAGTGAGGCTGAATTTGAAGGGCACAGTGAGGCTGCATTTGGTGGGCACAGTGAGGCTGCATTTGGTGGGCACAGTGAGGCTGCATTTGATGGGCACAGTGAGGCTGCATTTGATGGGCACAGTGAGGCTGAATTTGGTTGGCACAGTGAGGCTGCATTGGTGGGCACAGTGAGGCTGAATTTGATGGGCACTGGTGAGGCTGCATTGAGCTCTTGCATCAAGTCTGCAGTCTCTGTCCATCTCCTGTAGCATGTCTGAAGTCTCTGAGGGAGTCTGGAGAGGAGTCAAAAGTGGGAGCACCGCCGGGATGGGGGTCATGGGAGAAGTCAGACTTGTGTGGACTGTGGATAGGAGACTATAGGATAAAACCTCCAAGCTGGAGCCGACTGACTGAGCCCTGCACAGTGCACCTGAGAGGAGGCCAGTGAAAGCACCGCCAGGCCAGTCGGGGGTCACTGATGTAAGGGGGGAGTGAATACGATAATGTAAGGGGCACTGACATAAAGGGTTTCCTCCTTATATTAGTAACCCACCCCCCTTACCTTAGAGTATTCTTTCTGAAGAAGGTGGTTCCCCCCCACGTTCTGAGTTTCTGGGGTCCCCCTTGATGATTGATCACTTACCACTATTAACTGGAATTTGAATATATATATATATATATATATATATATATATATATATATATAAAGCCCTATGTGATTTCATATCTATGTCTAATACTCTCTTCATCAAAGGTGCTTTAAAATGTATGGTTTTTCCCTTTCATGAACCAGAAAATGACGTTATGCTGTTGGGCTGGTATAATAATGCTGTTGGGCTGGTATAATAATGCTGTGAGGCTGGTATGAAATTTTTTTCAGGGCTGGTTTTTGAAAGCATGGGCGTCCGCAAGGTTACTCAGGTGGCTGCGTACCATGCCCATATAGCCTAGAGAATGTACATCTTTTTACATTGCAATACATCTGTTGTTGCCATATTTTTATCTTGATGAAAACAGTCTATACAGTGACAGTATGAGATCAAAATATGGCCACAACAGATGTATTGCAATGTAAAAAGATGTACATTCTCTAGGCTATATGGGCATGGAACACAGTCAAAGTAACTTCCAATACAAAGTGAAGATGAATTATCTGTTATATAACACATATGTGTTACCAGTGTAAAGATTTTCATGAGATTGTCGAAAAGGGGCGGAGCATGAGTGGCGTTGAAATGATGCCCCCCCTTGGAAAAAGTTCTGCGGACGCCCATGCAGACCACACCAGAGTTTGGATACAAATTGGCCATAGCAGCCTTTTATTAAAATGTAACAATAGTAACAAACCCCAATTCCTTTAAAACAGAAATATATGTATTAAGGTAGCTGATCTTTGGAGGGAGTACACCCAAAACTGGTTCATTTTATCTGTGGAACAATAGGCCCCCAACTGCAACACACTGGCTCAGAGACAATGACCAAACTATCTGCAGAGACCTCTATGTCCCCAGTTAACCCATTGTTAACTGGAATGCACCCGAGGACTCCATACCACAGATGGGTCGCCAACCATTTACCAAGGATGCCATACCACAGATGGGTCCCCAACCATTAGACTATCACAGATTTTTTTACCCGCCTCCAAAGACCACAACCGCCAGGCTGCTGTAACATCAAACCTTGAAGCAAACCAAAATACTGGGAGGACAGTTTTCCCTCCGTCCGATGATCATCGACTAAGGTATACATTTCTCCGCCTCTTCTTGTGCTTGTCCAAAGCCCCACCTGGACCCCTCGCTTCCACCAATCAGATCGTATATACCATGTCTTAACCATTTACCTTCCTGTCTCCCCTCTTCTTTTTTTTTATTTTTTTTTGCCACATCAGTGTTTTTATACCAGAGACTAGATTCAGCTTGCCACTCATTCATGTCTCGTTCACTATTCCACATCATCGTGGCTTATTTCATATCAAAGATTTTCCCAAAGATTCCTTATACTTACATCGAAAATTCATAGCATTTAAGAAATACAAAAAGAAGACAAAACAGAACAAGATAGGAATAAACCTCCGCACCCTTGGTGTTCTCAAAATGTACACAGTTACTATACCTATTACCCTGGCATCTCATACCTAATTTGAATTTTCCTCCCCCCAGCTCCCCCCCCATCCCCCCATAATCCCCATAAGACCCCATCGTATACCTAATTGAATCATAGCCTCCACTCTCCTCTCCCCAGTTCTATGGCAATATCATTCTTTGGTTAACAAACAGAGTCATGAAGAGGCCAACAGAGAAGCCCTGGGAAAAGAAGGGTCCACCCTTCGTGAAGTGGGAAAAACACTCATAGAGAGAGAGAGAGAGAGAGAGAGAGAGAGAGAGAGAGAGAGATAAAACAGAGAGATATTAAAGAAATCACAGCGAAAAGGAGAGAGCCACCCAACACCCGTTGGGAGGGTCTATTTTTTTTTTTTTTGTTTAAAGAATTTTTATTGCAGAAATAAGAATACAATATGAAAATACCTCCCGCGCAGGGGATTTCAGAGAGTACATTGCTTGGCAGGCATGACAATATGCAAGAAACAAATACAGGATCCCTCCATAAGAGGGAGAGGTCCTGAGTTAAACAACAACTAGGATGTTCAGTGGGCGACAACCATTGTCCCAATCCCTAAAAGTAAAAAGACAGGTACCCATAGGGCTTCCGGACAATGACAAAACCTCCATTGATAGGAGAAAATTAACACGAAAGCTATTGAGAATAGCTGCTAGATGTACCGAGGCTCCGACACCCCATCTGGGATCACACTGTGTCGGAGTCTCGGGGCCCCCACACCTAAAGAGGAAACGGGGGGCCTTGTTGCCCAACTATAGCAAACAAAAGAAAAAAGAAACATGTCTGGAATTATATTATAACAAAAAGAAGGCAATTGAGCCTGGATGGGGCCCTTGGATGACTCAAATGCTACCATAGCTGAAAGTAACATGTGAAGGTGAGTCCCAGGAGCAGTTAGACAGGTAACACACAACTATTCATTCTAAAGTCACTGAGAAATAAACCTAATCAAGGCCTAACCTGAGAACTAATATTTCCCATTTCCCAGCCCAGCTGGGCTTGATGGAGGGAGAGACAAAGAGGAGAAGGAGAGGTTGAGAAACAGAAAGGAAGGGGAGGAAGAAGGAGAAAAGAAAAGAAAAAAGAAAAAAAATTAAAAAGGGGGGGAGGAGAAAAAGAGGTGCAGAGGAGGGTGCCTGAGCCAAGGAGAGTTCACGGGAGCCAATGTACTAGATGGAACTGGGAGCCAAGTATGAAAGGAGACATGAACCCGGTCTTAGAGGATAATCCCAATAAAGTTGGCCAAAGGTTCCCATACCCGTTTAAATTTGTCCATTTTGTCCAGGATGGAGCTAGAAGTCTTTTCGTGAAATAAAATCCAATTAATCTTTTGTTTAAGCGAAGGGAAAGAAACCCTAGGTGATTTCCAGGATCTGGCAATCGTCAATTTAGCTCCAATAAGGATAAAATGGATCAGAGCTCGACTGTGTTTGGGTATCTTGGGTATTTGTTGATTCAAAAGGGCGAATGCTGGAGACTGGGGAACAGCTTGCCCAGTAACTTTACGAATAAGGCCAAAGGTCTTGTTCCAGAAGTTTCTAATTCTGGGGCATTCCCATAAAATGTGGAGGAGCGACCCTAGGTGGCCACATCCCCTGAAACAAAGGGGAGATGACTGGGGGAAAAATTTAGCTAAACGGGTCGGGACCAGGTACCAGCGGGTGAGTACTTTAATGTCTGCTTCCATCAGGGAGGTGTTAAGGATCCCCCTGAAGGAAGCAGTGAAATAGGAGTGCCAAGAGTCCAAATCCCACTCGATGCCCAAATCACGTTCCCAGCTCAGCATGTATTGCGCTTTTTCCTTTGGGTCGGCTAAAGCCGAATAGATCAGGGAGATACCCCCCTTCATGTCCGTGGCTGACGAGCACCAAAGTTCATAAGGGGAGACTTGAAGAGGGAGGGGATGGTGAGAGGTCAGAGTGTGGAGGAAATGTGCTATTTGGTGGAACCTAAATCTTTCCGAGTCCGGCATTTCCAATTTAGAGATGCAGTGACTAAGTTTGAGCGGCCCGGACGGATTTAGAAAGTGCCCTATTCTGTAAAGGCCTTTGTCTATCCACCACTGGAACACCCTGATGTCCATCCCTGGTGGGAATGAGGGGTTGTTGAAGAGATGAGTGAGAGGTTGCCACTTAGAGGTGAGGATGTTAGATTTATATACCGTGTCGCATAAAGCGAAGGAATGTGAGAGGGTAGGGGCCATAATTGGGGGTCTGGATTTCGGGGGACGCCAAATCAGAAAATCAATAGTGTTTTTAGGGATAGCGTGTTTTTCCATCTCTAGCCATTCCGGTTTCGGGCCTCTCGAGTACACAGTGGACATCTGGCAGAGTTGCGCTGCCTGGTAGTACCACCAGAGGTTAGGTAGCCCAAGTCCGCCTTTCCGTCTAGGTCTAAACAGCATTGTCTTAGGGAGTCTGTGGTTAGATTTACCCCATATAAATTTTATGATCGCAGATTGAAGGGTATGAATGTGAGATTTGGGTACTGGTATCGGTAGGGAGCGAAAGAGGTACAGTATCTGAGGGAGGAGAGTCATCTTAATGGAGTTGACCCTCCCAACCCACGAAAGCTTATGGAGGGACCATTGCTCAAGGTCCTTCTTGAGTTTCGTAAACATGGGTGGGTAGTTATGTTTGTATAATTGTGCCATAGAGGGAGTGAGCTGAACCCCTAAGTAGGGAATGGAAGAGGAACTCCAAGAAAATGGAAAGTGCTCCTTGAGTCTGTGGACAAGGTCTGGGGGAACCGATATATTGAGGGCTACTGATTTGGCCATGTTGACATGCAACCCAGAGACCTCTCCGAAGGTGCGGAGGAGTTGGAGGATATTAGGAGTAGAGGTAAGAGGGGAGGTTATAAAGAGGAGGACATCGTCCGCAAACAAGGCGCATTCATGTGTAGAGTGTCCGCACTTAACTCCCTGGATGTCTGGATGGTTCCTGATGGAAATGGCTAAAGTTTCAATGCCGATGGCGAAGAGGAGGGGGGATAGCGGGCAACCCTGTCTAGTACCTTTACAAATTGAGAAGGGTTCTGAGAGGTGACCCTGTAGCCTGACCCTAGCCCTAGGTTGGGAATAAAGAGATTTCAGTAGGAGAGAGAAGTGAGGGCCAAAGCCCCATCTGTCTAGTACGCCAAATAAGTACGGCCAAGTTATGGTGTCGAACGCTTTTTGCAGATCTATAGAAAGGAGGAAGCCTTCCTGTGGTGAACCCCCATCCCACCCTGAATTAAGCAGGGAAATGACGTCTACCGCTCGTCTTATCTGGTCCGGTCCCTGTCGCCCTGGGATAAAGCCCACTTGGTCCTTATGGACATATGCCCCAATGAATGACCCCAACCGGTTCGAAAGAATTTTCGTCATGATTTTTAAATCGTTATTAATCAATGAGATGGGTCTGTAATTGCTAACTAGGCTCTGGTCCTTGCCCGGTTTAGGGATGACCGAGATGTATGCCAGATTGGCCTCGGAGTCCAAGGGAGATGCGTGGTTCAGGGAGTTAAAGAACCGGGCCAGATAAGGGGATAGAATTTCAGAGAAGGTCTTGTAATAATGTGTGGAGAACCCATCAGGACCGGGGGCAGAGCCTTTCTTAAGGGTCTTAATGACCGCTACGATTTCGGATTCTGAGATTGGGGCTTCCATCAGTGAACGGTGTTCATCCGAGATCTTGGGAAGAGGGATATTGTCCAGAAAAGATTTAAAAGACTGGGTTCCTGACCAGAATAAAGCTTTGAGTAGAAGGTATGGAAAGCCTGCAAGATATGTTTAGGGTTTTGTGTTAGGGAGCCGGAAGGGGATTTAATTTTAGGGAGAGCCTGGGTTCTGAATTTGGGAGATAGTTTGGCGGCGAGGAGAGGGCCAAATTTGTCCGAATTGAGGTAGAATCTGCCATTCACCCATTGCAAATGTCTTTCAGCACTAGAGGTGAGGGCAGTGTTAAGTGCAATTTTTGCTGCATCCAGAAGAGCCAAAGAAGAGGCAGTGGGATGTTTCTTATGAGCTTTGCCTAAGGCCTGGAAGTTTTTCTCAAGGTTAACGATGTCAATTTGCTTTTCGCGTTTGAGGCGTGAAGCTAGCTGAATAAATTTACCCCTCATGACAGCTTTGTGTGCCCCCCAAAGGACCACAGGGGAGGTGTCAGCAGAGTCGTTTAAGCGAAAGTATTCTATGAGGTCCCTTTCTAGGGCAGTACGATGAGCCGGGTTGGATAGTAATGCTTCCTTCAATCGCCATTGTGGGGCACGTGCTTGGGGTAAGCAGCCCGAAAGCGTCAGGGAAACCAATGAGTGATCCGACCAGGGCACCTCGACTATTACAGAGCGAGATGCTAGGTGGATATCTGAGGAATGTAAAAAGATGTGGTGGGAGGGTCTATTTTCTGTGACAGAAGCTATTACCGCCCGTCTACTTATGGTAGGATCCCCAACTTCCGCAAGCAAGACCCCCATAAGCTTGTGAACTTCTTGTTGTTGCCCTGTTTGATGAAAAAGATCCTTTCGTTACAAATTGTCGTTTTTATGGTTGCCAGACAAGTTTCGAATGACGGGCCCGAGTGTGAATGCCATTGTTGCGCAATTAACTTCCTTGCTTGAAAGAGACACCTAATCACTTGGATTATAGTGACGTTGGGAATTGTGGGACCCTCAGGTATAGTCAGGAGACAAGTCCTAACCGTTGCTTTCAGTGTTAGGTTAAAGGTTCTGTTAATCTGATCTATAACCTGCGTCCAGTACCTAAATAATTTCGGGCACCTCCAGAACATGTGAATGAAATCGCCGGTTAAGCCGCATCTAGGACAGTGGTCATTATTTCTCCAGCCTAATTTGAACATTTTCTTAGGGGTATAATATACCCGATAAAAAAAGAAAAGGTGGGAAGCTTTCTGGAAAGGGGAAATCGAAGCTCTAGTTCCGTGATCGATTATCTTATCCCAGTCGGAGTTAGACAGCGGACCCACGTCATTCTCCCATCTTTTCCTACTTTTGAGTGGGGCTTCATGGTCTAACATTTTATCCCCTAATCTAGCGTACATATAAGAAATCAGTCCCTTAAGCGTGTCCTGGGACATCATTTGTGAAAACACCGGAATCTGAATCCACTGTACCTTTTGAGGCCTGAATTGTGACTGGACTGCATGTCTGACCTGAAGATATTTGTAAGGCCGCGTACACACGGGCGGACTGTTCGCCCAACTTTGTCCGCTGAACAGTGTTTGGGCGGACAGTCCGCTCTTGTGTGGGCTTTCAGCGGGCAGTTTCAGCGGACAGTTGGACGGACAAGGTTTTTCGGAATTTCCGAAAAACTGTCCGCTGAAACCTTGTTTGAGCGAACAGTCCGCCCGTGTGTAGGCTTGTTCGTCAAACAAAGTTGCGCGCATGCTCAGAAAGGATTTTCACGCCGAAAGCTATAATGCAGTGTATAGGACGTCGTATTTTTCGTCCCGTCGTACGTGCCGTTCACGTCATCGCGCACGGTTTCAGCAAACTGTTCGTCCGTCGTGTGTGGCCATGTCCGTCCATGCTAAGTTTGAGCGGACTGTTTGCCGAAACTGTTGGACGGACAAAGTTGGGCGAACAGTCCGCGCGTGTGTACGCGGCCTAAAACGAATTGTTCGACAGCGAGAACTCCAATTTTAAACTAGTGAATTATTTAATATCTGAACCCTGAAATATTTGCATTAGTTGGTTTATCCCTTGGTTCGCCCATTCTCTGCATCTTTCAACTTTAGCTAATTCGGCCAAGTTTCTATTATTCCATAAAGGGGCCAATACAGATATCCCCTGGTATCCTAGTAAAGCCTTAACTATTTTCCAGAGTTTAACAATCTGGTTAATCGTTGGGCAGCATATACCAAACGAGTTTGCCTCAAGGGCCTCAATAAGTGTATTATGTGGGCATCCTAGCATTAACAGGCTGTAACGAGGTATACCCTCGCTCAGTATTCCTGCTCCTGCTAGGTGCTGCAACTATGCCCCAAATAATAAAGTCTAGGATGTGGAACCGCTATCCCCCCTTCCTCCAGCGGTAGCTGCAACGTCCGTAGACTAATCCTAGGCGGCCCCTTTTTCCATATAAAATATCTAAACAGAGATTCTATTTTCTTAAACCACCTCGAACCGATCCATATCGGCGAGTTATGGAGAAAATATAAAATTTGGGGGAGCCACACCATTTTGACCAAGTTACAACGTCCCGCCATCGATAAGGGGAGGCGGCTCCAAATATCCGCCTTATATTTGAGCTTCAACAGGAGTGGGGCTAAGTTATCCTCCAGGTGCCCATTTACATCCCTTGCCATCCAGACCCCCAAGTACTTAATTTTCTCCACCACCTTCAAGTTAAGGGTATCCCGTAGTACATCAGTGACCCCCGTGTCTATTGGAAGTAATGCAGATTTATCCCAGTTGATAGTCAATAAAGATATTTAGCCGAATTCCCTAATCATTCCCATTGCTGCTTTTAACGAGGTTTGAACCTCTCCCAAGAAAAGCAAAATATCATCGGCAAATAATGCGATCTTTTCCTCCATCTGCCCTCTCCTAAATCCCTGTATAGCAGGGTTAGCCCTGATAGCTATGACCAATGGTTCCATTGCCAGAACGAAAAGAAGAGGGGAAAGAGGGCAGCCCTGCCTCGTTCCTCGTTCCAATTGGAGCAGATCAGAGTACTCATTATTGATTTTTATTTTCGCGCTTGGATTAGTGTAAAGCATCTTTGTCCATTTGATAAAATTCTTCCCAAACCCGAATCTAACAAGAACCGCAAATAAATATTCCCACTCAAGGCAATCAAAGGCCTTGGCTGCATCCAGGGCTAATATAGCCCTGGGAACTCCATTGTCTGCTGGGATCTGGATATTTAAATAGGCTCTACGTATATTAATACTGGTAGACCTGTTCGGGATTAGGGATGAGCCGAACACCCCCCTGTTCGGTTCGCACCAGAACCTGCGAACAGACCTAAACTTCGTGTGAACTTTAGAACCCTATTAAAGTCTATGGGACTCAAACGTTCACAATCTAAAGTGCTCATTTTAAAGGGTAATATGCAAGTTACTGTCCTAAAAAGTGTTTGGGGACCTGGGTCCTGCCCCAGGGGACATGGATCAATGCAAAATTTTTTTTTTAAAACGGCCGTTTTTTCAGGAGCAGTGATTTCAATAATGATTAAAGTGAAACAATAAAAGTGTAATATTCCTTTAAATTTCATAGCTGGGGGGTATCTATAGTATGCCTGTGAAGGGGCGCATGTTTCTGGTGCTTAGAACTGTCCCTGTCAAAATGTCATTTGTGCAGGAAAAAAAGTCTTTTAAAATCACTTGCGGCTATATTGTCCGCTCCCCGTAATACAGAGAACACTCAATGAGTGTTCTCTGTATTAGCCGACAATTCATTCATTCATTGATAAAAATAAAAAAAAGCGTTCATTCATTCATTGATAAAAAAAAAAATTATTCAATTACCAGGCCCTTCAGGTCTGACATGGATATTAAGGGGAACCCCGTGTCAAATTTTAAAAAAAATTGACGTGGGAGTCCCCCTAAATATCCATACCAGACCCTTCAGGTCTGATATGGATATTAAGGGAAACCCCGCATCAAATAAAAAAAAAAAATTGATGTGGGGGTCCCCCTAAAAATCCATATCAGACCCTTTATCGGAGCACGCAACCTGGCAGGCCGCAGGAAAAGAGTAGGGGATGAGAGAGCGGCCCCCCCCTCCCTCCTGAACCGTACCAGGCCACATACCCTCAACATTGGGAGGATGTTGGGGGGGGCCGGGATCTGGGGGTCCCCTTGTTAAAGGGGGCTTCCAGATTCTGATAAGCCCCCCGCCCGCAGACCCTCACAACCACCGGCCAGGGTTGTGAGGATGAGGCCCTTGTCCTCATCAACATGGGGACAGGGTGCTTTGAGGGGTCACAGACCCCCAAAGCATCCTCCCAATGTTGAGGGTATGTGGCCTGGTACGGTTCAGGAGGGAGGGGGGCGCTCTCTCGTCTCCCCCTCTTTTCCTGCAGCCTGCCAGGTTGCGTGCTCGGATAAAGGGTCGGATATGGATTTTTAGGGGGACCCCCACGTCAATTTTTTTTTTTAATTTGATGCGGGGTTCCCCTTAATATCCATGTCAGACCTGAAGGGCCTGGTAATTGAATTTAGGGGAACCCCCACGCTTTTTTTTTTTTTTATCAATGAATGAATGAATTGTCGGCTAATACAGAGAACACTCATTGAGTGTTCTCTGTATTACGGGGAGCCGACAAAATAGCCGCAAGTGATTTTAAAAGACTTTTTTTCCTGCACAAATGACACTTTGTGCAGGGACAGTTCTAAGCACCAGAAACATGCGCCCCTTCACAGGCATACTATAGATACCCCCCAGCTATGAAATTTAAAGGAATATTACACTTTTATTGTTTCACTTTAATCATTATTAAAATCACTGCTCCTGAAAAAACGGCAGTTTTTAAAACTTTTTTTTGCATTGATCCATGTCCCCTGGGGCAGGACCCGGGTCCCCAAACACTTTTTAGGACAGTAACCTGCATATTACCCTTTAAAATTAGCACTTTAGATTTCTCCCATAGACTTGTATAGGGTGTTCCGGCTTTTCAAATTTGCTGCGAACAGCCCAAATTGTTCACTGTTCGCTGAACAGACGAACAGGCAATGTTCGAGTCGAACATGAGTTTGACTCGAACTCGAAGCTCATCCCTATTCGGGATAAATCCCGACTGGTCAGAATGGATGAGTTTATGAAACACTTTTTTAAACGTGTTGCCAGTATTTTCGCTAAGATCTTTACATCAGTGCATAACAGCGAAATCGGACGATACGAAGCAGGATCCATAGGGTCTTTTCCCTCCTTGGGGACAACTACTTTAGTGGCCTCTAACATTAAGGTAGGCAACGTCCCCACCGCCAATGCCTGAGTCAATGCCTCCAGCAGTCCTGGCAACAGAACCTCATGATATTTCTTGTAAACCTCAATAGGTATCCCGTCAGGTCCTGGTGATTTTAAGTTGGGCATCTCAGCCACGGCTTTACGAAGTTCATCAATAGTTATTGGAGCCTCCATTAACATAGAATCTTCTGCCAATAAAGTTGGTATGCTTATATTTCCCATAAAAGCAGCGGTAGTTCCCCCCTCACCCCCCCTCTGGGATTAATATAGAGAGCTATAGTAGTGGTGGAATATATTTTTAATAATAGTGGGTTCAGCAGTAATCTCTCCCTGTAGCGTCCTAGCCGCTAATACCGTTGAAGGGGCAGTGTTTGTTTTAACCAGTAGAGACAGGAAACGACCCACTTTTTCTCCTTCCCCAAAATTTACTTGTCTCTGAAATATACGTCTATTATCTATCTTTCTCCTAATGATCATCTTATACTCTTGCTGCTTTTCCAACCATACCTTCTGAGTGAATGGGGTTGGGTTGATAATATACTGCTGTTCTGCCCTTTGCACAGTCTTCCTAGCCTCCTCCTCCCGGTTCTTCATCTCAGCTTTGTTACCAGCAATTTGCTGGATAAAGAGTCCCCTTAAAAAAGCTTTTAATGAATCCCAAACCACACCCACAGATGCAGTACCTGCATTAATATGGATAAAATATTTCAGTTCAGATATTAATCGCTCTGGATCGCCCAATATCTCTAACCATGAAGGATCAATTTTCCATTGCCCAAAATACTGCTTTTTCCCCACAATAAGCGTCAATGTTAAGGGGGAATGATCTGATATCCCCCTTGGGCCATATTGTACTGCCTCCACCAAGGCCAGAGCTTGGGTGTTCACCAGAGCCATATCAAGTCTAGATAAAGTGAAATAAGACATTGAAAAACAGGAGTATTGTCACTCCAGCGGGTACCGAGTATGCCACGAGTCATATAACCCTACTTCACATAGGAAGCGAGATAGCCTAGTCTCGTTCCCCGCCGTTATTGGAGTTACCGTTGGAAATCTATCTAAGGACTTGTCCAAAACTTCGTTAAAATCCCCCACTGCTATAACGGGGATATCAGGTTTATCTATTATGAATGATATTAAGTCATGTAGAATCTCCAGCTTAAATGGAGGTGGAACATATATATTTGCTATCACATATGGATTATTTTCACTACGGCAATATAAAAAAATGTAACGACCCTTTGTGTCTATGCAACTGTTATAACAGGAAAATAAGATCTTCCTGTTGATCAAAATGCTCACCCCTCTTGCATATGAGGAAAATACAGAATGGAATTGAGTTTGGAATTTCCGACCACGAAGGAGCGGAACCGTCTCAGCAGTCAGGTGTGTCTCCTGCAAGCAGAGCAATCCGGGCCCTATGCCCTCTAATGCTGATAATACCACAGCTCTCTTGGTCGGATCTCCCAAACCCCGGACATTCCATGACATTACCCTAATTCTTTTTGCCTGCATCACATCTTAGCAACCTATATAATGGGTGAATTAAAACAGAGAAAAAAAAGGGTAAAAGAAAAAGAAAAGAAGAATAAGAGACCTTCCCTTTCCCACACAGTTACAATCGTGCCATTCCCAAATACATCAATTACATTTTTACCCCCCAAGTTGTAGTACCTTCTCCCACCTCCTCCCAGGAGGTAGATCTTCAATCTTGTGTATACATGTATTAGTGCAATATTTTCCACCCTTCCCTCCCTATCCCTCCCAAATCCTAAACTCAGATCCTCCCCCTCCCCACCCTCCTATCTTGCCCTACAGGACTCCCCACTAGGGGTTGACCCGTGACCTTCTTACACCCCATCCCCCACTTACTTACGCTATTTCTAATTGATACTTCAATAGAAAACCGAACCCAAAGCGAGGAGCACAGATGCACCCCTCCACAGTCACCCGTATACATTCTTTTAACCTCGATCCCTCACAGTGCAACCCCCCCCCCCCTACTCCTTTTTATACGTAAAATAAGCGTGCAAAAAATTATTAATATCTCATACCAATCTTCACCCCCCTCACCCCCCACATGCCAAATTACAAACCATAAGATTTTTAAATCGTGAAAAACAACCCAGTTATGTAGGTCTATAACTCTTTTTGGTTTTCCTCTAGCCATTGGGCTGCTTCCCTCGGTGTATTGAAAAAAAGCATCCTACCGAGTGCTGTTACCCTCAGGCGAGCTGGATAGAGTAGAGCGTAATCTATCTTATACTTAATCATACTCCGCTTGTGTTAGAGTCCAGATGTGGAGCCCGACTTGTAGGAGGAGACCTCTCTTACAGCGCTGGTTCAGGAGCCGCTGGAATGGGAACAGCGGTCTCGAGAGCACAGTGGGTAGGAGGGCCTGCTGGATAGAGCCGCTGGAGCTGGTAGAAGAGCGGAGATCCCTCTGAAGGCTGAGTGGACTGCGGGTTGCTGGAAGCTGAGAAATGCAGGCAGTAGCTTCAGAGACCGAAGGTTGGAACTGGCAGCAGGCTGGAGAAGAGTCAGACGGTCCGGGTCAGAAGGTAAGCAGACTGATGGTAACGGAAGGCAGAAGAGGTGTCGGTAAGCAGGCAGAGGTCGGCAACGGAATCACAAGCAGAAGAGGTTTCGAGGTCAGGCAGGCCGGGTCGGGATTGGAGAAGGCAGAGAAGTCAAGCAAGCCGGGTCGATAACGGTAGCAGGTAATCAGGTTCAGGATCAGGTATTCAAAGGTAACCGGGTTCAGGATCAGATATTCAGACACACGGAAGCTGAGACGAAACAGCGCCGCACCGGCGCACTTGAGAGTCCTTTAAACGCTCAGTGGCGGGAAGGAGCGCACGCACGCCACGCACGACCACGTGGACGAGCGCGCGTACGAACGCCACTCGTGAACGTGCACACTAACGCGTAAACGAACGCGCACGCGAACGCGCACGCGAACGCGTACGCGAACGCGCAGAAGACACACGCCGACGCCTGTGTGCACGCAGCTGTACCTGTCTATTGCTGGTAAGTTCCTGACATTGCCCCCTCCCAAGGGGCAGCCTCCGGATGCCCAACAGGTTCCTCTTTTCTGGATGGGCAGACAAGTATGCGTGAATTAACCGCCTGGCATGGATATTGCTGTTTGGTTCCCAGGAATTGTTCTCTGGCCCAAATCCCTTCCATTTGATCAGAAATTGGATGCGTCCCTGTCTTCTTCTGCAATCGAGGATGGCCTCCACCTCGTACTCCTCGTTTCCATCCACTAAGATGGGTTCTGGAGGTCTAGTTCCTCTATCAGGAAAGGGATCAGGGGTGGCAGGTCTCAGCAGTGACACATGGAACACAGGATGAATCCTAAGCGACTCAGGCAGGGTTAGCTCGTAGGAAACTTCATTAATTTTCCTCTTAACCGGAAATGGTCCCATAAATTTAGGTGCAAGTTTCCTGGAGGGACAAGCCATTTTAATGTTATTGGTAGAAAGCCATACCTGGTCGCCAGGTTGTAGGATCAGTTCCCCTCTTCTTCTCCGGTCAAAGGCTCTCTTACTGTCTGCCTGGGCCTTGGCCACTGCTTCCTGCAACACCCGGTTATTGTGGCTGAGGAAATCCACTGTCTTCTGGACCGCTGGAACTGAGGTTTCTGGAAGAAAATCAGGCAAAAAGGTTAAATGAAAGCCATAATTGGCGAAAAAAGGGGACTGACCGGTGGCCGAATGACAAGCATTATTGTAGGCAAATTCTGCCAAAGGCAGCAGGGACACCCAATCATTCTGTACGAATGATGTGAAGCACCTAATGTACTGCTCAAGAGTCTGGTTGGTCCTTTCTGTCTGCCCATTAGTTTGGGGATGATAGGCCGAGGACAGTGCCAGCTCAATTTTCAGGATCTCGCACAGGGCCCTCCAGAAGCGTGAGGTGAACTGCACTCCTCTGTCGGAGACTATATTCGCTGGAATCCCGTGTAGCCTCACAATCTCCTTAATGAACACGTGGGCAGTCTCCACGGCAGATGGGGTGCCTTTTAAGGGTGAGAAGTGGGCCATTTTGGATAGCCGGTCTACAACCACAAAAATAGTTGAACATCCCTCAGAACATGGAAGCTCGACAATAAAGTCCATACTAATCATTCTCCAGGGTCTGTCGGGTACAGGTAGGGGTTTCAGCAGTCCCCAAGCCCGGTTCCTGGGTGTCTTGTTCTGGATACAGACGGGGCAAGAGCTGATGTACTTTTCGCAAAAGTCCTTCAAATTGGGCCACCAGAACGTGCGTTGTACCAGATCAAGGGTCTTACGGACCCCAAAGTGGCCTGCCAGTGGGTGGTCATGAAGAAGGGACAGCACCTTAACTCGGACATTCTTGGGGACAAAAATTTGACTTCCCCTCCAGAACAAGCCATCTCTGGACATTAAGGTGATTCCGGGGGGTCTTGAGGAATCAGAGGATGCTTCTCTGATCAGAGAGAGGAGGTCAGGCTGTAAAAGTAAAAAATTCCCGGCAGGTAAAATGGTGTCAGGAACAGATGAGTCCTTAGGATTGTCATACATCCGTGACAGCGCATCCGGTTTCACGTTCTTCGATCCGGGTCGGTACGTGATGTGAAAGGAGAAACGTGAAAAGAACAGGGCCCAGCGGGCTTGTCGGGGTCTCAGTCGCTTGGCAGACCGTAGATATTCTAGGTTCTTGTGGTCTGTGTATATTAGTACCGGGTGAGCAGCGCCCTCCAATAGGTATCTCCACTCCTCCAAGGCGGCCTTAATGGCGAGCAACTCTCGGTCGCCTACGTCGTAATTCTTCTCCGCGGAAGAGAGTTTCCTGGAGAAGAACCCCACGGGATGCATTAGGTCCTTGTTGCCTTGACGTTGGGAGATGACCGCTCCTACGGCCACTTCAGAGGCGTCTACCTCGAGGATGAAGGGTAGAGACGGGTCCGGATGGCTGAGAATTGGGGCGGACGTGAAGAGTTTTTTAAGTCTTTCGAAAGCACTCTGGGCCTCCTGAGTCCAGCAGAAGCGGAAGTTTTGTCTGGTCAGTTGCGTGATGGGCGCAATTATAGCTGAAAAGTCTCTTATGAACTTTCTATAAAAGTTCGCAAAACCGATGAAGCGTTGTACACCCTTCTTATCCAGAGGCGCTGGCCAATCTAGTACAGCAGACACCTTTTGGGGATCCATCCTGATACCCGTTGGAGAGATCACTAGTCCCAGGAATCGGATGCTCTGTAACTCAAATTCGCATTTCTCAGCCTTTGCGTAGAGTCGGTGCTGGCGAAGGCGGTCTAGGACTTTACGGACGTGTTCTCGATGCTGATCAAGAGAGTTGGAAAATATTAAAATGTCGTCCAGGTAGACAATCACGAACACGTCGAGGAAATCCTTAAACACGTCATTGATTAGGTGTTGAAATGTGGCCGGGGCGTTGCAGAGCCCAAAGGGCATCACTAAATATTCATAATGACCGAATCGGGTCCGGAAGGCTGTTTTCCATTCATGCCCGGCCTGGATGCGAACTAGGTTATACGCCCCCCTTAGATCCAACTTGGTGAATATTTTAGCGGATCTCAGTCTCTGAAAGAGTTCGGGTATCAAGGGTAAGGGGTAGCGGTTCTTAACCGTAATCTTGTTTAAGTCTCTATAGTCCACACATGGACGGAGGGACTGATCTTTTTTAGTGACAAAAAAGATTCCAGCTCCTGCTGGGGAAGTTGAAGGACGGATGAACCCCTTCTCTAGGTTCTCGTCCAAGTAGGTCTTCAGTGCCCCCTGCTCCTTTTCTGATAAAGGGAATATGCGTCCGAAAGGAATCTCGGCCCCAGGGAGTAGTTCGATCGGACAATCATAGGGACGATGAGGAGGCAGAGTGTCTGCTCCCTTTTTACTGAACACATCAATAAAGTCATGATAGTGCTTGGGCACAGTCTGCAGTAGGTCTTGATCAGAGTCTACACATAAAAGGGTGGCGGAAGGCTTGGTGGAATCTGTTAGGCAGTGTTTCAAGCAATAGGAAGATGGGAATGTGACTTCTCTGGTAACCCAATTGATGTAGGGGTTGTGGGCCTGGAGCCAGGGTATGCCCAGAATGATTGGGAACATTGGAGAGGAGATGACATCCAACGTCAGGAATTCCTTGTGTTGAGAGGAGATAATGACAGGTAGAGGGAGAGTCTCTTGAGTTACCTTTCCAGAACTGATGCTAGACCCATCGGCCAGAAAAACTGAGAGTTCATGAGCCTTGCCTCGTAACGGGATGCCCTGTCGGCCCGCAAAGGTGGAGTCTATGAAGCAGCGGCATGCCCCGGAGTCAATGATAGCGTTGACTGTCACCGTTCTTCCTTGGAGCTGTAGTGAGAGAGGAACAGCAAGGTGGGTTGAATTGGCAGTCAATGCAGAGAGACTGGTAGAAGCAGAAGGTAGACACTTACTTGTCTTGACAGGGCAATTAGAGACATAGTGACCCGAACCACCGCAGTAGAGGCAGAGATTCTGCTGCCGGCGACGTGCACGCTCTTCTGGAAGCAAAGCGGGGCGCAGTAGTCCTAATTGCATGGGCTCGGAGGTGTCAGGAGCCGTGCAGGGCGGAATAGGGCTGGACGGAGATACATAGCGAGAAGCAGGCATTGGGGCTCTCGCTGTCATCCAGACTGGACGGACTTGCTGAGCGGAGCGCTCTGATCTTCGCTCCCTGAGACGGCGATCAATCTGGATTGCCAAGGAGATTAGGGCCTCCAGGGTTTCTGGTATACCGACTCGAGCCAGTTCGTCCTTAAGTCCTTCAGATAACCCCATGCGAAACTGATGCCTTAAAGCCGCATCATTCCATTCCGTGTCTGCGCTCCAGCGTCGAAAGTCCGAGACATAATCCTCAGCCGGTCTGCGGCCCTGCTGGAGCGCAACCAGAGCAGATTCAGCCGTGGCAGTCTTTTGGGGGTCCTCGTAAAGCTGAGCCATGGCCTCAAAGAAGGATTGCAGAGAGAAGGTTGCGAGTGAATCTCCTTCAAGTAAACGGTGGGCCCAGGTCTGCGGTTCTCCTTGTAGGAGGGAGATTACAAATCCTACCTTCGTGGCTTCCAGGGAGAAAGTCCGTGGTTGTAGGGCAAAATAGAGTTGACAAGCGCTCCGAAAAGCCCGAAATTTGGTTCGATCCCCAGAAAACCTTTCCGGAATGGGTACCCTTGGTTCAGGTGGAAGCATGACAACGGATGGTGAGGCGACGGGCTGTGCCGATAAGGAGGCAGGAGCAGAGGCCATGTGACCAGTATCTGTAAGGTCCTGGACCTGTCCTTCAAGCCTGGCGTAGCTATCTTGAAGCGATTTTACCGCTTGGGTAAGGGCCGACAGGTGCGTGCAGATCTCCTTCATGGGAGAGGTCTCTCCTGCGGGCTCAGTCATGGCTGTTTCGTACTGTTAGAGTCCAGATGTGGAGCCCGACTTGTAGGAGGAGACCTCTCTTACAGCGCTGGTTCAGGAGCCGCTGGAATGGGAACAGCGGTCTCGAGAGCACAGTGGGTAGGAGGGCCTGCTGGATAGAGCCGCTGGAGCTGGTAGAAGAGCGGAGATCCCTCTGAAGGCTGAGTGGACTGCGGGTTGCTGGAAGCTGAGAAATGCAGGCAGTAGCTTCAGAGACCGAAGGTTGGAACTGGCAGCAGGCTGGAGAAGAGTCAGACGGTCCGGGTCAGAAGGTAAGCAGACTGATGGTAACGGAAGGCAGAAGAGGTGTCGGTAAGCAGGCAGAGGTCGGCAACGGAATCACAAGCAGAAGAGGTTTCGAGGTCAGGCAGGCCGGGTCGGGATTGGAGAAGGCAGAGAAGTCAAGCAAGCCGGGTCGATAACGGTAGCAGGTAATCAGGTTCAGGATCAGGTATTCAAAGGTAACCGGGTTCAGGATCAGATATTCAGACACACGGAAGCTGAGACGAAACAGCGCCGCACCGGCGCACTTGAGAGTCCTTTAAACGCTCAGTGGCGGGAAGGAGCGCACGCACGCCACGCACGACCACGTGGACGAGCGCGCGTACGAACGCCACTCGTGAACGTGCACACTAACGCGTAAACGAACGCGCACGCGAACGCGCACGCGAACGCGTACGCGAACGCGCAGAAGACACACGCCGACGCCTGTGTGCACGCAGCTGTACCTGTCTATTGCTGGTAAGTTCCTGACAGCTTGACTGGAATGAATTTGTCTCTTTGTTGCTGAAGATCTGGCGAGAAATCAGGATATAAAGAGACCCTAGCCCCCTCAAATCTAATGTCACCCTTCTCCCTGGCTTCTCGGAGTGAGGACACTTTATCATGGTAGTTAAGAACTTTGATCAATATAGGCCTAGGATGGTCCCCCATATGGCGAACTTTAGCTGAAGTTCGATGTGCACGTTCTATTGCAAATAGGGGACTGAGAGCAGTAACCCCAAAAAGATCCCGGAACCACCCCTCTAGAAAACCTATTAAATTAGTGCCCTCACAATGCTCGGGGAGTCCTATCACCCTAATATTGTTTCTTCAGCTCCTGTTCTCCATCTCGTCCAATTTAGCCGCTTGACTGTTAATCATATTTTTAAGAGATGCGACTTCATGCTTCACAGGACTCAACTCGTCCTCAATCACGCCTATGCGTTCCTCAAGATCGGAGGTCCTTAAAATAGTCCTATTTAATTCTTGTCTCATAGATAGTAATTCCTCTTTAATAGATCTCAACTGGCTATCAAAGCTAGATATTGAGACTTTACATTCTTTAATCGCATTCAGTATGTCTTTTAATGTAGGCTCCCCCTCCAGCGTAGCAAGTGTAGGTGTATAAATACTAGCTGACGTATTGATCGCTTCCGTGTTTGCATTGGCAATTACAGTTTTTCCTCCCCCTGATCCCTTAGTACCACCAGATTTAGAAACTAATGGGGTGGGAGGGTTAGTCGCAGAATGTCCTTGGCTCTTTCTATCTCCAGACGAGTTTTTAGAGTCTTTATTCTGTAGAATATTCTGTTGGCTACTTGTCTTTGAGGGTGAAACCAGGCCCGGGTGTGCATATCGCTCTAGTTTTGCGGCCGCAGCCAGAGCCATATGATTGGCTTTATCCTTAGCCGAGCGGGTGATTTGAGACCCCTCCGAAGGAGGTTGCTCTTCAGGAGATCTTTTCCTGGACATGATTAGCTTTGGATAAGAACTAGAGTTTTTCCCACTAGAGCATCAATAGACCACCGTGTCACTCCCACCCAAAATATCCGAAAGTAACCCAATCCTGCAAAGGGGGGAGGCAAAGAGCGATAAGCTGGGGCGTAGCTCCAACAGTATTACAAGCTAAAAACTTCTCAGCACTATTTGATCGTAGTGCAAACAGAATATAAAGCAATTATGTAGGAAACACCGTATGCGACTTCGTAAGACTTAAACTTGAGTCTTAGAAAGCGAAACGGAGGGGAACAGCAGTACGGAAGTACGTTACCCTACGAGCAAATGTGCGGAGAAACAATCATTTTAGGAGAAAATAAATGAGTAGTCCCCAATCACTTTAACCCCTGGCAGGATATCTCAAACAGCAAGGAGGATATAATTATATGCAAGCTAATGTTATAAACGCAAAACAGTCAATCAAGCGGTGCAGTCCAGCAAAAAAAAAAAAAAAAAAGGATAGCAATAAGATAGCATTGGGGTCTATGCCCACAATCTATTTGATTCCACTCTCCTGTATATTGTTTGGTCAGTTAAGTCAGGGCAGCAAGTTTCATCAAAATGTACAAATAAATACAAGACCACACCGCTAAGGGGGTTTACTCCGTTCTCTATGGACAGTCCTCAGCTCAGCATAGACCTGGAACGCCAACCGGCAGGTCTCATAGCAAAAGTTGTTACCTCTGTGGCGTGGAGGGACGACAGCATGAGGAGACCTCCTCTCACAGCGGCAGCAACAAGCAGTGTTGCGGGGACGCGGGTGGCGTTCGAAATCTCGCGTTATCCTCTGCGAGACTCACAGCCCCTTCTCCACCAATAGCTTACCCACGCCAGTGAGATTGACTCCAGCCTGACAGATCCCGGAGCCCAGAAAGCGGTGGAGCCCGAACAGATGAGCGGTGTCCGTACAGGCAGGGGGACCACCCAGAAGCAAGGTAGGGGGCCGCTCCACCAGTGTCCAGCAGCCCGAGTGGTGAGGGGTCAGAGTGGCAGGCTCAAGCAGGGCAGGGTGGAGAGGGGGAGAGCTACACCATGCTCTCACTCCTCACTCATTCACACTCCCATTCACGTCCGGACACGCCCCCCCCCCCCCCCCGTCTCCCCTGTCTCCCCTGTCTCCCCTCTTCACCCAGTCAGGCATGCCCTACGCTTATTTTTTATTTTTTTACTTCAGACCCACCTTTATCTTTCATTCTTTACTAGCTGCAGGTGTTACCCTTCAGGATTTGTTCACACTATGTGCTGTGACTGGCATTTTTCCACACTGGATAAGCAACAGTCACTGCAATGTCATAAAGCAGTGTTTCTCAACTCCAGTCCTCAAGGCGTCCCAACAGGTCATGTTTTCAGGCTGTCCATTATTTTGCACAGGTGATTTAATCAGTTTAAAGCAGAGGTCCACCCTAAAGTGGACCTTCCGCTCATCGGAATCCTCCCCCCCTCCGGCGCCACAATTGGCACCTTTCAGGGGGGAGGGGGGTGCAGTTACCTGGATAATCCAGGTAACTGCACCCACTTCCAGGATAGCTCTCTGCGGAAAGGGGCGTAGATTACGCCCCTTTCCGCAAGTGCCCGTCCCCTTCCGCAAGTGCCCCGCTGCCTGCTGGGAAACACACAGATCCCAGAGGCAGCGGGGACCGTCCTTATTGCACAGCGCGACTCGCGCATGCGCAGTAGGGAACCGGGAAATGAAGCCGAAAGGCTCCATTTCCTGATTCCCATACCCAAGATGGCGGCGGCAGCACCCGAGTGACGATCTAGAGATCGGCTTCGGGTGCCGACATCGCGGGCGCGCTGGACAGGTAAGTGTCACTATTTTAAAAGTCAGCAGCTTCAGTATTTGTAGCTGCTGGCTTTTAAAAAAAAAAAAACGCGGAGTCCCGGCGGACTTCCGCTTTAACTGCCTTAAGCTGGCCATACACCTATAGATTATCTGCAGATTTTCTATGGTTAGATGGAAAAAGTGGAGAGATTCCTCCATCCACACAGTTTAGCGAACATGGAGAAACCTGTTGCACTTTTTCCATCTAACCATAGAAAATCTGCAGATAATCTATAGGTGTATGGCCAGCTTTAGTAATTAACACAGCCATTTCATCTGAGGGAAATCCTGAAAACATGACCTGTTGGTGTGCCTTGAGGACTGGAGTTGAGAAACACTGTCATAAAGAACACAACTGTTCTTTATGTTACCCATTTAGCCCTGGTTCACATTGAAGCTGGTTTGAAAACGTACTACTTCACTTGAAGTAGCACATTTTTAAGGTAGCAGGTCAGCATGATTTCAAGTGCTACTTGGCTGACATCTGTGCCACTTCATGCACAGATTTATATTTAAGTCAAACCTGAAATCGCAAAAAAAAGTGCAAGAATGTTTTTTTCAAATCGGTGCAGTACTGCAAAGTCGGAGTCACAATGATTTGACTGGTTGCATTGCACAATAGGGTGTGACTTGTCCTGCAATTTGGAACTGTAAAATCGCATTACAAATCACACTGGTGTGTATGGGGGCTGACACCACAACGCTGGTCTGATGTGCTGTGCAGTGCACAAAAATGCAAACAACATTCTGCTTTTCTGAATGTCACCACACTGCTGTTCAGAGACATGAATAAGGTATCTCTTTGTGCACGTCAAATAAAGTTTAAACACAAAGTAAAGTGTGATGTGCTGAAATGAGCATTAGTTTGGGAGTTTTTTACTAAAGGAAAATCCACTTGGCACTACAAGTGCACTTGAAAGTGCACTGAAAGTTCACTTGGAAGTGCAGTCACTGTAGATCTGCAAGGAAAATAAAAAACAGCATTTTAGCTTACACATAATTGGATGATAAAATCAGCAGAGCTTCCCTTCATTTCAGATCTTCCCTTTAGATCTATAACGACTGCACTTCCAAGTGCACTTGCAGTGCACTTGAAGTGCAGAGTGGATTTGCCTTTGATAAATCGACCCCACTGTCCCCCCATCACAGCTCAGTGCAGGGCAAAACGTAAGCAGCTCATAGTGTATAGGAAGTATGAACGGGCCCTTAAGAAAATTATCTTCCTTTGCTTCTCAGCAACTGCTGCTAAGTTGTTCCCCCATGTTGAGAGTTGAATATTGGTTCTAATATACAGTAGAACTGAAACACATTGGCTGTTTTTATATGAATTTTTTTTTTTTTATCAACACTTAAAATGATCTTGGATTCTTTTAAACAGTTTTGATCTGGTGTTCTTTTCTGTATTTTTATGGTTTAAGCTACTGTTGGGTGCCCATCACAGGAAGCCTTGCTGTGTTGGGGCCTCCTTGCCAGAGCTATTGAGCATGTTTGATGTTTTCCTTCATCTGACTAGCCTTGCAAGTCTAAAGGTTCCCAGCACCTCTTTGCGTATGTTGTTCTAGAGTACATAAAAAAAAAAATAGGTCATCCAATATCTTTAGTGGGAAATATTTATATATTTTATTTATTTATTATGATCCAATTTAAAAAATACAGTTTGAAACAAAAATGAAGTACAACTTTCCCTTTAGTGCAAGTGCCCTTTAATCAATTCCCCTACCCCACTGAGTGCAGCTCACCTGGGATAATGGAATAATAAGGGATCTTTCCTCTTACATCATCCTGGCCAGCTCCTCTTCATACTATCTGTGCACACTGTGACCCCTTTCTTTACTCTGGGTAGCTGTACTCATGCTGGCCTCCAAAGCTTCCTCACAGTATGGTTTACCCATGAAATGAATGAGGCAGTGGCACCTATAGTTGTTTTTTGTTCTCATTTCAAGCCAGCAGGCAGAGCTTTAGGCTTTATCTTACAAGTCTTCCATGCTATCTGACACAGGTCCTCGTGATACCTCATTGGGCCAACATCCATGTACCCCTGGTCCCTCATGTTCCAATAAAATTTCCCTTAGTATGAGAATTCAACTAGGACCTCTAAAATTTTTGACCCCCTTTAGAGAGTTGAAGATGGTGAGGGGAACAGATACATCACTGAGCACCCCTTAGATCTGGGGTCTGGATGGGGGCAGGGTAATAGCTACTCACCGGGAGCACCCCATAATGATGCTTATTATTATCAACAGCAGAACAACCAAACAGAAAAAGAATATTCAAGTAGAGGAAGTTCAGCTAATAATCAGAATAATTGTTTTTTTTTCTAGGCGGGATCCTAAAAGTAAAAAGATCAATAGACCAAAAAGAGGCACCAGAGGGGGGAGGTGGGTCCAATAAAAAAAAAAGGCGGGTCTGAGAGACTCTGGCCTGCTTAATTTGAGCACCGCCCCATTTCAAATGAAGAGAAATACATGTTAAACCATGGCCTAAAGTTTGTACCTTTGCGTTCACTGAACAAGTTTGAGACCTTCATTGATCTCCATAAATTTGCCAGAAAGATGAATATTAAACGGTATTTGATTACCAATCCATTCCAGGCAAATGTCAGTGTTAATTTGGGTATTAAAAACACTGCTTTGACAAATGCTTCCATTTTTAATCCTCCGGTGGTCTGGCACCCTCTCTTTCAGTATTCAGTGATGTGGTAGCCAGAGACCTGGAGCAGCTACAGCCTAAGAAAAATATGAGGGATCATATGTTTTTTCGAATAGGTCTTGATCACCTAAGGGAATGCAGGGATATAGTGGTGCAACCCGCCGATAAGGTGGCTGGGATAGTGATTCTGGACTCTGGGGCTTATATGTCTGAGATATCCAAATTGCTGTCAGATCGCAGTACCTATATCCCCCTGGCCGGAAATCCTACTCTTAAATATAAATGTCAGGAATCCGTCCGTTCTGCACGATCGGGTCTCCGTTCGCGCACGCGCATTCGTACCGCGGGTCGTCGTGGGCACGCGCGTCTCCGAACGCGAGCGGGTGCACGTCGTTCGGATGTGCGCGCGGCACACGCACGCACGTGTGCGCGTTAGCGCTATTGGCGCCAGTGGCCCTTTTTAAAGGAACAGCTGCAGATGTTCTGTGCTGTTCGTCTGCAGCTTGTGCCTGAAGTAACCTGCTTATCTGCCTGCTACCTATCTGATACCTGACCCGGCTCCGTCTGACCTTGTTGACCTCTCCTGCTCCGACCCCAGCTTGTTTGACTCTTCTTGGACTGTTTTCCTGTTGCCGAACCTCTGCTTGTACCTGATACCTCTGCCGACTCCTGCTTACTTCTGCATCTGCTACCTTCGCATCCTGAAGAGCCATCCATCCTGATTCCACAGTCTGCAGTCTTCTCCTAGCTGCTCCCCTGCTACAGAGAGTTCTTGCTCCAGAGGATCCTCATCTACTCAGTACCTGCTGCTGCACCTGGCTGGACTCTCCTACCCCGCTGCGCTCCGGTCTCCCTGTCCCCATTCCAGTGAGACCAGAACCAGAGCCGTAAGAGAGGTCCCCTTCCACTAAGTCAGACTCACCATCTGAAAACCCTAACAATAAAAAAGAACTTGTATCTTTGGTTGAAGAGGGATATTTGAATAAAATTGCATCCAAGAAAGAGAAGTCTTTTCTGGCTCCAGCTGCCCCATGTGTACCGGTGATTTACTATTTACTGAAAGTACACAAGGACCCTGTACATCCCCCCCCCCCCCCCCCCCCCGGGACGGCCCATTGTTAGTGGTATCAATTTGGTTATGTCTCAGGTGGATAAGTACATCAACCATTTTTTACAACCGTTAGTCACCCAAACATATTTTTTGTGTGAATCTATGCAGGTTATTAACATTCTTGACACAGTGGAGTGGAAGGATAGCTACATTCTGGCCACTGCAAATGTTTCGTCCCTGTATACAATAATTTCACATCAGCATGGTCGGGAGTCAGTGTAACATTATCTCGAGATGGATGATTTGTTGCCATCCCAGAGAGATTTTATTCTTTCACTCCTTGACTTTGATATGGGACGTAACTATTTTTGGTTTGATGGGTCCTATTATTTGCAAATTATAGGTGTGGTCATGGGTGCCAAACTTGCACCGAGTATGGCCAATATCTTTATGGCTAAGTGAGAGGAGGATGTCATCTATGTTGGGCCTAGACCAGAGTTGATCCTCTGGAAAAAGTACATAGGTGACGTCCTCCTCATATGGGATGGAGATCAGAATCGCCTTGATGATTTTGTGGCCTTCTTGAACTCAAATGATAGAGGCATTTCCCTCCAACATAAGTCGAGTAAATCTGAGGTCCATTTTCTGGACCTTAAGATTGAAGTGCAAGATGGAGCCATTGTTACGTCAAACTTTTTTAAGGAGACAGGCCGAAATGGTTTCATCTGCACTAATAGTTGCCATCAACCTGCCTGGCTTAGATCAGTTCTGATCAGTCATTTCCTGTGTTTGAGGACAAATTGCATGAGGTCTGAGGACTTTGCGTGAGAGGTTTCTACTCTTTGACTAAAATTTTTAGAGAAAGGGTCCAATGAGACAGAACTTGACAGTGTAGCTAAGAAGAATAGATAGGATATATCCTTAAAGATTTTCAATTGAAATGGATCCTTGTGATAGTGCTCCAAACTTATTTGAAAGGTGCCACCACTCTTGTGCTCCCCCTATGTGATTATCCTCACCTCAGGGCGTGTGACCACACAGTTAAGTTTGGCCAAATAAATCTGTTGAACCACTCCTGGGCTCTGTGATGTATGGACTCTGCAGGTTCCTGGGCCGTTCTATGAGTATATAAAAGACAAGCTACATAGTGCTTTATCATTTAAAACCACATTTATTTAAAAAAAAATTCTGTTGGGAGGCAACATGATTTATTTCATAGTACAAGATGTGTTTGGATATGAAATACAGTGGTGTGAAAAAGTGTTTGCCCCCTTCCTCATTTCCTGTTCCTTTGCATGTTTGTCACACTTAAGTGTTTCGGAACATCAAACCAATTTAAACAATAGTCAAGGACAACACAAGTAAACACAAAATGCAATTTGTAAATGAAGGTGTTTATTATTAAAGGTGAAAAAAAAATCCAAACCATCATGGCCCTGTGTGAAAAAGTGATTGCCCCCCTTGTTAAAACATACTATAACTGTGGTTGTCCACACCTGAGTTCAATTTCTCTAGCCACACCCAGGCCTGATTATTGCCACACCTGTTCACAATCAAGGCATCACTTAAATAGGAGCTGCTTGACACAGTAAGGTCCACCAGAAGATCCTTAAAAGCTACACATCATGCCGAGACCCAAAGAAATTCAGGAACAATTGAGAAAGAAAGTAATTGAGATCTATCAGTCTGGAAAGGGTTATAAAGCCATTTCCAAAGCTTTGGGAATCCAGCGAACCACAGTGAGAGCCATTATCCACAAATGGCGAAGACATGGAACAGTGGTGAACCTTCCCAGGAGTGGCCGGCCGCCCAAAATTACCCCAAGAGCGTAGCGACGACTCATCCAAGAGGTCACAAAAGACCCCATAACAACGTCCAAGGAACTGCAGGCCTCACTTGCCTCAGTTAAGGTCAGCGTTCATGCCTCCACCATCAGGAAAAGACTGGGCAAAAATGGCCTGCATGGCAGAGTTCCAAGGAGAAAACCACTGCTGAGCAAAAAGAACATCAAAGCTCGTCTCAATTTCTCCACAACACATCTTGATGATCCCCAAGACTTTTGGGACAACATTCTGTGGACCGATGAGACAAAAGTGGAACTCTTTGGAAGGTGTGTGTCCAAGTATATCTGGCGTAGAAGGAACACTGCATTTCATAAAAAGAACATTATACCAACAGTAAAATATGGTGGCGGTAGTGTGATGGTCTGGGGCTGTTTTGCTGCTTCAGGACCTGGAAGACTTGCCGTGATAAAAGGAACTATGAATTCTGCTGTCTACCAAGAGATCCTGAAGGAGAATGTCCGACCATCTGTTCGTGTACTCAAGCTGAAACGAACTTGGGTTCTGCAGCAGGACAATGATCCTAAACACACCAGCAAGTCCACCACCGAATGGCTGAAGAAAAACAAAATGAAGACTTTGGAGTGGCCTAGCCAAAGTCCTGACCTGAATCCTATTGAGATGTTGTGGTATGACCTTAAAAAGGCCGTTCATGCTCGAAAACCCTCTAATGTAACTGAATTAGGACAATTCTGCAAAGATGAGTGGGCCAAAATTCCTCCAGGATGCTGTAAAAGCCTCATTGCACGTTATCGCAAACGCTTGGTTGCAGTTGTTGCTGCTAAGGGTGGCCCAACCAGTTATTAGGTTTAGGGGGCAATCACTTTTTCACACAGGGCCATGATGGTTTGGATTTTTTTTCACCTTTAATAATAAACACCTTCATTTACCAATTGCATTTTGTGTTTACTTGTGTTGTCCTTGACTATTGTTTAAATTGGTTTGATGTTCCGAAACACTTAAGTGTGACAAACATGCAAAGGAACAGGAAATGAGGAAGGGGGCAAACACTTTTTCACACCACTGTATGTACATACCTAGCCTCATCACTCTTGGGGGCCAACTGGAATGTAACAGGTTTCCCATCAAGGCTTTGTAACATATTCCTTCATCTAAAAGAAGAGTCATGCCCCCTGTCAGGTGGAGTATGGGAACAAAAGCTTGACTCCAGACCACCTGGTGTAATCTTGGTTAACATGTCTGCAAACAGAGCTTCAAAGAAAGCCACTGCTGCCAAGATGACTGATGGGTTGAGCTACAGAACATCAAAGACCAAGATGTCTATGAAGATTTGACCCGGATCGGAAGGATGGACAGATATTAAAAAGGACTGCCCTTCATCTCTTTTCCATCAGACAGGAGCCTAGATGAGTGTGGTCTATGGGGGGTCTGAATGCAGTTTAAAAGTGCACACAGAAGGGAAAAATCCCTCTCTTGTCTCATGGCTCTTTTGCCATCGAGCCCAGCTGAAGGATACTGACCACCGAGGACAACCTTATGTAAAGTATCATTGTCGTTCTTTTGTTTTATATGCTCTGTAACATTTCCTTTTAATATTTTATGTTACTGTTCCTATTTTCTTGGGAATAAAATAAGACCCTTATTTATTAGGCAGTGTGTTTATTTAATAGCGAATCTTATTATTGTACCATCACCATTACCATAATAGAGCTTTAATAGACTAGCTAACTATAGAAATAGACAAGTTAACCTCCCTGGCGGTAATCCCGAGTCCCAAGCCAGACTCGGGATCGCATCGCCGGATACAGGGAGAGGTTACTTACCTTGTCCCCTGGATCCAGCGATGTCCTCCGCGCTGTGTGATCGATCTGTCCTCCGCTCGATTCACACAGTGCCCAAGTGCCGCCGAGCTCCTTTCCCTGCGACATTACGGCGCACTGGAGCGGAGATCGGCGCCAAAGTAAAAAAAGTTAAAATACACAAAACACACACAGTACTGTAATCTTACAGATTACAGTACTGTATAAAAAAAATTACACATCCCCCTTGTCCCTAGTGGTCTGTGCAGTGCCCTGCATGCACTTTTATATTATAAATACTGTTTTTTCTGCCTGGAATTTGGAGATTGTCCATAGCAACCAAAAAGTGTCCCTTTATGTCAAAAGTGATTTTAGACCAACTAGAAAACAGCGATAATAAATTAGAATCACTTGCAGAATTGAGCGATATCGATTTGTGGGGAAATTCGTCATCAAACACTAAATCTAATGACAGCGACAATTCTGCAAATGAGCAAATTTCAGTGTTTTTGGATTTGATTACATTATTGAATAATTTTTATTATATTATAAACTTTATCATACCTGGGATGTCTGCTAGACTCTGGTTTGAACAGATTTAAGAGAGTAATTCCTAAGAATTACAGGAATACAATATAAAACGCCAAATTTCCATGCAAAATAATTGTACCGCTTTCAGCAACCAAAACCAGAATGAATCATACCGCCAGGGAGGTTAATGCATATATTAAATAAATAGAGGGAAACCATAACCCACCTGTTGTTTGGTTTATTATGGAACACTGAATCTGTTCTTTGGCACTGACTTACAGGATGTATATTGATTGTAGAGTATAGCACGACACTTTGATTTCGTATTATAAAACATTTAACCTGTCTTCATCACAAATCCACCCTCCTTTAGAACTTACCAAATCATGCCAAGCCAATCAAACTTTTTCGAATACTGAACACATGGAAGAACTTACAGAATTGTGTATTAAACCCGCTACTGTGGTAATGCGATGTCCCACAAATGCTTGGGTCAGGGGATTCTGCGCTGCTCTGCTTCCGGTGCCAACTGACAGAGCCTGTCCCACAAGAATCAAGAGAGAGCATCAGCCACAATGAACAGCATACATGAAAAGTATAGACAAAAGAATTAGATTGCAAACACATCAACACCAAATGTCTGAGCAAGTGAATAACTGGTGGAGAAGAAGCAGTGATGCTATTGATAGCCTGAATTACCCCTAAATTATTACAATTACATTTCACCCGCTTATTCCGAAAGTCCAGGCCCCATAATTCTACCACCAATACGATGGAGAACAACTCCAACAACACCAGGTTACATATAAAATCTGACTCTCTCCAAGGATCCAGTGACCCCCCCACAGCACTCCACTGACCACAAAAGTAAGCTGCAAAGCCAGCTGAGCCAGCCGCGTCAGTATACATTTCCAAATCAAAGTTCGACACAGCCGCTTCCAACCACAATGACTGAACGTCACCAAAAACATCTCCCACACCTTCAAATCATCGCAAAGTTCTCTTGGTAACTGAACATAATGATGGGGGACCTGACACCGGCGGGGGCAGCAGTCAACCTAAGCCAAAAAACACGCCCCATGGGCATTATACGGCAGACAAAATTCCATTTTCCCAGGAGCGACTGTAGAGCACGAAGTTTCATTTTTTTGCCACCCAATGTCCCAGATCTATCAACTTGTCAAGGGGTAAGCGACATTCCATTGCCTTTGGGTCAATGACAATGCTCAAAAAATTCAATTACGTGCAAGGGCCCCCAGTTTTGTCAGTTGCCAGGGGCACCCCAAAATAGGAAAACGTGCTGTATCCAACAACATCACACAAGTCAAATCTCCAGAAGGACCTATCGCCAAAAAATCATCCAGATAATGGATAATAGAATACAAACCCAAACATCCATAATAACTCATTCCAGAAATGAGCTAAACATTTAAAATCGTGAGCAAGAAATTGTGCAACCCATGGGCAAACAACGGTCCACAAAGTACCCACCCTGCCAAAAACAGCCCAGCAAACGAAAGCTAATCATGTGTACCGACAGCAGGCAAAAGGCAGCCTCAATGTCTGTCTTGGCCATAATAGAACCCCTTTCAAACCTATGAACCCAGGCCACCGCTTTATCAAATGATACATATGACACTGCACACAGCGTAGGGTCAATGCCATCATTGAATGAACCACCCTGAGGATGAGAAACATAGTGGATAAGGTGAAACTTATTAGGTTCTTTCTTCAGAACCACTCCTAACGGAGACACCACCAAATCCCCCAATGGAGGAGACAAAAAGGGGCCCGACATCCAACCCAAAGAAACGTCTTTCCACAGTTTCTCAGAAACCACTGTAAAGTGCAACTTTGCTGACCATAAATTATCAGACACCGGGGGAAAAACACACAGCTTGCAAAGAATCCGGAAACCCTCCGAAAAAATGCTAAACAATAGCCTAGCCCCTTTTCTATTAGGATACCTATTTAGAAACCTGGCCCGTTTTTCCACTCTCACCAGTGTCTTCCCTCTTTCCAGCGTAAGTACTCTTTCCTCTTCCTTGTTTAAAACACCTGGACAATGGTGTCCACCTCCACAACCTGAACATTTATGCTTAAAACAGCATGATCCCCCAAATTTGCAGGTGCCCTCATTATACTGCCTGAAATACCCCCTTTGTTTTGTGGCCGAAGGCACGGAAGATGATGCACCCCCGATCCCACCCTGAAAGAGGAAGTTGGCTCCTTTAGCTTGTGTCAACAGTCGCATCCACAAGCTAATATCCTTGTGGTCCCATCTCAAAGAAGGCCTCACTGCCTTTCACTGACAAAATTGTTCGTCATAGCAATTCCTCCATATACCCGCTGGGCTTCGCTAATGGAATCCAGGTAGCAAAAAACTCTTGGAGAACTCTTTATGGGCGTGTTATATCTTTTGTTTTTTTATGTTTGTGGTTTTTGGTATTCATGTACAGTGGTGTGAAAAAGTGTTTGCCCCCTTCCTCATTTCCTGTTCCTTTGCATGTTTGTCACACTTAAGTGTTTCGGAACATCAAACCAATTTAAACAATAGTCAAGGACAACACAAGTAAACACAAAATGCAATTGGTAAATGAAGGTGTTTATTATTAAAGGTGAAAAAAAATCCAAACCATCATGGCCCTGTGTGAAAAAGTGATTTCCCCCTAAACCTAATAACTGGTTGGGCCACCCTTAGCAGCAACAACTGCAACCAAGCGTTTGCGATAACGTGCAATGAGGCTTTTACAGCGTCCTGGAGGAATTTTGGCCCACTCATCTTTGCAGAATTGTCCTAATTCAGTTACATTAGAGGGTTTTCGAGCATGAACGGCCTTTTTAAGGTCATACCACAACATCTCAATAGGATTCAGGTCAGGACTTTGGCTAGGCCACTCCAAAGTCTTCATTTTGTTTTTCTTCAGCCATTCGGTGGTGGACTTGCTGGTGTGTTTAGGATCATTGTCCTGCTGCAGAACCCAAGTTCGTTTCAGCTTGAGTACACGAACAGATGGTCGGACATTCTCCTTCAGGATCTCTTGGTAGACAGCAGAATTCATAGTTCCTTTTATCACGGCAAGTCTTCCAGGTCCTGAAGCAGCAAAACAGCCCCAGACCATCACACTACCGCCACCATATTTTACTGTTGGTATAATGTTCTTTTTATGAAATGCAGTGTTCCTTCTACGCCAGATATACTTGGACACACACCTTCCAAAGAGTTCCACTTTTGTCTCATCGGTCCACAGAATGTTGTCCCAAAAGTCTTGGGGATCATCAAGATGTGTTGTGGAGAAATTGAGACGAGCTTTGATGTTCTTTTTGCTCAGCAGTGGTTTTCTCCTTGGAACTCTGCCATGCAGGCCATTTTTGCCCAGTCTTTTCCTGATGGTGGAGGCATGAACGCTGACCTTAACTGAGGCAAGTGAGGCCTGCAGTTCCTTGGACGTTGTTATGGGATCTTTTGTGACCTCTTGGATGAGTCGTCGCTACGCTCTTGGGGTAATTTTGGGCGGCCGGCCACTCCTGGGAAGGTTCACCACTGTTCCATGTCTTCGCCATTTGTGGATAATGGCTCTCACTGTGGTTCGCTGGATTCCCAAAGCTTTGGAAATGGCTTTATAACCCTTTCCAGACTGATAGATCTCAATTACTTTCTTTCTCAATTGTTCCTGAATTTCTTTGGGTCTCGGCATGATGTGTAGCTTTTAAGGATCTTCTGGTGGACCTTACTGTGTCAAGCAGCTCCTATTTAAGTGATGCCTTGATTGTGAACAGGTGTGGCAATAATCAGGCCTGGGTGTGGCTAGAGAAATTGAACTCAGGTGTGGACAACCACAGTTATAGTATGTTTTAACAAGGGGGGCAATCACTTTTTCACACAGGGCCATGATGGTTTGGATTTTTTTTCACCTTTAATAATAAACACCTTCATTTACAAATTGCATTTTGTGTTTACTTGTGTTGTCCTTGACTATTGTTTAAATTGGTTTGATGTTCCGAAACACTTAAGTGTGACAAACATGCAAAGGAACAGGAAATGAGGAAGGGGGCAAACACTTTTTCACACCACTGTATGTACCAGAAACTACAAAAAAATATCAAATGTATTCCCTTTGGACTTTTCATAAAGGGTAAGACATGAGACAAGGACTGCTAGCTTTGTACATTTTCCTTTTAGAAAATATAGGTCCTGTCAACACGGATTTCAAGTTGAAAAGTATTCAGAGAAAAAACACAATGACAGAATGTGAAGTGGTAGAACTTTTATTTACTGGGATGGAGGAGGATTTCAATAAAATAATATATTTTCAGCTAAGTCAGCAAATTCTTTAGGGAAATTTTAATTTAAAATTTAAACTAAGGACAAAGCTTTCTCTTCTTAAACTTGTACTTTAATATGGTAATCAAAACTTCTGTTCATAACTTAGCTAAAAGAAACAGCGAAATCTACTATTCTAATGTGCACATGATATAATTCACTAGAGTGACCCTGGTTGTCTCTACTTTAGTAATACAAGAATAAAGTAGAACTCCAGCCAAAACGTTTTCTTTCTTGATTATGATAATATAGGGAAGGATTGGAAGCCTATCGGATTTGTATTGCTGTCTATGTCCCTGCTAGAAAGGTCCACCCTCTATTTATCCTGATGACCATTGTCATTGGGCCAGAGAGTGATGGGAAATCCAGAAATTTACAGTTGTCACCAGATCAGGAATGGAAGAGAAATGAGCCAATGAGGACACATGTTCTGATGACAATTATCATAGGTAGGATTTCCCTTCACAATGGGGAGATTTCCAATAGACAAAGTAATCACTACCCTCTAGAAAGTTCAGTGCCCGCTTCCTTCTTCCAGCAATGTGCCAAAACACCTCTGGAGTCTGCTTTAACCCCTTCGGCACCAGAGTAAAGTGACAAAAGACTGAGCTGAATTTCTCCCAACAACAATAAAATGTATGGTTCTTCCCCACATGGCCTAAAAGGATAAATGCACCATCTCTGAGGTATTAAGATGTTTCCTTCCCCTTTCCCATGGAGCCTGATGAGATTTCAGCACAGTTAGAATTCGTTGCTAGGGGCAACCATGACAACAATAATGTTGAGCCCCATGTTGGGGCGGAAAAAATTAAGCACTCTCCTGGTGGGGGTGGTGGCATGGTGGCATCCCTCAAAGACGGAGTGGACTGACATTTCACCTCTGGGTGCAGATTGCTAGACATAGTATTAACAGATGGGCGCCAGTCAGGACTTGCACACTGGAGAAGATCAGTGAAGAAGAGGCAACAGTGGGATTGAGGAGAATAGACCAAAGTTCTGTGACCGGGGAACACAGAACTTGCCCTTTGGAGGAGGTCAGTGTGGAAGAAGCAAAAGGAGAATTGTTGAGAGTAGTGGAGAATGCTGTGGCCAGGGAACGCAGTGTTTGCAGTTATGGAGTGGCTGGGAACAGTCATCCGCTTATTACCTTGTGCTAGGCTGTCGGGGAGAGGTATCGCATATCTCTGGCCTGGTAAAACACTCTGGTAATATCTGCAGCTACTCAATTCACTAAGCTGTCGGGGAGAAGTATTGCATGTCTCTGGCTTGCTGATTTGCTGAAGCAACATCATTCAAGTACAGCCAGTTATTCAGAGTGATCCCTTTTGGTATTACTGGAAGTGATGATGCAGGAGTCGTACAGTTTTGCAGTAGAGGATATGTACAAGAAGAGAGGGATCTTAAGGAGTGATAATCTGCAAGAGTGAGTGCAGAGGAAGAGGAGCAATAGTCTGCAGTGGAGATATGCAGAAGAAATAGACTGTGAATGTTAGAAATGCATAATTTTTAGGGCTAAAGCTGCTAATCAAATGTGATGACAATTCAATAAGTGCTATGGGCATCCCTTATCTTCCTTTATCCTAACCAAGTTGTATCCCACAATAAACGCAACAAAACTGCGCAAATGACTGCTCATTGTCTCAGAAGTGATAGATGGGGGTCTGGCAGCAGGGTGATTTGGTGGATGGTTGTCAAGAGTGCTCACACCATGGCTACAATTAATTGCCTCGTCACGAGTGTTAATTTCAGATTGCGAATGATAGTTTACAAGACCAAACTCTTCCCGGTTGTTCCTTGAGTCCGAGCATGCGTGTTTGTACTTTCAACTTTTGTGTGACTATTTTTGTACTGACCATCTGAAAATCAGACGTTGAGTTCACATTCGACAAAAATTTTATAGCCCACACATCCAGATTTTGTCTGATGAAAAAGTGAAATCGGCTGTCGAAAGTACCGTGCTAACAATCTGAAAATCCACAGACAGCTCATCCTACAATTTTTCCCATCTGATTTTTGTACCGTGTGTACCAGTTTTAGTAAATCTCCCCCTATGTCCTTGGAATCTACACAAAACATATGCTTTCTCGACTGATTTTTTACAGGGTGGAAGTTTTTTAAAACAACGTTTATATCTGTGATGGACAGAAAGTGTGGGGGGTTTACATGGAGTGGAAAAATGTTAGAACCTTAGTAAAATTTGTATTTCTGTCACACATTTGTTCATATACATTGCTTTTTATGTTTGATGTGTTTGATGGAAGAGCTTTACTAATTTTAATGAATGTATGTTTAATCAGGAAAATGTTTCATGTTTCTTACTTTCAGCCAGAAATTAGTGTAAAGCCACATCTGGAACCAAATCCTTAAACCAGATTCGTGGCTTGACAACAATATATACTGTATATATTGGGCTGTCTCCTGCAGTACATGGGAAATGCAGTTGTATTTGTCTATACAGCCTATGTCAAGGGTAGGCAACCTTTTGAGCAGTGTGCCAACATTTTTTTTCAAAGAAATTGAGTGTGAAGATTTTATAACAAAAAAATATCAGTTTCACACTCTCAATCATGAAAAGATCCTGTACTCTCACGCCTCAGATCAGCCCCAACTCATGCACCTTCATTCCTCAGATCACTGTCCCCCCTGCAAATCTGCCCCACCAGTGTACTACCCCGCTCATCTGCCTCACCACTGTACTACCCTACACATATGCCCCATCATTGTATCCCCCTGCACATCTGCCCCACCACTGCACTACCCTGCACATCTGCCCCACCACTGTAACCCCCTGCTCATCTGCCCCACCACTGTAACCCCCTGCTCATCTGCCCCACTACTGTAACCCCCTGCACATCTGCCCCAACACTGTAACCACTTGCTCATCTGCCCCACCACTGTAACCCCCTGCTCATCTGCCCCACCACTGTAACTGTGTTCGAACCCAAACCACGACACAACCTGCCTGGAGTTTGCATGTTCTCCCTGTGCCCTGTGTGGGTTTCCTCTGGGTACTCTGGTTTCCTCCCACACTCCAAAGACATGCAGATAGGTTAATTGCCTTCTGTCCAAATTGGCCCTAGTATATGAATGGGGACCTTGGATTCATGGGCTCCTTGAGGGTAGGGACCGATGTGAGTGTGCAATATACAGGGATAGGGACAATTGTCCATACTCACTCAGGTTGAACTGGATGGACTAGTGTCTTTATTCAACCTTACTAACTATGTAACCATGTAACCCCCTGCACATCTGCCCCACCCTGCTCATCTGTCCCACCAATGTACCCCCTTTCTCATCTGCCCCACCAATGTACCCCCTTTCTCATCTGCCCCACCACTGTAATCCCCTGCAAATCTGCCCCACCACTGTAACCCTCATGCACATCTGCCCCATTTCTGTACCCCCTGCTCTTCTGTCTCACCACTGTACCACCCTGCTTCTTCTGTCCCTCCAATGTAACCCCCTTTCTCATCTGCCCCAACACTGTACCCCCTCTCTTCTGCCCCAACACTGTACCCCCCTGCTTTTCTGTCCCACTGCTGAACCCCTTTCTAATCTCTTCCACCACTGTACCTCCCTACACATCTGCCCCACCGCTGTACCCTCCTGCTCATCTGTCACACTTCTGAACCCCTCCTCATTTTACCCACCTCTGTACCCTCTTCTCATCTATGATATGTGTGGTATGCAGAGTGGTGAAAGGAAGCAGAAATGAGACAAATCTACCTGTCCTGGCACACTCATCCCCGCTGATCCACCTCTCGCATCCAGCCCACATGCTTGTATGTCCCAGTCATGGAAGCCATACAAGCATCTGGAATGGATGCGCAATGATGAGGTCAGGGGCATTTTCTGAAAGCAGTGGGCCTGTGTGCAGAATCATAAGTTGGGTCTCAGCAGCTGAGAAAAAGTGCAGCACTCTGCGCCACAGCAAAAGGTGGGTGTGATTTTCATTGCGCTAATTACTGATTCTGGCTTAAAGGGAAACAGAGTGCAGGGGTTCAGTAGTAATTGACGTAAAGGTTCAGGAATAATTTCAACAATTCCAGAAGCTCAACTAGCTCCACAAACTGTCACCTGATTGTGGTTTTCTCAATCACAGTGAAATCCCTTCTTTCTGAGATTGGTAGTGGCAACAGCAAAGTTAGAGAACCAAACAATGTTTTCCATCTTTTACAATGTGTGTGGGGCACAGTGCCTCCCTCCCAGTGTAGGTGCGGTGGACTCTGAAATTGGAATCCATTAGTGTCTCACCGACACTTCCCTGCGCTGCTCTGCTGATAGGGAGGGAGTCGAGTGCCGGCAAAAGAGGCTTCATCCTCCAGGGGTTGCCTACCCCTGGCCTATGCTGTTCTCTAGTTACAGTGGTGTGAAAAAGTGTTTGCCCCCTTCCTCATTTCCTGTTCCTTTGCATGTTTGTCACACTTAAGTGTTTCGGAACATCAAACCAATTTAAACAATAGTCAAGGACAACACAAGTAAACACAAAATGCAATTTGTAAATGAAGGTGTTTATTATTAAAGGTGAAAAAAAATCCAAACCATCATGGCCCTGTGTGAAAAAGTGATTGCCCCCCTTGTTAAAACATACTATAACTGTGGTTGTCCACACCTGAGTTCAATTTCTCTAGCCACACCCAGGCCTGATTATTGCCACACCTGTTCACAATCAAGGCATCACTTAAATAGGAGCTGCTTGACACAGTAAGGTCCACCAGAAGATCCTTAAAAGCTACACATCATGCCGAGACCCAAAGAAATTCAGGAACAATTGAGAAAGAAAGTAATTGAGATCTATCAGTCTGGAAAGGGTTATAAAGCCATTTCCAAAGCTTTGGGAATCCAGCGAACCACAGTGAGAGCCATTATCCACAAATGGCGAAGACATGGAACAGTGGTGAACCTTCCCAGGAGTGGCCGGCCGCCCAAAATTACCCCAAGAGCGCAGCGACGACTCATCCAAGAGGTCACAAAAGACCCCACAACAACGTCCAAGGAACTGCAGGCCTCACTTGCCTCAGTTAAGGTCAGCGTTCATGCCTCCACCATCAGGAAAAGACTGGGCAAAAATGGCCTGCATGGCAGAGTTCCAAGGAGAAAACCACTGCTGAGCAAAAAGAACATCAAAGCTCGTCTCAATTTCTCCACAACACATCTTGATGATCCCCAAGACTTTTGGAACAACATTCTGTGGACCGATGAGACAAAAGTGGAACTCTTTGGAAGGTGTGTGTCCAAGTATATCTGGTGTAGAAGGAACACTGCATTTCATAAAAAGAACATTATACCAACAGTAAAATATGGTGGTGGTAGTGTGATGGTCTGGGGCTGTTTTGCTGCTTCAGGACCTGGAAGACTTGCCGTGATAAAAGGAACTATGAATTCTGCTGTCTACCAAGAGATCCTGAAGGAGAATGTCCGACCATCTGTTCGTGTACTCAAGCTGAAACGAACTTGGGTTCTGCAGCAGGACAATGATCCTAAACACACCAGCAAGTCCACCACCGAATGGCTGAAGAAAAACAAAATGAAGACTTTGGAGTGGCCTAGCCAAAGTCCTGACCTGAATCCTATTGAGATGTTGTGGTATGGCCTTAAAAAGGCCGTTCATGCTCGAAAACCCTCTAATGTAACTGAATTAGGACAATTCTGCAAAGATGAGTGGGCCAAAATTCCTCCAGGACGCTGTAAAAGCCTCATTGCACGTTATCGCAAACGCTTGGTTGCAGTTGTTGCTGCTAAGGGTGGCCCAACCAGTTATTAGGTTTAGGGGGCAATCACTTTTTCACACAGGGCCATGATGGTTTGGATTTTTTTTCACCTTTAATAATAAACACCTTCATTTACAAATTGCATTTTGTGTTTACTTGTGTTGTCCTTGACTATTGTTTAAAATGGTTTGATGTTCCGAAACACTTAAGTGTGACAAACATGCAAAGGAACAGGAAATGAGGAAGGGGGCAAACACTTTTTCACACCACTGTAATTGTTTTTGATTATGCTGCTATCTTGTGGTTGGCATTACTTTCAATTTTCTGTGTTTCCTTCCCCTTGTGCTGTCATTTACTTTTCCCTGTGTGTGTTTTCTCCTTTCCCTACTAGACACACATTGGGACTAGAAAGTTCAGCTATCTGACGTAAATTGTCCACTGTGATTGTCTCTGCTATATACAAGCCAGGCATAGAGGTCCCAGGAACGGATAGTAACTATCACAAAAATTGGAGTCACAATAGTCAAAATGAGTATAATTCCAACAGCCTTCTTTATGTGTATCTGTATAATTAGCAATCAAGCTAAGTGCCATCCTCCATCTTGTGAAAGCAAATGGATATACAAATTTCCTGCATTTCTTCTGAGAGTGTTTAATACTGTTGCACTGAACTGTGTTACCCTTCATATCTAAATAATCACTATTATAGCAACTGGAGTCAGAATATGTACAGTATATTTACATTGTAATTACATTGCATTGAATAAATAATAAAGGTGTGCATCATAGATAAATTGCAGTAAATGAATAAAAAAATCAAAGCAAACCCCTGTTATGTTCTCTATTCAGGCCAAATGGATTCTTTTGCACGTACCTTGCAAGCTGTTTTTCTGAAATTGGTAGCAAAGGCATACTTCTTGCATGTCTGTGTCATCGGTTGGTGGGTATTAAATAAAAATTGTGCTTCGTGCCTTGTTTGTTTTACTATTTATTATTATAGTGACAGCTGTCTTTCTCAACACAGTCCTTTGAATTCTTTTTGAGCATAGGTAGGGTGGGACAATAGGGTTGCGTTTCTCTAACAATACATAGCACAGATAGGGAATGTCCTTACATGACCACCTAAGTCAGTGATGACGAACCTATGGCACGCAGAGCCCTCTCTGTGGGCACGCGAATAGGGCTGACATCTTTTCTCTTGTCCATAACAGAAGTGCCCGACTACCAGTTAAAATCATGCTGGTGCTGGGCCTATTGACTCAGCTCAGGAATTACCAGCAGCACACACATGGCCTCTTGCAGCCCTGCCCCTTCCTGCCCTCTATGCATCTCACCTATTGGCTTCCCCGAGATGCCCAGGTCCTGTGCAAGGTGGCAATTGGCCAGCACAGGTGTCAGTCATGGGAGCCAGGCAGATGCTTTGGCCAATCTGCGGCTCTGACTTGGCTCAGTGGGCGGGCTGGACAGAGGAATATTAACAACAAAGCCGGCCAGCCAATGGGGAAACGGGAAGCGTGTCCCAGGTGTTCAGTATCAGGGCAGGGGTTTCTCAGAGTTCTGGCTGGAGCCCAGTAAGGCTGCTTGGATTATGGGGGAAAGAGCTGACTGGTTGCCCATAGCAACTTAATACAAGCCTCTGCACTACAGTAGAGGAAGGCGCTGACACGAGGACTAATGGTTGGCTGCAGCTAGGGACCAATGAGGGGCCAGGACAAGTGCACCATGGGACATGTAGCCCCGGAAGACTATGGTCCATTTTAATGAATTAAAGGAAAACTACAGCCCCAGAATGCCCTGCAAAAATAAGAGGAGGGACAGCCTGGAGCCCAGGAAAAAAGGGCTGAGGGAAAAGGGAGCACAAGGGTGAGAGGAGTGTGGAGACAAGAGTGAGAGGGGGCTGAAGGGGTTTGGAAAAGAGAGAGCCCAAGCCACAACAGCCCCTGGAGTTGAAATAGCCAGAGAGGAGTTAGAGGACGATGCTGAGGGGTGCTGAGAGGACATGAGTGAGAGTGAGGAGGGCAATCACAGGAAGCAACAAAAGGAGAAGCTGCTGCCAGGCACACCAACACTGGACGCCAAAGCAGGGTGAGTGCTGAACTGACTGCAAACCCTCTTGGGGTGGGCGATCATCATCAGTGTTGGCACATTGAAATAAATAAGTTGGTGTTGTGTTGCAGTTTGGGCACTCAAAAAGATTTGCCATCACTGACCTCACCACATGTCTAATTAAATACCACCAAAATAAAGCTCTATTTGTGGGAAAAAAACGACATACATTTTATTTGGGTACAGCATTGCATGACTGCGCAATTGTCAGTTAAAGTAATGAAGTGCTGTATCTCCCAAAAAAATGGCCTGGTCATGAAGGGGGAGGTGAAGTGTTTAAGGTCATCAAGTGGGCACTCTTTATGTCTGGAGGAAAAGAGATTTAACTGCCAAATATGGAAAGGCTTCTTCACAGTATGAGCTGTGACAATGAAATCAAGACCTGGTTCCGGCCAACTCAGTAGATGGTTTAAAAAAAAAGGCCTACATTTTTTTCTTAAATGCACAAATGTCATCTGGATACTTATATTTAGAGGTAAAGTTGATACAGGGAATATCTGAGTGCCTGTTGGGAGATCAGGAAGGAATTTTGTTCCCTCGCTGGAGCAAATTGAATCATGCTTTGTTTTTTTTTTTGCCTTCCTCTAGATCAAATGTGGGCATAGAATTGTGTATATGGAGTGTGTGTGTGTGTGTGTGTGTGTATGTGTGTATGTTTGTGTTTTTTTTCTCTATGGGTTGAACAGGATGCCTTTTTTAAACCTGACTACCTATGTAACTATGTATGTAACTATGAAGCCCATGGGTGACAGATATGAATGGCCTCCTGGCCCAAAAATAGTCTCTTGAGAGTGACATGGCATATTGGGTACTGGAAGTGCCCAGGACTGTAACATGTTAGTCAGAAGCGGACTTGAGTTTAGTTAATGGCACAGGCAAACAGATATTTTGTTTATTTTATGCTATGGACTTGTTGCACAAAGATACTGATGCATTGAAAGTGTTTTTGTTTGCTGGCTTGGTAAATAAAAGTAGCTTGGAGTGTTTCTGTGTGTCTCTGTTTCCCATATGGTTTACTGCCAAGTGCCAAAACTAGTTGAGTACTGTATTTGCTGGCGTATAAGACTACCTTTTACACTTAAAAAAAATTCCCAAAAATCGGGGGTCGTCTTATACGCCGGGTATACAGGTATACAATGCTGCCCGATGGATGTCAGCCCCCAAATGTCTGCTAATACTGTATGTGGCTTCAGCTACAAACAGTATACGCCGTTGAGCCAATCCCGGCGAGCGATGTATTCTATTAATGAATACAGAGCCTGCTTGGATTGGAGTAACAACCTCTGCCAATCCGAGCAGGCTACATAGAGTAGCCAGCTCGGATTGGCTTTGAGAGAGAGAGTGAGAGGCAAGGGCTGATGATGCTACAGCCTCTGCCAATCCAAGCAGGCGTTGTATACATTAAAGTAATACACCACTCACCATACTTCCCTGGGTAAATCCATTCACTGATCTCCTACTACTATACATCCTGCTATTTGCCTATGAGGTCCCAGGCACCCAAGAGGGACAGGTAAATCTGGGACATATGACAGGGGGTTTATTAAATGCATTTTGGTGGACAATTCCCATAGAATGTAACCCAAAAGTTTGGTTAGTGAAACATTCTACTTTCCAGAGTTGTGGCATTCAATAGATCTCTGTTTGTGTTATTATTGTTTGATTTACTTTATGACATAACACAGCATGGCAGATGAGTAGTTGGCATTCTTGCTTTGTATTTTTTAATCGTTCTAATGTTTTTTTTAAATGGTGTTGCCTCAGAAGGGGGTAGTCTTATACCACGAGTATTGCCCAAAACCTATGTTTTCACTTGAAAAATAGGGGGTCGTCTTATACGCCTAGTCGTCTTATACGCCGGCAAATACGTATATCTCCCTGACAACAGTATGCAGGCAGCACCTATTGCTGAACAAAAGGTGGAGCTTATAAAACGGCTCATACTGGCAAATGCTTATCAGAAAAAGGTGAATGGCTTGTAGACTAGTGTCCATGCACTCACCATTCTCTGATGCATGCATAGGCCTCTTTAACTGATTTTCCCATAACTCCCTGGAAGATAGGTTTTTCTGCTTCCCTCCCACAGCAGCTCAGAGTGGTCACACCTGATGAGGCTATGTGGATCCCTCAGTGTCAGAACCAGCATGCATGGAGCCGGGCCAGAGCCTAAGGCCCCTTTTTACATGGGGAGGGTAAGTTTGACAGACTCTGCTTGCTCAGTAGGGATGCAGAGCAGAGACAGACAGAATCCCGCTGGAAATCCCGGGGAAATCAGATCACATGTCCGTTTTTATCTAATCCTATCCGATCTGCCAGATGGATGGAAAATAGGACCACCATCAATCTGGATTTGGTGGATAGGACCGAATTGGATACCAGCGGGTGTCAGCGGATATATCACTGCTGACATCCGCCGTTCCATAGGGGTGAATGGTCAGGGTCAGGTACACCTGAAAAACTGACAGGCAGACCTGATCGGACAGCCTAGGTGAAATGGGCATTATAGCACGCAGCTTCACCAAAAGGCTGGATACTGCGGGAAGCACCTTCCCAATTGCTACCAGAATACAGCAGTTCCAGCAGGGTGGCGCTGTTTGAAAACATTACAAGTTTAAGTATATACTAGACTTGTGCACAACGGAAAATTTCATTTCGTTTCGGTTCGTTGTCATTCGTAAAATACATAATTTTGTTCTGTTATATTGGTTATGTTACGTTAATAAGTTTTTGGATAATTCGTTATTATTCGTAGAGTGTCGAATTCATTCGTTCGTATTCGTTGAAATTCGATATTTATGTATTTATAGACATTCGTGATAACAATTTGAAGTTTGGAAAGTCGTTTGTTTATTGAATCTTTTAACACACACAATGACAACGTCTCTTCTCCTCGGCTCAAATACAATACAACACCCTTCTCACTCAGTTCTCAGGAATGCACTTTGCCAGTAATTCATCCTCCGGCACAAAATTAATTAGCTGATTTGACTATAAGATTTACTTTGAGCTGACCTTTTGTTTCATTAGATCTTTAAAGAATTACCGAATCATGTCTAATTCATTCGAATTCATTTGTTATATTTCTTTCGTATTCGTTGTTATTCGTTATTTTTTTATTCAGACATTCGGATGCATCCGAATGTCCGAAAGATGCAAAATTTGTCCGAATTTTGATTTGTTACGAAACAAATTGCACAAGCCTAGTATATACCAATATCAGTGAGAGAAGTAGTGGTAAGAATGGCAACTATGCAGTTAGCTAGTCATGGACTTTTAATTTGTATCTGTATCTTTTTTTAAAATCAGTTGATTTGGTTTTGCAGTTAGCCAAGGAGACATAATGTGTTGATATGCATGGCACTACCCACTGTCCCAAAATTAGGAATTAACTAATTGTTTTGAATTTATCTTTGTATTGAATGTTTTGAGTGATAACACTAAAGACAAGAAACAAAGAGAACCTTTGAAGACTTTGAAGGCACTACCACATGAACAATCAATATTAGAAAAATATAAAGTATTTATTATAGAACACATATGAAATATTGCACATATAAACATGGATGTACATATGCAAAAAATGCAAAGAAAAGATATAGCTTCCTGAACCCGACACGTTTCGGAGATTAATGCTGTCTCCTTCATCAGGGGAGGTTTGGTGGTGGCGTGGAGAGCACACAAAATATCATAGGCCGATTCAATAAGGTGGTAACTGATTGATATTGATATTGCCAAAAGATGGATCATCCAAAAGAGGAAGAGAAAAAAATATGCAAAAAAATGTATGTTAGAAACATTTAACTATGCACTAAGACAAGCAATTTTAGTAAGTCAAAAAGCCCAAAGGCATTGAATCACAAAGTAACCCAAAAAGCTTACTTTCAATGAGTCTGGTCCATAGTGAGCCTCTCCAGAAATGTCCTGTCCATAGCCCGGTCTGTCTATTAATGAAATAGAAGCTTAAATAGCCCCACATACATTGTCGCCTATTTGCTGAATGCAGATTAGCTGTGTGCGGCTAGTTTACTTCCTGCTTAAGCTCCATTCCCCATGATCAGGGAATGGCAGCTGTTAAACACATAATTTACCAGAGAGGAGACGTAGAATGGGGATATAACAAATTTATCTTGTTTCTCTTGGAGTATATCCTACATCACAACGTCTTCTCATTTAATGGCTCCCACTACCTCCAGGTGCAGGGGATAGCGATGGAAAAGTGCTGTCCCCATCATATGCCAACCTGTACCTAGGGGCGTGGGAGAACATGTTCATAAATTACAAGGCCTTGTCGATAAACCTGGACCTTTTTAGTGTGGTTTAGGTATATCGATGACGTTTTCGCCATTTGGGACGGCTCTCAGGAACTGCTGAATTTATGTCTTGCCAGAATAAATCGCAATGAATTCAACCTCACTTTTACCATGTCTTCCAGTGGCAGTAGTATTTTGTTTCTTGATGTAGAAATTACTTGGAATATGGATGGCAATCTCGGAAGCAGTCTGTATCACAAGGCTACATCAGGAGACACTATATTACATGCATCCAGTTTTCACCCTGAGACTTTGATTAGATCGATATCTTATAGCCAATATCTAAGGGTAAAGCTCCATACACACTATCAGATTTTCTGCAGAATTTTTCCTTCAGATTTACCAAAACCATATAATATGAGGTCAAACCTTAGTTTCAATGTGTATGCAATCAGGCAGGCCCTTGCTCTACATAGCTTTGGTAAATCTGAAGGAAAAAATCAGCAGAAAAATCTGATAGTGTGTATGGGGCTTTAGACAAAACTGCACTAGTGATGATATCTTCTTTACTGAAGCTGGCAAATTGCGTGACAGACTGCTGCTGACACGTCTCACACATCTCACTCAAGAAGGTGTTTAGACATGCTACATTACATACCAGACAAGATCTACTATACTTTAAAAAAAAAAAACAAATCGAGAGAACCCTCTCAGAATCATAACCAAATATTGTATCCAGCATGTAGAAATTAGAAAAATAGTTTCTAAATTCTGTCATGTTCTCACAATAAACCCTAGTTTGGGTCGATTGATTCCTGAGGTACCCCTTATATTGCTACTTTTATTGCCTCTAAATTGGTGAAAAGTGAATTAAAGGAGACAAGGAGGTTGATCATTGCAAATACAAAGGCACTTTTTTGTGCGGCTCCTGAGCCTATTGTAAATATATGGATACTAATAAGAAATCCATTTTACTAAATGGCCACATTTTCAAACCTCAACATTTTTCCAACTGCAAGACATTTGGTGTGATTTGGAATTGGGAATTGGGGATCAGATTGAATTCAGGACTGATTGCTTTTTGCAACCTGCTTTTTGCAACGACTCAGCATGATCGGACCAATTGGGCCCATTCCCCATATATATATATATATATATATATATATATATATATATATATATTTATATTATTCACTATCTTTGTTGGTATTTTTACTTTATTCATTTTTGCTTTTGATCCAGATTCATCTGCCATTGGTGTGTGGTCAGTTTTTTGTCACATACAGTATTCACGTCCATTCACAACGTGCACCCAGCGTGGCAAAGCATTTCCTTTTTGGAGACTCACTGGGGAGGAGTAATGTTCTTTACCACCTGTGAATATCCACCCTTCCTTCTACCCAGGATGACTTATGTTGCCCTGTATGCATTGCTGCGCCGGTAGGACGTCAACCCGCCATGTGATTGGGAAACGTGATGTCATTGCGCATGCGCCGTACGAACCATTTGGTGCATGCGCATGACGGAGGGAGGCGCACCGCATCCACTACTCAGGAGGCCTTTTCTGGTTAATCAGGAAGTAAACTAGCCGCACACAGCTAATCTGCATACAGCAAATAGGCGACGATGTATGTGGGGCTATTTCAGCTTCCATTTCATTAACAGACAGACAGGGCTAAGGACAGGATGTTTCTTGAGAGGCTTACTATGTACCAGACTCATTGAAAGTAAGCTTTTTGGGTTACTTTTTTGCGATTCAATGCCTTTGGACTTTTTGACTTACTAGCACTATGCTTGTCTTATTTATATCTTTCTAACATACTTTTTTTGCATATTTTTCTTCTCTTCCTCTTTTGGATGACCCATCTTTTGGCAATATTGATATCAATCAGTTAACACCTTATTGAATCGGTCTATGATACTTTGTGTGACCTCCACGCCCCCACCAAACCTCCCTGACTGCAATTAATGTTACTACTCTTTATAGGTATGTTACCTCATGTTAGGTTTAGCGATTAGGCATGTAAGTGCTATATTTCTTCCTCCCTTTTCCAGTATAGATCATACCATATTATATTTGTTTTTTTCTTCCAGATTTTCCGTTTGTTGTGCCTCAGTACACATGGTGCTCTTCAGCTGTATCTGAATCTCCAGATTCCAGCTGTTTTTGGTGCGATTGGGGATTGTATATCCCCTTACAATACTTGCCGTTTCATCCCATTCATATCAATTTTAATTGAAGTAACAATTACGTGGACGGGAGGCTCAGGGAGCTCTATGTGACAATGTCATTCCTTTGTTTTTAACTAATGTGGATGTTCTTAGGCATATGCATTTGACTATGATGTAAGTTTTGAATACCTTTAATACTCCGTATATGTTTATACCTGTTAAGGTTTAATTATTGCTGATCATTCTGCATTTGAATTTTATAGATATTACTTTTCATGTGAAAACCCCTGATGGAGACAGTGTCTCTGAAAAGCGTTGGGTCCAGGAAGCTATATCTTTTCTTTGCATCTTTTGCATATGTACATCCACGTTTCTGTGCAATATTTCATATGTGTTATATAATAAATACTTATATTTTTCTAATATTGTCTGTTCATGTGGTAGTGCTTTCAAAGTCCCATCCCTAGGGGGTTTTCTTTGTTTCTTAGTATACTTGTGGCATACCTTTTGAGTTTTCGTTATCAGAAAACTTTTTCTTTTAACACTAAAGACATGTCATTTGACAATGTTAAATGTTTTTTTTTTTTTTTTTTTTAACAATACTGGCTAACAATACTGGTTTAGGTTAATAATGATAACTTAGATAGATAGAAGATCATTCAAGCAATGCCCTGTGTTAAACACACAGTAGGCATCATGACTGGAGACAGTTCCTTCAGGACAGTACATTAGCGTCAAAAGGGTTAAGCAAAGGCTAAGGGGTCGGTTGGTGAGGTGGTATAAATTTTGTGGCAGGTTATTGGTGGGAAAAAGGAAAAAGGAGGAGACTTATGCATCACATCAAATCACGTGAATTACTAGTCCATAAGTCTGTACAATTCTCACGAGGGAACAAGTCTCACCACCATCTCTCTCCTCTTTCACGTGCTTCCACACCCTCCCACCTCGGTACAGACTTACCTCACCATGGAGCAACTCATCTCTCACATCTGGCAGGAAGCTGGCAGCGTGGTGAAGACTGGCTGCAGAGTCTGGTCGCAGGACCCCCCTCGGCTTCTGAGGCCTGACCACGCCAGGTCCGGTGCTCTGCTTCACGACTTAGCCCCTCCCTACTTCGGGCTGTGCAACGTTTGGGCTCCAAGGGTCTCCGTCTGGGCTCCAGCCACAGGAGAAGAGAAGCAACATCTCAGCCCTCTGTCTCTGCCCAGAGAAATGTTTCTGCTGGTCAGAATGTGTCCCACAAGCCGACCGGAGTTTCAGGGGTTGGAGTTCCTGCCCTGTTAGAACTCCGTTCAGTGCTCCTGGCTGCTCGCTCTGATCATCTCAGGCTGAAAGAAGAGAGCTGCCCCACATCCTCCTATGGTGTCCCCAGCATGTTAGCAAGTTAGTATGGCTGACATCTTCTCCTCTCCTCCACACTGCCTCAGCTGTCTCCTGTGCTTCCCTTTGGCTAACCCTTGTGGATGGCTCCTGATCAGTAACCACCAGATAATACAGTTTTATCTATGCAAGATGGCTCTCTCTTGCTCCTTGTGCCCCAGCCCCCCTTCACCCCTTCATATCAGGCTCCTGATGGCTTAATGTCACCCCCCCAGGGGACATTGGGGCTGTACATTTTGGGGTTAATGGGGGTACCCCGGTTGTCCTGCTCTCTTCTTTGTCTCCCTAGTTATCTATGTTGGGAGGGATTACCATCGGCCCTCAATCTACACCTCCGACAGCTTCTCCACAGTGCATCCAGAGAGGCATGATGATGGCCTCTGCTTCATCAGGCACCAAAGGGGAAAGTACAGATCATACGGTCAGCTGGAGCAAAGTTCCTGAGCCTCCAAGATCTCACGCTCCATAGCTCGCACATGCATTCCCACCACACATGATGGGGGTTCACAGGTTTGTACATGGTATCAGGGCCCTGCTGGAGGGTTTGGAGGCGGGGTCTAGCGGTGGAGCTGTGAACCCTAGCATGGTTTGGGATTCCACACGGTTAGGTGCTTTATCACAGGTACCTGCACCTATGGCTACTACAGTGGGCGTGTCATCTGTGGCTGCCCAGGTACCTGCGCCTATGGCTACTACAGTGGGCGTGTCATCTGTGGCTGCCCAGGTACCTGCGCCTATGGCTACTACAGTGGGCGTGTCATCTGTGGCTGCCCAGGTACCTGCGCCTATGGCTACTACAGTGGGCGTGTCATCTGTGGCTGCCCAGGCCACGGTGGTAGGGGCATCTTCCTCAATGGCGGCAGAAACGGGGGGTCAGGTAGTGCCAAGCAGCCTCACAAGCCTGTCCCTATTTCTGATGTGGCAAAAGGGCACTCATATTTCTGCTATGAGGGGTCTCTGGGTGCTCACCTTAAGCAGGAGGTTAGGGAAAAATCTGGAAAAGAGAATATATATTTTCACATTACTACCATTGGAACGCTTACCATTAGAAAAATCGGAAAAGGATAAGGAGCACCACAAGCAAGAGGATGATGATAGGCTGCACTATGGATTTGATTCCCCATACGTTTGAGAATTGGCTTCAGGCTTTTACGATCTTGGGGGGTGTAGTGGGTGAGAAGCAGCCAGAGCTCTGTTCTGCACTGTTTTGCTATCTTACATAGTTACATAGTAGGTGAGGTTGAAAAAAGACACAAGTCCATCAAGTCCAACCTATGTGTGTGATTATGTCAGTATTACATCAGCATTACATTGTATATCCCTGTATGTCGTGGTTGTTCAGGTGCTTATCTAATAGTCTCTTGAAACTATCTATGCCGCCCGCTGAGGCCACCGCCAGTGGAAGGGAATTCCACATCCTTGCCGCTCTGACAGTAAAGAACCCTCTATGTAGTTTAAGGTTAAACACCTTTTCTTCTAATTTTAATGAGTGGCCACGAGTCTTGTTAAACTCCCTTTTGCGAAAAAGTTTTATCCCTACTGTGGGGTCACCAGTATGGTATTTGTATATTGAAATCATATCCCCTCTCAAACGTCTCTCCTGTAGAGAGAATAAGTTCAGTGCTCACAACCTTTCCTCATAACTAATATCCTCCAGACCCTTTATTAGCTTTGTTGCCCTTCTTTGTACATCCTTCCTGAGGACTGATGCCTAGAACTGGACAGCATACTCTAGGTGCGGCCGGACCAGAGTCTTGTAGAGTGGGAGAATTATCATTTTATCTCTAGAATGAATCCCCTTTTTAATGCATGGCAATATTCTGTTTGGTTTATTAGCAGCAGCTTGCCATTGCATGCCATTGCTGATCATCTACTAGGACCCCCCAGGTCCTTTTCCATCCTAGATTCCCCCAGAGGTTCTCCCCCAGTATATAGATTGCATTCATATTTTTGCCACCCAAATGCATTATTTTACATTTTTCTACATTGAACTTCATTTACCATGTAGTTGCCCACCCCATTAATTTGTTCAGATCTTGTTGCAAGATTCCCACATCCTGTGGAGAAGTTATTGCCCTGCTTAGCTTAGTATCATCCACAAATACAGAGATTGAACTGTTTACCCCATCCTCCAGGTTGTTTATGAACAAATTAAACTGGATTGGTCCCAGCACAGAACCCTGGGAGACCCTACTACACACCCCTGACTATTCCGAGGACTCCCCATTTATTACCACCCTCTGAACTTTCCCTTGTAGCCAGTTTTCAATCCATGTACTCACCCTATGGCCCATGCCAAAAGACCTTATTTTGTACAGTAAACATTTATGGGAAACTGTGTCAAATGCTTTTGCAAAATCCAGATATACCACGTCTACGGGCCTTCCTTTAACTAGATGGCAACTCACCTCCTCCTAGATGGTTGATAGATTGGTTTGACAAGAATGATTCTTCATGAATCCATGCTGATTACTGCTAATGATACCGTTCTCATTACTAAAATCTTGTATATAGTCCCTTATGATCCCCTCCAAGAGTTTACATGCTATTGATGTTAGGCTAACTGGTCTATAATTCCTAGGGATGTATTTTGGGCCCTTTTTATATATTGGTGGCACATTGGCTTTTCTCAAATCAGCTTTTACCATTCCAGTCAGTAGACTGTCAGTAAAAATTAGGAACAATGGTCTGGCAATTACTTGACTGGGTTCCCTAAGTACCTTTGGATGAAAGCCATCTGGTTCCGGTGATTTATTAATGTTAAGTTTCCCAAGTCTAATTTTAATTCTGTCCTCTGTTAACCATGGAGGTGTTTCCTATAATGTGCCATGAAAATAAACACAGTTTAAGTTACTGAAGCCCCTCGATTTCCTTATGAAGACCGAGGAGAAGAATAAATTTAATACCTTCACCATCTCCCCATTCTTTGTAACCAGATGTCCTTCCTCATTCTTTATAGGTCCAACATGGTCTGTCCTCCCTTTTTTACTGTTTACATACTTAAATAATTTCTTGGGACTTTTTTTGCTCTCCTCCGCTATGTGTCTTTCATGTTCTATCTTAGCCGTCTTCATTGCAGCCTTACATTTCTAGTTGCATTCTTTATAATGTCTGAATGCTGATGATGATCCCTCAACCATGTATTTTTTGAAAGCCTTCTCCTTTGCTTTTATATGCATTTTTACATTGGAGTTAAGCCATCCAGGACTTTTGTTTGCTCTTTTAAATGCATTACCCAATGGGATGCATTGGCTAATGCCCTTATTTAATATGCTCTTAAAGCAAACCCATCTCTCCTTCGTGTTCTTTGTTCCTAAGATTTTATCCCAATTTATGCCTTCTAGTAAGGTTTGTAGTTTAAGGAAGTTGGCTCTTTTGAAATTCAATGTCTTTGTATTCTCCTTATGTTTCCTATTTGTGTGATTTATACTGAAGCCAATTGACCTGTGATCGCTGTTACATAAATTGTCCCGTATTTCCACATCCGTGATCAGGTCTGTATTGTCTGTGATCAGGTCTGTATTGTTGGTAGGCCCATAGGGTTTATTGTGGAACAGCTTGGCTTAGGTATGACCATCAATTCCGGCAATGCTTGTTTGTTCGCTCCGACCTTAGTTGGGATCATATATTGGTGCTTATTGGTGTTTGGATGCGGGTCATGAATTCTAAAGGGAGTGTGTATACCAATACATCTGTGCATTCTCCCTTTCTGCTGGAGCAGGGGCCCATGGAACTGTTAAAAGAGGCGTCTGCTGGTCTTTTAACGATTCCCACTGGGGTTCTAGTTGTCACTTCTGGCATGAATGCTTAGGATGTAGGGGTAGCCACCCTGTCAGTCACTGTCTCAAAAAAAGGCTTGTTCCGTAAACCGGGAGACAGCTCTGGAAAAGGAGAGGTTGCCGGTGAACATCGAGGCAATTTGACCCTGGCTTGATAGGTATCCTGGCAGGCAGTATGCTGCACTTTGGGGGCATGGCTTTGCTCATGGTTTTTTAATCCCTTGCAATCTTCCTCCCATGTTACCATCCTCTTGTAATTTGAAATCTTCTAGACAACACCCTATGGTTCTCTGGGAGAAGTTGGCCAAAGAGTTTGCTTTAGGCCATATGGCGGGTCTTTTTCAGAGCCTCCTCTTCCCAATTTAGGGGTGGTCCCCAAGAAGGAATTAGGCAAATTGTGTATGATTCATCATTTATCATTCCCTAAAGGGGATCGTTAAATTATGGCATTAGTAAAGATCTCTCTATTGTTCCATACACGTCTTTTGATGCCGCCCTCTCTTTGGGGTCCTCTGCTCTGTACTAATTCAGTGCTATTTCATTCTGGCAACATGGGGGTGGGTTTCTCTGTCAATACTTTGTTGGCCTCTTCTCCTGCTGTGGTTACACTATTAAGACAATTTGTTCTTTCTTGTTTGTATTTTAATTTGTTGTTTAAAGCAATTCATGTTCCTGGGTTGTTTATTGACATAGCCCTCTCTTTCTCGCTTCCAGTGGGACCGCTTCAGGAAGTTGGTGCTGGAGGCACGGGAGGGAGGCGACACCTGTCTGCACTGGTCATGGACCCTCATTTAACAGGTATGTGGCATTTATTCTGTGTTCATTAGACCCGCCTACCTGGTCGGCGTATGTCAGGGTGTGGCTGCAATGCTTTCGGATAGAGAGTGTGGCTTGTGATTTGCGCTCTTGTACTAGCCAATAGGATCTGCTTCTATGGTTTGTGAGTGACTTATTAGCTTGGTGCAAATCACCTGTGGTGATTGACAGAAAGCTGGCCACGCTGACCTTTCTTTTTAACTAATGGGATATCCAGACTACACCAAGTTTTTTGTAGTTCATTAGGCAAGAGGGGTGGAGGAGGATGCGAAAGTGTGCAGATTGCTGAAGACCGGTTTCCTGGGAAATTTTGAGTAACATGATTCAGGTGCTACCTAATTTATGCCATTCCCCCTACAAAGTTACTCTTTTTGTGTTGGCTTTTTCCCTGACATTTATTGGTGCCTTTTGCATAAGCAAACTAGTTAGCCCCAATAAACAGAAGGCAGGAGGGCTCCAAAAGGAGGATGTACAACAGAGGAGTAATAGTATTGAATCACACTATGTTCTTTGAAGAATGATCAGCTTCACTGAGGTGTGTCTATTCCTTTATTCGCAATGCCCGATTGTGTGACGTGTCCCATTACTTGTTTGATGTCCTTTTTAGCATCTCGACCTAACGTTTGGGGGCCCCTTCTTTTGCATTAGGGTGGAATGTTCCTCTCATGTTTCCAGTTCACGCATATTCTTCAACGTTGTTTATCTTAATTGGGTCTGTCGGGGTCCGAGTATGAAACACACTCCTTCTGCATTGGGGCTGCCATGGAGGCTGCCAGGTTGAGCGTGTCCAGGGAGGAGGTTCAGAGGATTGGCCAATGGGAGTCTTCTCACTATTACACATATGTGAGGCCTCACAGAATGGAAATATGACCAGTTCGGAGGGCGACTTGGTACAATCGGGATGTGTTGGGAGTTTTTTGACGGCTGCCTTCTGGGTTAGATCTGTTGAATTATTACACTGTTATGTTGTGTTTGTTTTATTTCTTTTAGGTCAGCAGCGACTTGAGGTCTGGATCGTGGGCCTTTCCTTTGTTTTCTTGGTGGCTCGTAGAGCAGAGCTTTGAAAAAATGGTCTGCAACTGGGTTTTCCAGCATTCCAAGTCAAATTGGTGTGGTTGGGGGTCCGGGGTATGCTTTGGGCCGAGGTCCCACCCTTAATTCACAATCGTGTGATGCTGGAGGGACCTCCAGATGTTTTGCTGCTGCTTATGGGGGGTAACAATCTTGGGGTCGTTCCGTTCCAAGCACTTATTTTGATGATGCGTCATGACCTGATTGCCAGGGATTTCAGAGCCCTTGACAAGGCGTGTGAATAGGGCTATTTCCAAGTTTAACACATCAAGGAATGGCCTAGTTGCTTCTCATGTGGATTTGGAGGGTAGGCGTTGTTATTTTCGTGCAGATGGGGTCCATCTAAATGATGTGAGCCTTGACATGTTCAATCTATTACTACAGGACTGGATTGAATGGGATCTGTCTTTGTGGTTGTCAGGAAGTCGATAAGGGAATGATCAATCTCCTCATGTAGCAGTTATCCCTTTTGCGGACTGAGGTGGCAGGTGGCTGATGGAGTCGGCTGAATGGGGAGCAGGAAGCCCTTAGTAAACCCCTGAGCCTAACATGGATGGCTGGGGCTTAATTGGTTCCTAATAAGTAAGGAAAGTTGAGATATGCCACTCGGCACTGCTAAAGGAATCTGGTGTTGGCTATATATGTTTACTGGTTTGATGGCTCATTTACAGTTGTCAAGCTGTGGCCGATACCTAAGTAATAAAAGTATCAACCCAGTCAAAAATGATTTTGTTGTCTGCGTGATTATTTAAATTAATCTTAAGGAGAAGTGAACAGTGGACCAGTCATGAGCAATTCATGCAGAAATTTTGAGAATCCTTGAGATCTTTGAACTTTTTCTCACAGCTCCATTAAAAAATAAATTCAGTTAAACTTAAAAAATCGGATTTTGGACATGTAAACTGTAAAAATGTACAGTGCAGCTGTGGCATATAAAACATAAAAGCCCAGAGGCAAAAACAATGCACTTTATAGCCACAAAAGGTCTTGGGAATAAAAAGGCTTCTTTTAGTTATTTAAAAAAAAAAACACATAAAAAAAAAAATATATATATATATATATATATATATATATATATATATATATATATATATAAAACATACACATCTGTACATCTAAATCTACATATAAAGATATAAATGTATGTCTTTCTACCATTTTAAAGCTCCCTACATTTAAAAAAAAATAATTGAAATATTGGTGTTCTATCACCCATAACAACAATTTATATGTTTAGTTCTATCAGAATGGTAGAAATGGTGCCAGGTTGCCTTGATTCATTCAATCCCTTTTGCAAAAGAAAATGGTTGAAGTTACCAGAAACCTGCCATATATATGCCTAGCATTACTCTTAAAGTCAGGGAAGGAAAGACTACAAAATAGACCAAGAGAAAGCCCACAAAGGCCAGTCAAAGTTTGTAATTTTGTCTTATAAACAAAAGAGGTTCAATGAGGAGGTCTATTTATATCTACCAAGATGGGTGTGAGCACCCATGGGTATCTCTACCTTGTTACATGCACAGCTTCACTGAATTGTGTTTAATTTGACAGGACTTGGAAAAGGACTCATTAACAAAGGAAGTGACAGGAGGGCTTTCAGAGAAAGTATGTAATAAGGAAAACTCCACCATCCACTAAGCTGCATGAAACTCAAGACAAAAAGTCCCTCAAGCTGGCCATACACATTACATATGAGTAAACATTCTCTATGCAATCTCCCTTAAGTATACCATAACTATAAAGTATAATGTGAGGGTCTACCTACAGGTAAGCAACCCGTTTGTATCCATAAGCAATCCAATTGTATCCGATCAAGCAGACACTTGACATAATTGTCTGTACATCAAAGGAAATAGTACAATCAGATTTCAAAGTCTATGGTTAGCTTAACACTGAGGTTAACCCTGAGGTTCTGCATGACAGTTAAGGTTTTCACACCTATCTTTTTCACAGGCTGACTAATAAGTGATGTCATAATAAATAAAATTGATGAACAGCCTTAAAGTGAAGCTGTCATGGAATAAAAGGTAATAACCGCTAGACATAGGTAACTTCTGGTGCTGACTTTAACAGAAATAGAGGTATTGTGTCCATGCACCATGGAAATTGGTTTGAAGACAAACACTGTCACCAGACTCTCCAACATGACTCCACAAGGTAGGCAATACTCTGCCCCTGGACTTCCCTTCACCTTCCTGATTTTAGTCATCTGACAGGTAACCTCTTTGCGAGAATTCCATAAGAAAAGTCTAGGAGTTGAGTCTTTTCTATCTGATGGGTTAGTCATGTTGGAAGGCCTGAGGTAATTTCAGGCACCACCTGCCTGCTCTTTGTCAGTATTGTAACAGTATTGTGGACTTTTTTTGGGTCATGGCAGGTTAACCTTGAACAAGATACTTCTTAGATACATTATGACTTTTATTTAACAAGTACAGTATATATCTTTGTTACTCTCCACCGTCACATCAGTATGCTTGTTTTTTGCTATACAGGTGATCTCTGGCACAAAGGAAACTATGGGTAGTCAAAAGTGTTGATGGAAGCAGCCTAAAACTTGGTACACAGGTACCGAATGCAGGAACTGACCAAATTTTGGTACATATGTACCACGGTCTGTTTAACAGAAGCCGGTCTAACGGCTGGCTTCTGTCAAACGGTCATGCTGGAAAACCAGCATTCGACCAGTGCTTGTAGCCAACCACATTAACTCAGCGGGAGAGATCCCTGCATCAACATCTCTTGTTTTGATGCAGGGATCTGTGAGTTCTTTGCCATTTGAATGAAAAAAAGTCAATTTACAGTATATACCCTGCTTAACTCCATCCACGTATCTAGTGGAGTTCTCCTTTAAAGTATACCTTTTAGCAGCTTAGTTATGTGGAATATGCACTTCAATGCAGGCACCTAGTTGTATTTGCATATCCAACTTCATAGTCATTTTGGTTTTTGCTGATGAAGTTCATTAAAATATATTCATTGTTTTCAGTATCATCATACTTACTGTACCTAGGTGAATGCAGCATTGATCCAATGCTGTATCTGTCCCTCGTCGGCTCGAAGACTGAGAACCGAGTGATCAAACACCACTGAGCACTCAGTTCTTGGTGCTTCATAAGTCGAGAGCTAGTGACTGTCACTGGCTGTCTGCTCGCCCCCCCCCCCTCCATGCTTACTGGAGTGCTGGGCTGTAGAGGGGGCAGGAGCGGGTGGTGAAAGGCTGAGCCAGGTGCCGGTCCAGGCATCTGGGTGGATCATATGGTCACAAACTTTCCCCAACCTGGACCGGCTCTGTGACATCAGCTGACAACGAGCTTCGGCCCGCTATCAGCTGAAAACGGGGAACAGGAGTGAAAAACGACCAGCACTTCTGTGATCCACATGAGAAGTACAATCAAATGAGCTTTGACTGTACTTTTCCTTTAAATTACTAAGCTATTGACTTAGGCTTAATATAAATAAATCTATCTTTAGACCCTTCTTGTTGCGTCTTTCTGAGATTGCTGTGAGCTGTCCTGTGTTGCACTGTGCATGACTGGCAGTTGTAATCAGGTCAGGGAGATTGCAGAGGACCCTTCATTATCAGAAAACTCTGAAAAAGCAAGAGCAGCCAATGCGATGCAGCAAAACGAAGAATTACAAAACATATTACAGTTAGAAATTGTTATGAAGGTGGACTTGCCCTTGCATGAGTTGGATCCCAAACAAATGGAATTTCATTCTTGACACAACTGTTACAATTCTTTACTGTCTAATGAACAACAAACACACTTCTGGATTTCATAAGAAATTTATTGCAAATATAGAAATAGATTTTTTTCCATCCAATAATCCTTTTTTTTTCTTTTTTTCAGGAACAATGCGTGCCAATAAAACAAAATCTGGAAAGACAACAAACCAGAGGCCTTCCCAAATCCTTGCTGTCCTCATAAAGTAAGGGACATAGCTGCTGGTATCTGCTAGGTCAGAGATGGAGATAAAACGGGTGGCTTGAAGCCTTATTAAGATTCTGAATGTTCTTCAAACAATAGCCAATTAGCAGTGTTGTGTATAGTCTAATGGGGAGCATTATCTAAGTCTTTTCATTTCTCATTAATGCTTTAATGCTATAACTTCACAGCCCACCAGGGATTCTGGGTCAGTAAAAGATTTGTCTTCATCGATCAGAGTATAGGTGTTTTTGTGTTTTCTACATAATTTATTTAGAAAGTCATTGTTTTATATTAAACATATATTATTATATTAAATATAAAAAAAGAGCACCTATGGTAGCATAGGGAAGTCTGTTTTAATAAGCGATATACATGTTTAATGTTGTTATTTATTAATACATTTTAACAAAAGCATTAAAGTAGAACTATAAGCAAAACATTTTTTTTTTCATTTTGGATAAAGCAAGGGAGGGTTATAACCCCTGTCAGATTTTTTATTTTTTTTGGTCATTTTTGTCCTATTGTGGAGATTTCCCTTAATTTCCTGTCCTATAGCCAAACAGGAAGTTAGAGGAAATCCCTGCAAATTAAGGGAATTCCTTGGGGACCCCCAGGTCACCAGAAATAGTATCCCCATGGGAAGTTTTCCCCTTTATTACCTTCCTGGGGACAGCCTTTTTACTTTCAATGATAATAGTAAAGAGGACAAAGAGATAAGGTGAATCTCCTTAGCAGGGGCACAGTCAGTAATAGACAGGGGTTCCTTTCCACTCTATCCAAAACTAAAAAAAAAGTTTTGCCTTTAGTTATACTTTAAAAAGTGATATCAAAGGCAATTAAAAAAAATAAAAAATAACAAACATGTTATACTTACCTGTTCTGGGAAATGGTTTTGCACAAAGCAGCCTCAATCCTCCTCCTCTCTGGTCCCCCCGCTGGCGCTTCTGGTCCCTCTCCCCTGCTGAGTGCCCCCAGAGCAGCTTGCAATGGGGGCACCCAGGCTGCCACTCTGTGTGTCTATTCACACATAGAGCCGTGGCTCGACCCCACCCCCTGTCTTTCCTCATTGGCTCACTGGCTGGGGTCGACAGCAGTTGGAGGTAATGGCTCCTGCTTCTGTCTCAGCCAATGAGGAGGGAGTGTCCCTAGAGAGCCAAGGCTCTTATGTACATTGCTGGATCTCAATGGGGCTGAGGTAAGTATTAGGGCTGGCTACTGCACAGAGAGGGTTTTTGTTTTTTTTACCTTCAGGCATATAATGCCAGAAGGTAAAATAAACATGAGCTTTTAGAACTACTTTAAGGACTTGTTTAGATATGCAACAAAAATACATAGCAGAGCTGCATTTTCTGCCCCCCAGTGGCTCCCTCTATAGCTGCAAAGGTTCCTGGACAGGGGTTTACACATTCTGTGGTCACAATGCTTTGCTTCACATATGTGGCAAAAATGATTCCCCCTGTCGTATTTGTCAGGCATTGCCAATGCCAAGCAGGACCCATTCAAATGAATGAATTCATGCAGCAGCCACATGTAATGCACACGATTACTGTGTGGTAATACAGGATTTATGAGGTTAACCAATAGGTGAGAAGGAAAAATATTGCTTCATCATAACCTGTGAAATAGCTCTGAAAAGTGATCTGGACATGGATCAGTTTTTAGAAGTGTGGCAATCGCAGCCAGTAGTGTACACCAAGCCTAAGTAAAATGGCTTTTAACTCTTCAATTCCCATGCAATGTGTTACACTGCATTGCAAAAAGGAGTGAATGCAGTGGCAGAAGTATAGGGGTCGCTGAGGTCGCCATGGCGAATGGGCCCCGTGCTGCAGGGGGCCCCCTTTATACCTCGCTAGGAGGAGTGGCAAGGGTGGCTGAGACTGAGCTCACCGATCCTCAGCTGAACTGTAATCGGCATTGCGGGGAGCTTGTCACAGTTATTACATCGAAAGTGTGTAGATCTATAGTACATCTAAAGTGTGTGCTGTGCTCTTTTTTTCCCCCTACAGTGCAGTACCCATTAGGAAGAGGTAAGATAAAGCACTGACGATTTTTAAAAGGCTATCTGTATGTATGTGTGTTTTATATGTGTGCATGTATCTGTGTATGTATGTATGTAAGTATGTATGTGTGTGTGTGTGCATGTATGTATGTGTTTGCACATGTATGTATTTATATGTTTATATGTGTGTGCATATGTGTATTTATATATACAATATATATATATATATATATATATATGTGTGTGTGTGTGTGTATGTCTTTATGTGTGTGTGTGTGTGTGTATATACAGTATATGTGTGTGCATTATGTGTGTGTGTGTTTATAAATGTGTATGTATGTATGTGTGTATGTGTGTGTGTTTACATGGTTTACATGTATGTATGCACATTTTATGTATGTGCATTTAATACTGACCCCCTATATGTGTACAATCAGAATAGATTTTTTTTCTTGCTTGTTCATAGTACCAGCAAAAAAATGCTGGTCCTCCGAAAAGTGATCCATGCTCAGATCGCTGATCAGAGGCAAAGAGTGAATATGTTCTGTTTTAACCCCTTAAATGCATCATCACTATGCTGCAACTTCATGCAGTGCACACAGTTGCAGAGTGGTTGCAGTGCAGTCCCATTCACCTAGGGGTATACTTCAAGGGTGTGCTGACTGCAAAAAGATTGAAAAACACTGACATAGAGGAACCAAACTCTACATTTTCCTCAAGCAGCCACTGAATGCCTGTGGGAGGGAGAGGAGGAGAAGTAGGGGGAAATGGAGAAATCGGTTCCTTTATATGCAGCCACCCACTTGCAACCAGGCCCTGTTGTTCCGCCACCGGACTCAGAGAAAAGGGTCTATCCGGGGGTCAGGGGGGCCTTTCATGGTTTCTTGCATTGAGGCCCTGAAGGTTCTAGTTATGCCACTGACTGTATGTCTGATTTTTTGGATGCTTTGGTGGGCTGGCTGCCTTAAATCGATTGTAAAGACTGTTATTTTGTTTCTTAAAATAGCATGGTATGCTTACTTGTTCTGTGCAATGGTATTTCACAGAGCATTTCCAAACCTCTTCAGGGGTCCCCCGTTGGCGATCTCGGCTTCACCTGTTCTGTGTCTGCCTCCATAGGAAGTGTCTTACATAGGGCGGGGCCAACCCGTGCTGTGTGTGCCTATGGACCGACCCTCTCTCTCCTCACAAGATTTGACTGACAGCAGAATGAGCCAATGGCTCCCATTACTCTCAGCAGAGCTTCTAAAAGAAGAAAGAGGGGAAAGAAGAACTGAAGGCAGGCGTTGGATCAATACAGGTAAATGTTTAAAGGGGGCACCGCTAAGGTAAGTTTTTTTATCTTAAAGGACAAGTTCGCATTTTGGAACAATCTACACATTCCACCCGTATTTAGGGTAGAACTTGTTATATTTTCCAGCTTCTGCCATCTCTCCTCAGTGTGACAGCGAGTGGGAGAGATTCTCCAATTCAAAAACAGCGCAGTGGCGAGGGACTCCTCCCGCATGGCCTCGTCATTCATTCACAGTTTCCTGTGAATAAATGAACTACAAGTACAGTCATCTGCCCCAACAGACAACTTATAGTTCTGCTAGGGTGCTGATGAGTGCTGTTGTCGTTCATTTACAAGTCCTACAGCTTTCAAGTTGACAGCCATATGAAGGCACAGGCTAAAAAGTTCAGGGCTTGTCTACAGAAGCCTGACATTGCAGCCCTGATCCACTGATAAGGGGTGCAATACTTTCCATGCTCCTGCATGTAAAAATAATAAGTGCACTTTTTTCTGCAAAAAATTGTGCATTTATTTTATTTTATTTTTTCTAAAAAGGTGAACTTTTCCTTTAATCCTTTAGACCTTTAGTCCTTTAGACTGCATTAAGGTCAAAACCGTTTGCTTTTATAACCACTTTAACGCGACACGTGTTAACATGCACAAAAATATGCATTAATGCACCATACCAGGATGCCGAAGTGTGAATGGGCCCTAAAGTGCATTTATCTATTAGTTTTAACTCTGAAGAACAATGCCATGTTGGCTTTACTAAATCGTTTTTCTAGTATGCTATAGTATATCATATTTTTAGATTGTAAGCTCTAATGAGCAGGGCCCTCTGATTCCTCCTGTATTGAATTGTATTATAACTGTACTGTTTACTCCAATGTTGTAAAGTGCAGCACAAACTGTTGGTGCTATATAAATCCTGTTTAGTAATAATAATAATCACAGTATATCTGGGGAAAAATTTATGAATACAATGCCTTGAAAAAGTATTCATGCCCCTTGAAATTTCCACATTTTTTCATGTTACAACCAAAAGCGTAAATGTATTTTATTGGGATTTTATGTGATAGACCAACACAAAGTGGCACACAATTGTGAAGTGGAAGGAAAATGATAAATGGTTTTCAAATTGTTTTACAAATAAATATCTGAAAAGTCTGGCATGCCTTTATATTCAGTTCCCTTTACTCTGATACCCCTAACTAAAATCTAGTGGAACCAATTTCCTTCAGGAGTTGCCTAATTAGCAAGTAGAGTCCATCTGTGTGTAATATAGTCTCAGTATAAATACAGCTGTTCTGTGAAGCCCTCAGAGGTTTGTTAGATAACCTTAGTGGGAGAAAAAAAACAGAATCATGAAGGCCAATCAACACACCAGAGAGGTCAAGGATAACGTTTTAGAGAAGTTTAAAGCAGGGTTAGGTTATAAAAAAATATCCCAAACTTTGAACATCTCACGAAGCACCGTTCAATCCATCATCCAAAAATGGAAAGAGCATAGCACAACTGCAAACCTACCAAGACATGAACATCCTACTAATCTGACAGGCAGCCAAGAAGCCCATGGTAACCCTGGGGAAACTGCAGAGATCCACAGCTCAGGTGGGAGAATCTGTCCACAGGACAACTATTAGTGAGAAGCCATGTGGGGGACACAGCAAACATGTGGAAGAAGGTTCTCTGGTCAGATGAGACCAAAATTGAACTTTTTGGCCTAAAAGCAAAACGCTATGTGTGGATGAAAACTAGCACTGCACATCATCCTGAACACACCACCCCCACCGTGAAAACATGGTGGTGGCAGCATCATATTGAAGGGATGCTTTTTTTCAGCAGGTATAGGGAAGCTGGTCAGAGTTGATGGAAAGATTGATGGAGCCAAATACAGGGCAATCTTAGAAGAAAACCTGTTACAGTCTGCAAAAGACCCAAGACTGGGGTGGAGGTTCACCTTCCAGCAGTACAACGACCCTAAACATACAGCCAGAGCTACAATGGAATGGTTTAGATCCAAGCATATTCATGTGTTAGAATGGACCAGTAAATGTTCAGACCTAAATCCAATTGAGAATCTGTGGCAAGACTTGAATGCTGTTCACAGATGCTCTCCATCCAATCTGACAGAGCTTGAGCTATTTTGCAAACAAGAATGGGCAAAAATGTCACTCTCTACATGTGTAAAGCTAGTAGAGACATCCCCAAAAAGACTTGCAGCTGTAACTGCAGCGAAAGGCGGTTCTACAAAGTATTGACTCAGGGGAGCTTAATACAAATGCACACCACACTTTTCACACATTTATTTGTAAAAAAATTTGAGAAAACATTTATCATTTTCCTTCTACTTCACAGTTATGTGCCACTTTGTGTTGGTCTTTCACATAAAATCCCAATAAAATGCATTTACGTTTTTGGTTGTTATATGACAAAATGTGGAAAATTTCAAGGGATATGAATACTTATTCAAGGCACTGTATGTTTGACCCAGAGCCATTTTTTCTTTTTACACACACACACACACACACACACACACACACACACACACACACACACACACACACACACACACACACGCAGGTTTAAAATGCGAAACAAAGGTTACTTAAAAACCCCTCAAACATTACATATTTTCTGAAAGCACCGTTCCTATAGAACAAAATGATGGTAATTATCAAATTAATATTTTCTGTAAAATAATACACTCAAATTCATTTTAGTGCATACAAACACAACATAGGACGATGAGGTTTTGTTAAGTAAATAGGTACCAAATATATTATACCTAAAAATTGTGTTTGCCTGCAAAATTGGAAAAAAAAATGCAGGGCCCAAAATTGTCAGTAGGTGACACTTTAAAAGCCTTATGGTTCATCGGTTTAGAATTTGCCATAATTACAAAAACTCAAAACATTTCTGGAAAAAGAAGGACAGAAAACTTTATGCTAAACCATAGCCCTAAAATGGACTTCCTCATTCCAGTGTATTCAGAGATACCTAATAAATGTTGAACAATCATAATTTTCATTCGTATGACTTGCACATTTGCATTCTAATATGTGTACTGTATATGGGTGCAGGGGGCTTTTTACTTTTTTGTTTTTTTTTCTTTATTTGTTTTAATGAAATTTTTTACAAGCTTTTTTTTTCTTAACTTTATTGATATCACAAGGGAACTGACAAACCCCATTTGTAATAGCATAATGTGGACAATAGGTTCATTTTAAGAACATCAGGAACAGGGGTTCACTGGTCTCCTGTATCTCTTCAGCCTGACACCTGCCACGGAGGCCTGCTATGGACACCCAGTAGGGGCAGGTGAGCCTAGGACGCATGGCCGGGTGGGCTTTGGTGGGCAGGCAGCATCTTATGAATACTGTAGAAGGGATTTGATTGCTTTACAGCCAGAAATACTTCTACTATATAGCTGGAAGTCAGGAGAAAAAAAATGTAAAAAATAAAATAAAATCCTGGATACTAACTTGTGTCACTGAGGCATAAAATAAAATAAAATATTTTCATCTTTTCAATGGGATACAGACAAGAGATAACAGAAGAAAAAGGCCTAATAACAGACTGAAAAAAACAAGCCTGAAAAAAAATGAAAACTAGTTCAGCTAATTAATAAAGATGCAACTAATGCAACCACCACATTTTAGGAACAGCAAGCTGCAATATATTTGATTTTTGTTTTGGGGTTTAGATATGCTTTAATCAACTACAATAACATTGTGCACATTTGTGCATGGTCAAATCATTAAATAAAGACATTTGGTAAATTAAGCATGACCATAATGTTGTGTTCAAGTCAACGGCGATGTGATAATTACACAACACTCTTTTCTATTTTCAGTATTCCCGCTTAAAATGAGTAATGAACGTTGGTATGAGAGTGGATGGGACTCAGGGCAGCTAATTAGAGTCAGGATACTCATGTATTACTGACTTGCCCTGGGGTTATTCTCATATCAATATTATGTAGGAAAGGGCAGAGGTAAACTATTTCTTCTGTCCTGCTTATTGGACAGATGCAGCCCCAAGGCTGTCCCCAAGGTTATTGCTGCCCAATTAGCAGACATGATTCTTAGTTATATCAGGCTGCTGCTCCATAACATGTCATATTTAGAGAGTCGTGGAGGCTATTTTCAAAGAAAGCATTTACACAATTTTTCTAGCTGGTAAAAGCCGATAGAATCGTTTTACTGTATCTATTAAGATTTTTATATCTGGTATGCTGGTAATCAGTTTATTTGTTGTAGACCTCAATAGAACATTATTATTGTGGGCAAAGGTATTGTAGAAGTTTGTTTGCCCTGTAGCAGAAGCAGCAAAAGTGTGCTGCTTTGGGCACATGAGAGAAAGAGGAGGAAAAGTGGAGGCTGGTGGGAGTCAAAGGAAATTGATGCCTTATGATTTTCAAGTCAAAACACCTTGATGCATTGTGTACTAAAACAAGTCCTTGTAGGGTAGGGGCACAAAGGTACCTGGTGTAGTTCCCCAAATCAGTCACTTTTGGTAGGCAGGGGTTACTTTGTTGACCCTTTAAAAGTGTTTCTTCTTTAAAATCCCAAATGAGGGGGAGATGATTTTATTTCCTCCTGGCAGGATCACATATATACCCTGGATGGAGCTTAGCTATAGGCAGTCCAGCCTGGGTAGTGGAAAGTTAAGGAAGAATTACAGGAGAAAGAGGCCTTAAGAGACTTTCCTTTCTTCACTACTCCGAAGATGGGCTTGTGCACATTAAGGTACACCACTATATGCGAGAGACCTGTTGATTTATTGATTACCGAGAACTAATGATTACAGGGGAGAAGATGTGATTTAATGGGCTTTTGAAGCAACTTGTTTAAAAAAAATCAAGTTGGACCGAGTTCTTGCGTCTGAAGTGGAACCTTAGTAACATTGATGTTGTGAAGTGAGGTAGCACACCATTAAGCTATGCTAGACAGTACACCTCATGAAGTACTCGTTTGGTGAAGAGAAAACCACATGTTCCCAAATGTATGCAAACCTGATCAGGTTAGGGGAAGATGGTGGATGGGGGAATGAAAAGCTTGTCCTGCAAACATACTTTAAGATGTGGGGCCCAGAGCATGAAGTATACCCAGTCAGAATGAGGTGATTGCCAAGGAAGACCAGGAGTATGGTGAGATTTGTGAATAACACTTTACATCCTGTCTGTGGCACACCATGATGTAGGTGTAAAGGTATCAGGAATAAGAAGAGTCCTAAGGGACAATGGATGTCAGGCCTGCGTGTAAAAGCTCTGTCATTTTTTGGCAGGTCCACAGGTGCCAGTGAAAGGCAGGGATTCTGTCCCGGGACTGGGAACTTTCTGCATTTTGAGTCAGCAGGATGAGCCACTGGGGGCACCCTATGTGAAACATTGTCCCAAATGTTGAAGGCAGAGTCTGAAGTGATCCAAATCATGAAGAGAGGAGATAAGAAAGACAAGTGATATGGCACAGTTGGCACTGGCAGAGGTTGATGCAGAGGAGCCACTAGTTGACACTGGAGTTTGGGTGCATGACCGAGCAGAACTCTCTCTGTGTTGATGGGGTGTACAGGAGTTAGTATCTTGCCAGCCCACAGGCGCAAGTGAAAGGCAGGGATTCTGTCCCGGGACTGGGAACTTTCTGCATTGTGATGTAATCAGCAGGATGAGCCATTGGGGGAACCCTATGTGAAACATTTTCCCAAATGTTGAAGGGGGAGTCTGAAATGATCCAAATCATGTAGAGAAGATGAGAAAGACAAGTGATATGGCACAGTTGGCACTGGCAGAGGTTAATGCAGAGGAGCCACTAGTTGACACTGGAGTTTGGGTGCATGACCGAGCAGAACTCTCTCTGTGTTGATGGGGTGTACAGGAGTTAGTAACTTGCCAGCAAGCCTGGCTTGTCAGCAAGTGACAAGGACAACCACTACCTAGACGAAGTGTCTTCAGTGCTTGGTGTTTCTATATACCTTGAGGGCAGAGAGAGGAGAGACACAGGACCTGCCACCCACATTGCCTGTGCATTTCCAGCCTGTGGTTTTAGGCCTTTGGGTACCCCATTTCAGTGACTGGGGTACGAGCAGTCAGGTATCACTCATGGAACCCCTGCATGCACACATGACAGTATTGGTGGATCGACAAGTGGTGCCGGAGGCCGATGTCCTTTGCCCTTGTCCAGTTTTCTCTTTACCTGAAGTTCCACTGTACTGACCTAGCACTTTCCCAGCAATACCTATGGCTCCCCCTGATTGCTCAGGGGCACCGTTTGGCTTAGCTCTGTCTGGAGTGGTTGAGAAGTAGTAACAGAGAGAGCGAGAATGCAAGCAACAGTGACATGCACAGTGGTATCCACCCCTGTGTCACAGCTGCCTCCACCATCAGAATCTTGGGAAGAAGAGTATTTGTGGGAATCAAAACCTCCAGAATCAGGCCCATTAGGGGCCCATTCTAACTGGGGCTCAGTTTCAGTCTCCTGCAATACCTCCACCTTCTCCCACCTGAAGCTCAATTTCAGGACCTGTAATTGCTCCAAAATGTCACCTGGGCAGGGCGCTGACCAGCGGTTGATGAGGTTGTCTGGGCTGCAGCACTATTTATCCTGTAAAGACCAGCTAGACTATAGCTGGGAGTTTTCATACATTTGACATGATAGAATGTGAGTAGGAGCAAGTTTATGAGAAGGCTGTCTGAAACCAGTTGGGAGTCAGACAATGGTATAGCACATCATTCGGCTATGATAGATATTGTTGTTTATATGATAGATGATAGATAGTGCACCTCATGAAGTACCCACTTGGTGAAGCGGGAACCCGGTGTACCCAACTGTATGCAAATTAGTCAGACTAGGAGATGATGATGATAGATGGGGGAATGGGAAGCCTGTCCTGTAACCATGCTTAACACATCAGGCCCAGTGAATAAGGTAAACCTAGTCAGAGTTGCGTGATTGTCAAGGAAGACCAGAAATAATGGTGAGAGTGTGAAAAGTCATGAATAACACATCACACTCTGTCTGAGGCACATCATATATGCAGGTGTAAAGATATAATGGATGAGAATAGTGCTTAGAGGAAAAGGAATGGTGGGGTGGCTTAGGCCAGGCCTCAACGTACAAACCCAGTAATCTTTGGTAGGTCCTGAGACACAAGTAAAAGGTGGGCAGGTGTCTGCCTGGGAAGTTGATTGTGCAAAGCAGTGCATGGACTAAAGCTCGCAAATATATAATCTTTAAGAATGTATCATCTAGGAACTTCCCCTTAAGGGAGAAGCAAGAAAGTAGAAGTGCAAGATCTTTGGGATTACCCCTTGGGTATGGGATATAGGACTAAAGGTATAGCTGTTCTATGACTTGGTTATCATCTCTGCTGTTATCTGTTTAAAATGTAAGGAATTGGATAACTGAAATAGTAAATATGGTAAAAGGCTGTCATTGTGTGGGCTCTGTTGTCTCCTAACCTTAAATGGGAACATCCTCTGGAAACAAAACTTGTGCTAGGAGTGGCTGCTACCCTTAAATGCTGTAACGCCTGGATCAGGTATGCAATGGGCTACTGTATGGTGCTAGCTAGGTCAAGTCGTGAGCTCACAAGGTGGCCCTCCGGGGAGGATCTTGTACCCATAGCACCTCAGTCACCCTAAGGATGCCAACCTATGCTGGCAGAAATGGGTTAAAGAGTATAGGTGCCTCCTCACAACATGGTTGTGCTCATGGAAGAGTACGCTTCTATGCTGTGACACAACACTACACAGTAGTATTCATTCCAAACATTTACATTATCCATTACTTAAGCTAGGACCTTTGCAGCAGCCCCTCTTTCTATTCTTCTACACTTTTTATCACCATAATTTGTTAAGCAGTCCACTGCATTGGAAAAAAACATACTCTGTCTGTACTGGAAAATAGCTAACCTATGTTGCACCCTCTCTAAGCAAATGATATTTCATATAGGAAACTTTTTTTTTTTTTTATTAAAACCTTCCCATACCATTTTTGAATATTTATTGTATCTATAGATTTTATCCTGAACTAGACTGTTCATTGTAAGTATATGGTAGTTTAATTCATTTCCAACCTTTAGACCCCTTTCACACTAGAGGTGTTTATCAGGTACCATAGCGCTAAAAATAGTGCCCATAAAGCACCTGAAAGCAGAAAAGCCTTCCCAGTGTGAAAGCCCGAGTGCTTTTACACTGGGGCGCTGCGCTGGCAGGACATTAAAAAAAAGTCCTGCAAGCAGCGGGGTTAAAATCGCCCTGCTGAAGGCCAAACAGCGCCGCTAAAACTTGCAGCGCTTTACTGCTAACGCATCCCATGGCTCAATGGGAAGGGGCTTTTGCACAGTCCATTTTCTATACCTTTTATACTGTATATCTTGTTTGTTATCTGCATGATAGTCTATAGTGTGTATTGGGTTTGCTATCCAGATGTAAACCAGTGTTAGTAGTCATTAGTATTTCTATTATTTTTCTTATTAAGCATAACTAATCGTGTAAATTGTGTTCACATACTTATTTTAGCTAATTTATTACTGACATTTGTCTTACTCATTTTCCTTTTACAAACGTTAAAATGTCATGTGATGCTCTTTTGTTATTCTATTTAGGACAGTACAAATTAAGCAACTGTTAAAAGTACATGAAGTATATTTTCATAATGCTAGAATCTATTGTTTTTCACAAAGGAACAACCTCAAAAGTTGCAGGGTGCTTACAGGAAAGAATTCAAGTGCTGCTCACTCCACTACAAGGAGACCATGGATATACAACATTGGGTGGGTGTTTTTGAGGTTTGGAATAATTTTTAATCTCTTATACATAGTTCACTGGGGCAGCTGGTGCTGGGAAATTCACGGAGTGAAAGGGGACACTGTGATTAGAGTGAAAAGGGGAGGGGGCACTGTGATGGGGGGCTGTGAATGCTGTGGGCAATGTAATGTAAAGGGTCACTGATATAAAGGGGACTGCACTGTAAAGGGGCACTATAATGGGCAGGACTCAGTCTGTGTGTCCTCCTCAGGGAGGTGCTGCAGATCTGGATCATATTAACAAGCACGCGATTACCCATTTGTTAGTATGAAAAGACTCTCACTCTCTGTGCAGATCTCAATCTCCTGTGCTGATAGGATGACATTGTTGGCGGAGTGGAAGAGCCAGGAGAAGAGACACAGGTATGACCGCACGGCGGGAGGTGAACAGCGACCGTGGTCTGTCTTACCCTGTCCAGATCGCAGTTGCCGCTTACCTCTCGTTGTGCTGTCCAGTCATCATGTGAAGGCCTCTCTTATTAGGACATCCCTGGTGTGCCCTATGACCAGTCTGGGCCTAATAACTAGTATTTTTCTGTGCTTGTTAAAAAATATTCTTAGCCCGAAGAAAGAAAATGAATGCAGTCATCACACCTAGGATCTGGCAAGCTGTAATATATTACATGTTTGATCTTTGGTTAAGATACACTTTAAAGCTGAAGTTAAATCTGCTTACTGTCAATTTTGCCTTCCTTGGCTCCTTTTTTTCTACTCATCACAATGCTAATCCCATTCATTAGGTCTCTGTATTTCCCTATTAAATGCAGGCAATTCATGGCCAGCAAGGTGCTGAACCTAGCTTCTTAAAAACATCACAACACCCTGGCTCGATGCTCTCCCCAGTTGCCCTCAGTCCTTATGGAAGCAGTGGGTTGGCTCTTGGGAGAAGTTATGCACATATTCAAATGCCTTGATGAGTGAAAGTCAGTCTGGAGAGGTGGGCATCCCTGGGCAGGCTGCATTTGGCTGCAAACCACTGTCGGTACCACTCACATGTGATACTGAGCCTCCATGATTGAAAGAACTAAAATTCAATGCATGAAAGGGGTGAGCCAGGGACTGGGGAAGAAAAGATAAATACAAAAAAAGAAGAGGCGACACTCCAGTATATAAGCATAAACCAACTGCCTTTTAATGTAAGATGATAAAATACCGCCCAAAAGCAGACAGCGTGTTTCAGCCGTTAGGCTTTAATTATGGTCATGATTAAGGCCTAACGGTTGAAACGCGTCTGCTGTTCTTTCGGCTGTATTTTATCGTGTTACATTAAAGGAAGTCTGTTTATGCTGATATACTGGAGTGCCAGCTTTTCCTTGCATTTTTAAGTTTTGGAGGTGGACAGAAGCCTTTCCAGCCTGAGCACCTGGTCTGGAGCATTGGGATTCAGTGGGAGTTGTAGTGTTACTTCACCTGTTGCTCTGGGGAAAAAATGAGGTAGATGAGGCTGAACATCCTTCATCAGGAATTGAGATGGCCCCTATTTGCCTTGTCGTAGCTTCTAATGAACACTGTAAAAGCTCACAAAGGTGTGCTTTGAACAAAAACCTTTAGTCTATGCCCTCTAACCTCTTGATTGAAACCTTAATTTCAATTACATTATCTTGCCTTCAGATTAATGACATGCACACTGCTATAGTCCCCCCTCTGAAACGGCATGTTTGTGAAGACTGCCCATTAGAGTTTTTTCCAGGGCTACTGCATGTGCAGCTTCTCAGAACAGATGCACCGCAGATTGTAAGGGCTGTCATGGCAGTGAGACTGAGATCTGAGGTTTGTAATAATGTTCTGATGGGACCAGGTGGTGGCCTACAGGGCTTTAGTTCAAGTTAACAATGACTGAAGCAGAAAAACATTGGAAATGATATTGACGAAATCATCAAAAAGTGTGTAAAGCTAAGCAAAAGAAATCTGATAACCTAAAACTTGTAAAAGATAACTTAGGAAACATAATTTTAAAGCACAAAGCAAAAGATCATACGCTAAACCTGTCATAAGAGAAAGAAGGAAACCATTACTAATGTCCTTCTGACAATGACAGTTGCTTGATTATTATGGATTATCATTTTCAGATGGAGAGGTCAGGAAAATATCTATATCTGCTTTCTCCAAGAGAACACTGATGGCAGATAATATAGGTGAAAAAATTCCCATTCAGATTTTCTTGTCCAACGCAGCATTTGCCTACGTAGGATTAGATCAATAAACGTCTCACCAAGATGGCTTGCATAACCATGTGCTAAAGGAATTACGATCTGAAATGAATATGTGACTATATCATATTTTATTAGACTTTTCTTTTCAAATAAATACATCCAGAAGACTGAGGTAATATGATAGAATTTGGAAACTACAAATCAGAGAACTTATTATTGTCAGACCACGTACAGCTCACCCAATTCTTCAAAAAGCTTTATTCAAACATATGGCAAAGAAATTCCATCCTGCTCTTCCTTTCTTAAGTTTTTACTCCCTACTGGGGCTTTAATCATAGTGTACCCCAACCCTTTTCACTCTGGGGTGCCTTGAGGTTTCTTCAGGGGTGCCTTGGCAAAATGCCTAACAATTGGTCCAAAATTGTATACAAGCCAGTGAGTGGATGAAACCTGCTTTTCAGTTACACAAAGCCACAGGTTTTCATTGTATACTATTACAACCTTCTAGTTGCCAGCCCCTTAAAGACCAATGGCATCATCAGTTGATAAGGGGGATAGTGATGGACGAACTTCCGACGGGACGTTTCGCGAACGCGAAACGCGAACGGACACAAACGTTCGCGAAAACGACCGTTCGCCGCGGGCTCCATTGACTTCAATGGGAGGCGAATTTCGCAAACCTTTAGGTCGAATTTGCGGCCACGGGGTAATTATTAGGGGGTAGCACGTAGTCCCACCACCTGGACAATAGCATAATACATGTATGAGGTGAATTTGGGATCGATAACTACAAGCATTTTTTTTTTATTTGGGAAATTGTTCTGACAATTCAGGACTATGGAGCTAATGAAGGCAATGGAGGAGAGGGAAGGTCAGGGACCAGGGTAGGCAAACAAGAGGGTGCAGGAGATACAGAGCACTGACAGCAGCACCGTAATACAGAGCACTGACATCAGCACCGTGACATACAGCGCTGACAGCAGCTCCGTGACATACAGCGCTGACAGCAGCTCCGTGACATACAGCGCTGACAGCAGCTCCGTGACATACAGCGCTGACAGCAGCTCCGTGACATACAGCGCTGACAGCAGCTCCGTGACATACAGCGCTGACAGCAGCACCGTGACATACAGCGCTGACAGCAGCTCCGTGACATACAGCGCTGACAGCAGCTCCGTGACATACAGCGCTGACAGCAGCTCCGTGACATACAGCACTGACAGCAGCTCCGTGACATACAGCGCTGACAGCAGCTCCGTGACATACAGCGCTGACAGCAGCACCGTGACATACAGCGCTGACAGCAGCTCCGTGACATACAGCGCTGACAGCAGCTCCGTGACATACAGCGCTGACAGCAGCTCCGTGACATACAGCGCTGACAGCAGCTCCGTGACATACAGCGCTGACAGCAGCTCCGTGACATACAGCGCTGACAGCAGCACCGTGACATACAGCGCTGACAGCAGCTCCGTGACATACAGCGCTGACAGCAGCTCCGTGACATACAGCGCTGACAGCAGCTCCGTGACATACAGCACTGACAGCAGCTCCGTGACATACAGCGCTGACAGCAGCTCCGTGACATACAGCGCTGACAGCAGCACCGTGACATACAGCGCTGACAGCAGCTCCGTGACATACAGCGCTGACAGCAGCTCCGTGACATACAGCGCTGACAGCAGCTCCGTGACATACAGCGCTGACAGCAGCTCCGTGACATACAGCGCTGACAGCAGCTCCGTGACATACAGCGCTGACAGCAGCTCCGTGACATACAGCGCTGACAGCAGCTCCGTGACATACAGCGCTGACAGCAGCACCGTGACATACAGCGCTGACAGCAGCTCCGTGACATACAGCGCTGACAGCAGCTCCGTGACATACAGCGCTGACAGCAGCTCCGTGACATACAGCGCTGACAGCAGCTCCGTGACATACAGCGCTGACAGCAGCTCCGTGACATACAGCGCTGACAGCAGCTCCGTGACATACAGCGCTGACAGCAGCTCCGTGACATACAGCGCTGACATCAGCACCGTGACATACAGCGCTGACAGCAGCTCCGTGACATACAGCGCTGACAGCAGCTCCGTGACATACAGCGCTGACAGCAGCTCCGTGACATACAGCGCTGACAGCAGCTCCGTGACATACAGCGCTGACAGCAGCTCCGTGACATACAGCGCTGACAGCAGCACCGTGACATACAGCGCTGACAGCAGCTCCGTGACATACAGCGCTGACAGCAGCTCCGTGACATACAGCGCTGACAGCAGCTCCGTGACATACAGCACTGACAGCAGCTCCGTGACATACAGCGCTGACAGCAGCTCCGTGACATACAGCGCTGACAGCAGCACCGTGACATACAGCGCTGACAGCAGCTCCGTGACATACAGCGCTGACAGCAGCTCCGTGACATACAGCGCTGACAGCAGCTCCGTGACATACAGCGCTGACAGCAGCTCCGTGACATACAGCGCTGACAGCAGCTCCGTGACATACAGCGCTGACAGCAGCTCCGTGACATACAGCGCTGACAGCAGCTCCGTGACATACAGCGCTGACAGCAGCTCCGTGACATACAGCGCTGACAGCAGCTCCGTGACATACAGCGCTGACAGCAGCTCCGTGACATACAGCGCTGACAGCAGCTCCGTGACATACAGCGCTGACAGCAGCTCCGTGACATACAGCGCTGACATCAGCACCGTGACATACAGCGCTGACAGCAGCTCCGTGACATACAGCGCTGACAGCAGCTCCGTGACATACAGCGCTGACAGCAGCTCCGTGACATACAGCGCTGACAGCAGCTCCGTGACATACAGCGCTGACAGCAGCTCCGTGACATACAGCGCTGACAGCAGCACCGTGACATACAGCGCTGACAGCAGCTCCGTGACATACAGCGCTGACAGCAGCTCCGTGACATACAGCGCTGACAGCAGCTCCGTGACATACAGCACTGACAGCAGCTCCGTGACATACAGCGCTGACAGCAGCTCCGTGACATACAGCGCTGACAGCAGCACCGTGACATACAGCGCTGACAGCAGCTCCGTGACATACAGCGCTGACAGCACCTCCGTGACATACAGCGCTGACAGCAGCTCCGTGACATACAGCGCTGACAGCAGCTCCGTGACATACAGCGCTGACAGCAGCTCCGTGACATACAGCGCTGACAGCAGCTCCGTGACATACAGCGCTGACAGCAGCTCCGTGACATACAGCGCTGACAGCAGCTCCGTGACATACAGCGCTGACAGCAGCTCCGTGACATACAGCGCTGACAGCAGCTCCGTGACATACAGCGCTGACAGCAGCTCCGTGACATACAGCGCTGACAGCAGCTCCGTGACATACAGCGCTGACAGCAGCTCCGTGACATACAGCGCTGACAGCAGCTCCGTGACATACAGCGCTGACAGCAGCTCCGTGACATACAGCGCTGACAGCAGCACCGTAAGCAGCCCCAGGAGGAAGTCAGCACAGCACAGGGATGGTGTGATCCCCTCATAATAAGAACCCCCAGGAGGAAGTCAGCACAGCACAGGGATGGTGGGAGCCCCTCATAATAAGAACACCCAGGAGGAAGTCAGCACAGCACAGGGATGGTGGGAACCCCTCATAATAAGCAGCCCCAGTAGAAATATGACACCGCTCAACCTCTTCAAAGAGGAGGGTAGGGGCATATAGTACGGTGTGCTTTTTTGGGTCAGGGAAGTGAGCCAAATGAATTAAGAAGGTCTGTGTGCTTGATTCCAAAAATTGTTTATAGACATATACATGGTCTACTGATCACATGTGTTGAATTCCTCCGAGATCCATGCCTCATTCATTTTTAGAAATGTGAGGTAGTTAACACTGTGGTGAGCTAGGCGAGTACGCTTATCGGTCACAATCCCCCCTGCTGCGCTGAACGTCCTTTCGGACAGGACACTGGATGAGGGGCAAGCCAACAGTTCGATTGCAAATTGGGCAAGCTCTGGCCAGAGGTCAAGCCTGCCCACCCAGTAGTCTAGGGGTTCATCACTCCTCAGAGCGTCCACATCGGCCGTTAACCCAATGTAGTCGGACACCTGACGGTCTAGGCGTTCCCTGATGCTGGATCCGGATGACACCTGTCGATGGGTCGGCTGAAAGAATGACCTCATATCCGAAGTCACCAACACATCTTCAAACCGGCCTCTTCTTGCAGGCGCTGTTGGATTGGTACCCGCAAATCCTTCTCTGGGAGTGGGAATTGCTCCTCTGCCAGCGCACGCAAAAGCAGAATGCAGCATTTCTCGAAGCAAGGCCTGGAAGTGCTGCATTCTGACAGCCCTCTGCGACGGCGGTAACATTTCCGCCATTTTGTGTTTGTACCGGGGGTCTAAGTACGTTGCCACCCAGTACTGGTCCTTGACCCTCATGCTTTTTATACGGGGGTCCCTATTAAAACACTGGAGCATGAAGGCCCCCATTTGCACTAAAGTGGAAGCGGTGTGGTGGCCTGGCTCCTGCTCATCATCCAGGATAATGTCGTCCTCTTCATTCTCCTCTCCCCATCCTCGCACAACAGGGATCCCAGAAAGGTTTAAAGCATGCTCTTCTTGCTCCTGCTCATCCGCCCCGGCACCATCCTCCTCTGACTCCTCATCAGACTCCTGTTGTTGACTTGTCTCAGATAGAGTAGCCCCCCCTGGGAATTCATCCAGCATTGCGACTTCCTCATCTTCCCGCTCCTGCTCCTCCACAGCCTGATCAATGACACGACGCAATGCACGCTCCAGAAAGAAGGCATAAGGTACCATGTCACTGATGGCGCCATGGCTGCGACTGACCAGTTTGGTGATCTCCTCAAATGGCCGCAGAAGTCTGCATGTGTCGCGCATGAGCAGCCACTGGCGCGGTGAAAAAAAACCCAGCTCCCCAGAACCGTTTCTTTCGCAGAGTTCATACAGGTAGACGTTAACTGCACGTTTCTGCTGGAGCAGCCTATCAAGCATATAGAAGGTTGAGTTCCATCGCGTCGGGCAATCGCAAATAAGACGTCTGACCGGCAGATGGTGTCGCCGCTGAATGTCAGCAAGGCGAGCCATGGCCGTGTAAGATCTTCTGAAATGGGCCGAGATTTTCCTTGCCTGCCGCAAGATGTCCTGGACCCCAGGGTATTTGACAAGGAATCGCTGCACGACCAAGTTTAAGACGTGTGCCATGCACGGCACGTGCGTGATTTTGCCCTGTTTCAATGCGCTAAGCAGATTGGCACCGTTGTCACACACCACTTTACCAACTGTCAAATTGAGCGGTGTTAGCCACTCATCTGCCTGTGAACGCAAAGCTGAAAGGAGTGCCGGGCCAGTGTGGCTCTTTGCTTCCAGGCACAACAGACGCAGCACGGCATGGCAACGTCTCACCTGGCATGTGGAATAGGTTCTGGGGAGCTTGGGCGGTGCAGTGGAAGAGACGCTAGCAGCGGAAAAGGAGGAGGCAGCTGAGGAGGAGAGGGAGGAGGATGGAGTAGGAGGAGGAGAAGAAGAGTCAGGCCTGCATGCAATCCGTGGCGGTAAAACCAAATCTACACGGGTGCCACGGGTTACATGCTTGACGGCCGTCAGAAGGTTCACCCAGTGGGCAGTAAAACTGATATACCTTCCCTGCCCGTGTTTGCTAGACCACGTGTCTGTGGTCAGATGTATCTTGGCACCGACACTGTGTGCCAGAGATACATTCACTTGCCGCTGAACATGGCCATATAGCTCTGGGATGCCCTTCTCTGAGAAATACTTCCTTCCTGGGACCTTCCATTGTGGTGTTCCAATGGCCACAAATTTGCGAAAGGCCTCCGAGTCCACCAGTTTATATGGCAGTAGTTGGCGGGCTATGAGTTCTGACAAGCCAGCCGCCAACCGTTGGGCAAGAGGGTTATCCGGCGTCATCATTTTTTTACGCTCAAACATTAGGCCCACGGAAGCCTGCCTTTTTGCAGAAAAATGTGAGCTTGGCGTGATGGAAGGTGGAGTGGAGGACAATTGTGAGGAGAGAGGAGAAGGAGAAGTAGAAGACGAGGCTGGACGGTGAGAGCCTGCAGTGTGGCTTTGTGTGTTCCGTTGCTCCCACTGGGCTCGGTGATGGCTGCTCATGTGCCTTCTTAAGGCGGTCGTCCCTAGGTGAGTATTGGGCTTACCGCGACTAACGCGTTGACTGCAAAGATTGCAGATGGCAACGCTATTGTCAGCAGCGGACACGTTAAAAAAAGCCCACACTGCGGAGCCATGTGCCGGTGTCCTGGGAGCGCCAGATGTGACCGTACATGGTCGATGACTCGCTCCTGATACATTTGCAGTCTGCTTTGTCCCTGCTGTGCAATGTAAGTCATTGCTGCTTCTCCTCCCTATCTGCTGGTCCATATCTCCCTCTGAACTCCCCTCCTCTTCCTCTCTTGTGGGCACCCACGTGACATCACTAGACACGTCATCATCAACGTCACCTTCCCCACCGCTATAAGTAGAGTAGGCAGCAACACCGGGGACCAACCTCCTCCTTGGGCTGATCTGGGTACTGGCGTCAGACTGCTGAGTAGCGCTTGTTGCTACCTCCTCTTCCTGATCCAATACCAAGAGTGGCTGCGCATCAGAAATGTCCTCTTGATATGGATCGGAAAATAATTCCAGTGACTCAAGCGGAAGGTATGTGGTGGTGGTGGTGGTGGTCGTGTTGTTGGTGGTAGTGTCTTTGGGGGTGCACATAGCAGAGAGTGAAGAAGAGGGTGCAGATCGAGAGGATGAGGAGGGTGCAGAAGAGTAAGGCTGAGCGAGCCACTCAACCAAGTCTGGTGCATCCTTTAAAGTAATTGAACGCACCTTCTGCAACTTCCCACTTTGGCTCAAGCCTGTTGCTCCTGCCCTACCCCTACCACCCCTGCGGAAGGGCCTGCCTCTTCCTCTGCATGTCATTTTTTAAATGACCCTGTGACAAAACTCTTAGTCCCTATACCGCTGAAGGACTGCTGCAGTATAGGTGAGCGGTCAGCAGTGGTGCACGTCAACCCTATCTATTGTGGACCTATAGCGGTCCTTACAGAACAGCAGACTGTACCGCACTCAAGCCTATGTACCGTAGCACCCTATACCAAGTTACCAGTCCTTATAAGAACTTTTGTGGACCAAGCAGGTTGTGTATTAGTGTTTAGCAGACTGTACGTCAGTCCCTATACCGCTGAAGGACTGCTGCAGTATAGGGCAGCGGTCAGCAGTGGTGCACGTCAACCCTATGTATTGTGGACCGATAGCGGTCCTTACAGAACAGCAGACTGTAACGCACTCAGGCCTATGTACCGTAGCACCCTATACCAAGTTACCAGTCCTTATAAGAACTTTTGTGGACCAAGCAGGTTGTGTGTTAGTGATTAGCAGACTGTACGTCAGTCCCTATACCAATGAAGGACTGCTGCAGTATAGGGCAGCGGTCAGCAGTAGTGCACGGCAACCCTATGTATTGTGGACCGATAGCGGTCCTTACAGAACAGCAGACTGTACTGCACTCAGGCCTATGTACCGTAGCACCCTATACCAAGTTACCAGTCCTTATAAAAACTTTTGTGGACCAAGCAGGTTGTGTGTTAGTGTTTAGCAGACTGTGCGTCAGTCCCTATACCGCTGAAGGACTGCTGCAGTATAGGGCAGCGGTCAGCAGTAGTGCACGGCAACCCTATGTATTGTGGACCGATAGCGGTCCTTACAGAACAGCAGACTGTAACGCACTCAGGCCTATGTACCGTAGCACCCTATACCAAGTTACCAGTCCTTATAAGAACTTTTGTGGACCAAGCAGGTTGTGTGTTAGTGATTAGCAGACTGTACGTCAGTCCCTATACCAATGAAGGACTGCTGCAGTATAGGGCAGCGGTCAGCAGTAGTGCACGGCAACCCTATGTATTGTGGACCGATAGCGGTCCTTACAGAACAGCAGACTGTACCGCACCCAAGCCTATGTACCGTAGCACCCTAGACAGACCAAGTTACCAGTCCTGATAAAGAGCTTTGTGGAACAAGTGAGTTGTGAGCAGACTGCAGCAGAAGGGCAGCAGTCAAGTATAATATTCTTTCTATATTTGGAAGAAAGAATATTATACGTGTACAAGCCTATTACCGTACCACTGATACCAGTCCTGAAAAGAACCTTTGTGGAACTAATAGTAACAGCAAGTCTTTAAAATTATCCTCACTGCCTGACACACTGCTTCCTGCCTGTCCCTATACAAATTGGCAAAAAAGAGTAGGCTGGAACGATTAGCTGGAACAGCTCTTTTGTGGACCTGATAGTAACAGCTAATGATGATGATGATGATGATGATGAAGAAAGACTAATCTGGCTGAGCTGTCCCTAAAATAGCAGCATACAGCGCTCTGTCCCTTTATCTAAACTGACAAAAGAAACTCAGGCTGCTGACCTAACACCTATACCAGTCCTGAAAAGAACTTTTGTGTACCAAATAGCTAGCGTTTTCTCTGTCCCTACTCCACACAGGATCCTTTCCCTACAGTGACAGAAGAAAGAATGTAAAATGGCCACCGGATCGGGTGTATTTATAGGTTAGGGGGAATGTCCAAGTGTCCATGAGCTGTCATGTCTCAATTGGTTGTCCTGTAACACATGATAAACGTGTCACGAAAGGTTAAAGTTCTTGTATACATTAAACACGTAAGTCCGCCGGGGCGAACGACGGAAAAAGGCGTTCGAACCCGCGGACGGCGAAAGTCGGAAATTCGCCGCGAAACGACCGCCGGGCGAACCGTTCGGCCATCACTAAAGGGGGATGTCAGTTGCCTGAAAGGCATCTTTGTTTGACCCTCCCTTGCCTCTCTTATTGGCTACGTGATCGAGAAAAACTGAGGTAGAAGAGAAACACTGGAATACTAGTCAGTACCAGTTTGCAAAAGTGTATTTACTTTGGAAGTGTTAGAATAGTTTTTACATTTTAGAAAGGGGAGACCCAAGACTGTCTATAATTCTGGAGGGTGCCTTGAGACTGTCCATAATTTTCGAAGGTGCCTCAATATTGTCCATAATTTTAAAAGGTTCCTTAATTGAAAAAGGGTTGAGAAACACTGAAGTACTGGATGCATTAGGGAATGTTTCTGCCAAATGTTTAAATAAAGATTTGTGAAGAAGGTGAGCAATGTGTGGCCTGATGTTACTGAATTTGCTATTGATTGAAGGTGACGAAGTCTGAAGTTGGCTCGGCACTTGTGGCTGTAGTATGGGAAAAAAGGAGCGAATAAAGTATAGTGTACCTTTTACAGATCAGTAGGCTTGATTTCTGCTGTGTGCAATAATTTGAAGGGATCCTAAAGGGTTTATATGCAAAATGATAAATATAAAGTAAAGAAAAATTTTATAAAAGAGAACCAGCTTGTTTTTTTTTTAAAGGTACACAAGGGAGAAAGCTATCAGAATCCTGTTCCTCTTGCTGGCTCTTAAAATGTCTTCTTTCCCTGAATTCATTTGTTGCTATTTTTTTTTGTAATAAATCTATTTAGATAAAATGTGCCATGGGGTATATAAATGAGCTATTCATAAATAAATAAATGATTACATTCCAATTTACCTCTTTCTAGTGTAAGTGTACCTTCATAGTGCAGTGTACCTTCATCTCTCCCACTAGATACCAGCAGATTCCCAGCAGGCAGGATGTCACCACATATCACTGCTGGATATACATTAAGAGTGAACTGTGCCAAGTGCTTTTATTTATTTTTTTCTTTGCCATTTGTGTTTTTTTGTCATTTTTTTGTTTTGTTTTTTTTGTTTTTTACACTAATGCATGCAAAAAATACAGTTCCCATCTCCTCCTTTGAAAATGATTGGCCTAAAACCTTGTGTACAAGTCGCTCCATCCTTTTCTCCCAAACCCTCCCACGCTCCCAATTCCACCCACAAAAAAAAAAAACATAAAACAAGAAGCCAAAAACAAATCATGTCTTTGAAAATACAGCAAAAAAAAACATAAAGTGCTCCTCTCACCTACCAACAATGGATGCAGCCATTTTGTGTTCTGAATCGATATTCGTGAAGCAGTATTCACTGATATCACCACTTTCAAGTGAGCTGATAGGCTGGATATTGGTTTTGATTACAAAATGGACACGCCCACTGCTTGTAAGCAATAGGTACAGTTATAAAGATAAAAAATAACCTAAGAAATATTAGTCAGCTTCTAAAAAGTCAAGAAAACACAGGGCAATGTAGAGGTGACAAAGGAAAGCCCATGCACTAGAGTAAGTGATGTTGCAAGCTGACTTCGTCAAGTTGAGGACACCAGGGAGAACATATAAAACAGGTAAATATCATCAATTCAGGAGGTAACAGAAAAACGAAAGCTCCTATTTAATATTTTGCTCTTTATTAACCTGTAGTGAGTATGTCTGCACTGCTGAGTGATACTGTAAGGCTTCATTTTAACCTTGCACACTGTAAGTCAAATGTACATCTTTCATTACAAACTGAGAACAATGTGCTAAAACTGCAGCATGCAGTGTTTATTTTATAAAGTCGTATCTTCAGTTAGCTTTCAATGTAAATTTAAAACGCTTAACACATCCTCAAGTCCATATAATCAGAAAATAGATATATATTTTTTGTTTATAGCCAAAGCTAGGCTTGTTTGTATGATCTTGGTATTTAGGATCCAAAAGTTGCAATTGTTCCATCAAAGATGGTATAGGTATAGATATTTGTAAATGCCATGATGACTTTTCAATGCCTGCAAAATGAATGGAAAAGATTTAAAGGGGACTCCTGAAAGGGAAAAAAGCACAGCGTGCCTAGGCCCATCACCTTTTGATTTGCTGCTAATCATGAACACATTAGGCTGAATACAATAAGCTGCGCTAACAAATTCCTGTTAGCCAAATAGCAAAGATCCACTGCACCTAAGCAAATGGGAACATGGTGCCAATTTTTAACTCCTATAGCAATATATTTTTTCTTTCATGCTACTGCATTTTTCATTACCAAGAAAAACATGATAAAGTTTAATATTTCACATTTTGTTTAGCTTTACACATACAATAAATTACCTTATGGATCTTCTCTGTTTAAAATGAATTTGCATGTTTCTAAAAGACCATAAAAGTTTTGCCTTTGTTCCAGAAAACATATACCTGAATATAAGGGGCCATGAAGCCTATCTCATTAGAATGGGCTTCTTAACGTTTGAAAAAGTTATATGTAGGAATTCCAGTGGTTTTGTATTGTGATGCACTTTTTAGTAAATTGTTTCTAGGTTATCACAATAGTTTTCTAATAACTCTTTTGAAATACAGGTATTTTCGTGATGTTAAAGATCTTCTATCTGGCTGCCATAAAGCTTACGGACAGATGTGAAGAACCACAGCTTGGTTTGCCTTGCTCATACTACATGGCACATTCCAGTTGAGCCAGTATACATTTTCCAAAGGTTTTCAATTAAAAGAAAATGCCAAATAAAACAAATTGTAGTACATCAATATATCCATTGCTTTTGTGGCATGCCATCTCACGAAAATCCATCAGTGTCACTAACTTGTCTGTGATGTGCAGAAATATAAACCATTGCAGATACATTTCATCCTAGACCCTACAGTAGACAAGCCTATGTGCTGCTGGTCATGATTTGTCGCTTGAAAAACAATATATGAAGTGTACACAATCTAATATTATTTAACTTAACCTGGCTGCAGTTCCGCTTTAATACACATTCAATAACATATCAAAAACTATGCTGAGTTAGCCACTTCTTTTAGAAACAATTCCTACTTGCTATCTAGGCTAATGCGTCTTCCTCCCCCAAGTCTTTGTACGCACACCTTCTCTCAGCAGCATGCAGACTTCAAATAGATTAATTTCTTCTGAAATTTGGAACATGCCTGAAAACTCTCAGTTTGAGATCTTACTCTCACTTTAATACAGTTTATTACCATCACTCTGGTCCTTCTTTATCCTAGCTATGATAGTTACCATACCAGTGCACCCTGCAGTATTGATATAATAGCAATAGTTATTTTTATCTTATGATGACAGGTATCATTTAAGGTCACTGTAATCATTTATGTAAGCAGAACAGCCTTTTCTCCAAAGCTCTTGGAATACAAATCCCGGTATCATTAAACTGCAGATCCACAGCCAATTTGTGTCACAAATAATTGCCTTCAAGTCATACAAACATTGAAGAAGGAACAATATAAGAATATTATTTTACATGACTGACTACATCAGAGATGGCTATTTTCTCCCCTGCTAGGGCTTGAATTCAGCTTGCAACATTTTGGGCTATGGGCGTTTTTTATCATAATAATATTATTCATAAAAATAACTCTAAAACCAAAATGTATAAATGGAAAGTCACCACTACAGTGTATGGAAACGAGGGGGGGAAAGTGTTAAAAAAAGGGGAGGAGGTCTGTGCCAGAAAATTCCCTGTGCAGAACCCATAAATCGAATTTTCTCCTCTCCTTTTATGAGGGTACATCCCCACCTCCAATGTAAACTTTAACTGCAAACTGCAATGCCTCAGCATCACAATTCTCAACATGTCCACAGCCCTGTCCGGCCTTTAGCACCCTCTTAGGTGTCAGTTACAGTTTCTGCTGAGCAGACACTCCTTTCCAGTAATCCAAAATGTCATGCAAGTCCTCCCCTTTGGCAAACTGGACTTTTTTGCGCAAAGCATGTCCAGCTGCTATGTAGACCTCTTCCCGTGTGTGTTTTTTGTAAGGACGGAAGCGCTCCCATATCTTGTGGGTGTTTTCAGTTGAGTATTCTGGGCTAGAGGAGTATCCAGAGAAATGGTGTCTGGGTGACAGCTGGGAATAGCTGGAGTCTCTCTTGGTACGAGAAAGGGGTTTCAGAAAGCTCACTCTCTGGCTTAATGTATCAGCACTTTCTTCATAATAAAGAGCAGGGAAGGAGTGGCGATGCTCACTACAGTGATAGGAAGGCTTGACATCTAAATGGTGAACTCCTGCAGAGGACACAAGAGGAAGGCGGTCCAAGGGACTGTTTAGGGGGCTGCTTTTCTCAATATATTTGGAGTCACACTTTAACGGCTGATCAGGGACATCCAAGCTAAAAACTCTGGCACTCTTAATGGAGCCACTAGACGAAATGCTGCAGCGTTTCTTTCCCACTGTGGCAGCATCTGCACTCAGCTGGCGCTGGAGAGGATGGACACCTTCCTTGTAGGGAGGAGAGAGGAAGCTCAACCTTTCCAAATGACCCGAAGAGCTGGCTGGAATTGACTGGCAATCGTAGCCCAGCTCCGGGTCCCCCCCCCCTAAAAAAGAAGCCGTGTCAAGTTTTAGGGCATCAATACAGTTATTGATAATTTGGTTCACTTTATCCACTTCTTTGGCAATAGTGGATATTTCAGCTGCTGAACCTTCACCATTATCCAATTCTCGAAAGTCTTCTTCATCCTCTTCTCCTGAAATGCCTCTGTGATTTCTGTCTAGTCCTTCCGCACTTCGTACTTCCATATAATTGGTCCCTTTTGGACCTTTTGGTGTTCCCATCTGAGAGTTCATTGACTTGGAAGGCATTCCTTTCTCCCCTCCACTTCCAAGTCCAACAGATGTTGGCAGTGAAGATATACGGGAGATTGGAATAGGATGTTCTGAGAACTTCTGGGAAGAATGAGAGCCAATACAAGGGTCAACATCTGAACCATAACGCATTTCAAGAATAGTCTTTTTCACATTGAGGGATTTTTTCTTCTCCTCTTGCATTCTCTTTTTTCTTAGACAGTAGTAGACTACTCCCAAAATGATGACCATGCCAAAGAGGCAACCTAATATAGTCATAATATAGTGAGTGGTGGTGGAAGTGTTGGGAGAAAATTCTTCCTTATCCTTGGACCGAGTAAAAACAAACAGGCAAGTATGGTTGTACCTCTTTGAGTTACGAATGGATGCTACACAGAAAGTATAGTTGACATGAGCCTTCAGCTTATCCAAGGTTATATACTCTTTCCTGTGCTTCAGGGTTGTAACGTCATATACAAAACTGTTGTTGTACTGCACCAGAATGTACATCTTTTTAAAAGGAGATGGAATAGTGACAATTAGAGTAGCTGAACTTCCTGTTACATGGTGAATTTCAATAGTGGGTATGCCAGAAGAATCTGTGGTAGAAGTGGGGGTTGGCTCAGATGAAATAATATCCCCATGACTATCACCAGAATTTTCATCTGTATCCGGCAAGGAGTTTGGTATGAAAGGAGTTGGCCTTTCACGTGGTATATAGGCGCCATTCTTGCACTGCGCTTGAAGGACAGTTATGGCATTTCGACTATGGTGAGGCCTGGGGCTGAGAAGTGGGTAACCTGCAAATTCTCTGGGGCTTTCACATTGCAAACGGTCATAATTACGGGTAAAATTGTTGAACATGACTAACCAGCCAAGAAAGCCATAAAGTTCGCAGTTGCAATGAAAAGGATTTCCTGCCAGTTCACATGCCATAAGTGCTTGAAGACTGATAAAGGTAATACTATCTAACTTTGTGAGTCGGTTAGAGGATAAATCAATGCTTATAAGGCTAGGACACTCTGAGAAAGCTCCTGGTGTTACCACCTCTATCAAATTGTGCTGCACAAAAAGGAACTGTAGTCTGGGCATACCCCTTAACATTCCCTCTGATAAATTAGTCAATTTATTATACCCAAGCTGCAGGATTTGTAAGTTGGATTGTCCTAAAAAGGCTCCATCCTCAATATATGAGATCTCATTTTTTGTGAGATTGAGGTCTGTTAGATTTCCAAAGCGAGAGAGGGAAGCATAGCCAATAATCTTTAACTTATTTTCATTAAGCCTAAGATCATGAACTGTACTGTTGATATGCTGGGGTATGGTTTCATATGGTGGTTGATTCTGGCTACAGATGGCTAGCCAGACATAACCCTTGTCACCTTCAATCAGCCAGCAATCACTCTCTGCCCCTGGTGGGAGGTACCAGAAGAAAGGAACTAGTGTCAAAAAGAACCACCAGTATGACATGTTGCAAAAAAAAACAAGAATGATGGGCCAGAGGAAGATATGATATCCAACTGCAGATTTGTGCCCAAGCTTAGCGAAGTCCGTTTATGACAGTCCTGGACAAAATTCTGCACATCATGTTCTATGGGACAGGATATGAGAACAACTTTCTTCTCAATAATAGTATCTGATCAAACAACTAGCTCCCCGTGAGCGACCAACAGTTACTCGTTTGTGTTTTCCAGTGTTTTTCTATCAAGCAGTGGAAAGTTAAAATGAACGGAAAGGGTGACAGGGAACAGAGGACAGAGATTGTGTATATAAGTGTGCCAGCCGCCTCTGTGCCCTGGGATGTAGATTTCAAGAGATGAATCCGTCTCTGTTTCTGTCCGTCTCCAGCTGCCACCAGAATCTGAAAGAAAAAGAGACAAGGCTATGTCAGCAGCGAAGGAAATAGGAGGGAGAAAAGGAAAGAAAGGCAGATGCTCGGAGGTAGAAAAGAAATGCATATACAGAAGAAAGACAAAATGTCAAATACGGGCATGTAAGAAAGAGATGCTAGATTTCTGAGGATATAAAACCGAGATAACAAGAGGAAAATTTAGAAAGCAGAGAAAGTCAGGCAAGTGGAAATAGGTGATAAATATGTAAATGATCCTCACACTGCCAAGGAGGGGGAGACAGGCAGGGAGATTAGAGGGAGATATAGCAGTAATCAAAGGCAGTGGGCTGAAAGATAAAGAGGAAGAGAATGAAAGAATGAAGAATGTAGAAGCTAATGAAAATTAGAGTACATATCAGGCTGCAAGATACAAAACTATACCCAACCAATGAAATGCATTTCTAAGCCAAAAAAATAAACATTAACAAAGCATAGCATTTACCAGATCCCCCCCTTATTTGTAGTTTTCATAGTGAAAAATGCTCCCTGATGAATTCAAGATACATTGCTGCTACATCTGACACAGTCACACAGAAGATAAATATAGGTCATTGCTGTGCACAGAAACTACATTCCCCTTGTATTGATATATGAGGCTATTATTTGCTGTGTGAGAGAAACTATCATTCTCTAATTGCCATATACTTAAAACAAACAATAGCAATTTAGCGGCTGCATAGATGGCTGCATGGGCAGCCATCGTTTGGCTTTGCCTTAAACAAGAGCGCTAAGGTCAAAAAACCTGCACAGATGTTCGCTTGCAGAGCAATGTCAATGTGAAAAAAAGCTGTTTGTTGGCTCAGAGAGGAGGGGGAGGGGTTGGCATGTAGAAAGCTTCCTATATTCTATACAGGGTACATAGATCTCTTTGCAGCAGCTTCTTGTATCTGTGTTCAGTTTGTGACTGTTGGGGCTAGAGTTGCCACCTCATCCCTTTAAACCCGAACACATATGAATTACACAGGTTCTGAGGCTAATTAAATGCAGATAATGCATCAAGTGAGTTTAATTACCACCTTAAAGCGGAGTTCCACCCAAAAATGGAACTTCCGCTTTAAGCACTTCTCGCCTCCTTACATGCCACATTTGGCATGTCATTTTTTTTGGGGGGGGGGCTTCATTAGAAGGGGGACTTCCTGTCCCATTTCCTCCTTCCGCCCAAGGAACGCCAAGGTGACTCCTCCTTTCGCCTTAGATGGCCCCTCCCTCTAGGCGATCTCCTGGGACAGGTCCCAGGAGATTGACTGTCCACTCTGGGAGCGCAGCGTGACTCGTGCATGCGCCGTGCATGCCCTGCCGTGAAGCAGAAAGCTGTCACGGCTGGGTGCCCAGAGTGGCAATGGAGGGGGAGAGGAGCGACACCCCATTCGGCCGCATCACCGTGGAACAGGTAAGTAAGTGTCTGTTTAGTAAAAGTCAGCAACTACACTTGTTGTAGCTGCTGACTTTTAATAGCATTTAATAGCATTTAATAGCATTAACATTAAATTTTTAATGTTTATTAAAAGTCAGCAGCTACAACAAGTGTAGTTGCTGACTTTTACTAAACAGACACTTTCTAGAGACAACAGTGCTGGTCGTGGACGCGGTGCATCATCATCAGCATGTGGCCATGGGACACGCTTGTCCTTATTTTCAGCAGCTGGACGTGTTGAGCCGCATCATGCCGAAGACTTGGTAGAGTGGATGTCCAAGCCCTCTTCATCCTCCTCATCCTCTCTCACCCAGGCTCAGGGTACTAGCAAAGCAGCTGCCAACGCATCCTCTTCCCTCGTCTCAATGTCATCATCAGTGACTCCTTCCCTAGACCCACCACGTCCTTCTGAGAAGTCCCGCGAACTGTTTGAGCACAGTGTTGGGTACATGCTCCAGGAGGATGCCCAGTGTTTTGTAGGCTCTGATGATGATACTCAGCTAGAGGAAGGCTGTAGCGTGAGTGCAGAGAGAGGGAATGCTTAAGAAGGACAGCAATCTAGCAGTCATGTTCCACAAGCTGCAGCATACTGCCAGGTTTGCTCCAGTGATGAAGAGGTAGGGGATGATGAGGGCACTGACTCCACGTGGGTGCCTGGTAGGAGAGAGGAGGAGGAGGAGGAAGCACATCTCCAACGAGGGAGGATGCCCTCCGGTGGTCAGCTTAGGGGCAGGACATAGACTGAATCACACCGCAGAGCTCCGCCTGTGCAGGGCGCTGCCTCTGTGCGTTATTCTAAAAGTTCTTTGGTGTGGGCCTTTTTTGAGACGAGTGCATCAGATCGCACCGCTGCTATTTGCAACATATGTCTCTAGCGTATCTTGCGTGGCAAAAGTATCACTTGGGCACCACATGCTTGACCAGACATATGTTGACCTGCCATGCAGCTCGTTGGCAAGCTTACCTCAAAGACCCACACCAAAGAACAAAACGGACCTCTCCTTGCTCCTCATCAGCTGGGATCTCCAACCCCACTAGACCTTCCTCTCTGAAACCTGTGCTGAGAGGAATGAAGGTGTAGAATTAGGTGTGTCACAGCCAAGTGCTTGCAGGCACTCTGCTAGCAGTATACCAACGTCCGATTGTAGCAGGCAAATTTTACTGCCACTTTTTCTCACGGAAGGCGATTCCGGCTCTCTACCAGCATGTGGAAGGCAATGTCCTTGCCTCGCTGGACAGGGCGCTCAGCGGTAAGGTGCATATTACCACTGACTCATGGTCCAGCAGGCATGAAGAGGGACGTTACCTGTCTTTCACGGCCCATTGGGTCACTCTTCTGGCAGCTGGGAAGGATGCAGGACAAGGTGCAGTAGTGTTGGAGGTTGTTCCGCCACCACGCCTCCAAAATGCTTCTACTGGTTGTGACACACCTCTCTCCTCCACCCCCTCCTCTTCTTCTTCCTCCATGGCCTCTTCCAGTGCTCTGTCCTTGGAACCAGCGCTGCTCCGTAGGCGTTCAAGGGGCTACGCAAGTAGGCAGGCAAAACCATGCCATGCTTGCGCTGGTTTGTTTGGGGGACAGGAGCCACACTGGGGCAGATATTTTGTCAGCTCTGCAGGGGCAGGCCGAGAGGTGGTTTGCGACATTGGCACCAACCTCCTCTCTGCCCTCCGACAGGAACAACTGACCCATGTGCCCTGTGTGGCTCATGTCCTTAACCTGGTGGTGCAGCGGTTCTTGGGCAGGTACCCAGGCTTACAGGATATCCTGAAGCAGGCCAGGAAAGTCTGTGTGCATTTCTGCAGATCATTTAATGCCTGTGCTCGGCTAGCTGAGCTCCAAAAGGAGTTGAACCTGCCGTAGAACCGGCTTATATGTGACATGCCCACCAGGTGGAACTCAACGTTGCCCATGCTGCAGCGGCTGCACACGCAGCAGAGGGCCATCAATGAGTACCTGTGCGACTACGGCACCAGGACAGGGTCAGGGAGCTTGGTTTTTTCTCACCACGCCAGTGGGGCATGATCAGGGATGCATGCACTGTCCTGTCACCATTTGAGGAGGCCACAAGAATGGTGAGCAGTGACAGTGCATGCATCAGTGACACTGTACCTCTTGTCCACCTGTTGGAGCATGCGCTGCGTGGAATAATGGACAGGGCTCTTGAGGCAGAACAGAGGCAGGAAGAGGAGGACTTCCTTGCCTCTCAAGGCCCCCTTTATCCGGACAGTGTTCCTGCTGTCCCACCCATCACACAGGAAGAGGACGAGGAGGAGGAGGAGGATTGTGTCAGCATGGAGGTGGAGCCTGGCACTCAGCATCAGCAGCAGCAGTCTTGTAGAGATGACTTATGCCGCACACGATCAAACAATCCGGTGGAAAAGTCCGGCAAACTCAAGTCCGCCAAACAAACCCCCCATGTGTAGCCTCCGGCATACTTTTTTGACCCGAAAGTACGGCGGACTTAGAATGCCGTGTTGCACATCAATCTGCCCGCCGTACTTGCATTTCGGCGGACAATCCGGCCGTGTGTGTGCCAGTCCGCCGTACTTTTGAAATGAGCGGACTTTTCCCGCCCGGAGAAAAGTCTGCTCATTTCGAGCGGGTCTCCAGGTAGGCGGGGCCCGCAAAGGAGACGTCGCTGGCCCCGCCGCCTGGTATGGACTTAAAGGGGAACCCCAATGCCGAAAAAAATCGGCGTGGGGGTCCCCCAAAGTCCACAACAGACCCTTGTCCGAGCACGCTACCCGGCCGGCCAGAAAAGCGAGCGAGCGCCCCCCCTCCTGAGCCATACCAGGCCGCGTGCCCTCAACATGGGGGGTGCCTTGGGGAAGGGGGGCCGCGCGGCTCCCCACCCCAAAGCACCTTGTCCCCATGTTGATGAGGACAAGGGCCTCTTCCCGACAACCCTGGCCGTTGGTTGTCGGGGTCTGCGGGCGGGGGGCTTATCGGAATCCAGGAGCCCCCTTTAATAAGGGGGCCCCCGGATACCGGCCCCCCACCCTATGTGAATGAGTATGGGGTACAATGTACCCCTACCCATTCACCTGTAAAATAAAGTACAAAAAAAACACAACACACGAGATAAAATACTTTATTGCACAGCTCCGGGGGTCTTCCGTCTTCGGGGGTCTTCTCGCCGGACTCCTCCGCTATCTTCTTGTAGCTCTTTTGCTAGCGGAGGAGTCCGGCTTTCTTCCTCGCCGCCGGCCTCTTCTCCCGACTTCGGGGGTCTTGTCCCCCTCTTCGGTTCTTCGAGAAGACCCCCGAAGACGGAAGACCCCCGGAGCTGTGCAATAAAGTATTTTATCTTGTGTGTTGTGTTTTTTTTTGTACTTTTATTTTACAGGTGAATGGGTAGGGGTACATTGTACCCCATACTCATTCACATAGGGTGGGGGACCAGTATCCGGGGGGCCCCCTTATTAAAGGGGGCTCCCGGATTCCGATAAGCCCCCCGCCCGCAGACCCCGACAACCAACGGCCAGGGTTGTCGGGAAGAGGCCCTTGTCCTCATCAACATGGGGACAAGGTGCTTTGGGGTGGGGGGGCCACGCGGCCCCCCCTTCCCCAAGGCACCCCCATGTTGAGGGCACGCGGCCTGGTACGGCTCAGGAGGGGGGGCGCTCGCTCGCCCCCCTTTCCTGGCTGGCTGGGTAGCGTGCTCGGACAAGGGTCTGTTGTGGACTTTTTTCGGCGTTGAGGGTTCCCCTTTAAGTCCATACCAGGCGGCGGGGCCAGCGACGTCTCCTTCGTGGGCCCCGCCTACCTGGAGACGCGCTCGAAATGAGCGGACTTTCCTCCGCGTGTGTGGGCGAGTCCGTTCATTTCGAAAGTACGGCGGACTTAGTATGGCAGGCTTAGTACGCCGTATTAGTCCGCTGAAAAAGTGCTGTGTGTGGGCAAGTAGCCCGTTTGGAAATTCCGACGGACAATCTGGCGGACGTCCGCCAGACTAAGTACGTCGGCCAGACAGCTACGTGTGTACGCGGCTTTACAGTCCCAAGAAACCCGTAGACTTGTATGTGGCTGGGAGGAGGTAGCTGCGGATTATGTTGTCCTTAGTGACCCAGAGGACTCCGGACCGAATGCCTCAGCTAACCTATGCTGCATGGCATCCCTGATCCTGCAAAGCCTGCGGAAGGATCCTCGTATTCTTCAGATCAAGGAGAGAGACCATTACTGGCTGGCCCCTCTCCTTGATCCACGGTACAAGGGTAAGGTTGCGGACCTTATCTTGCCGTTGCAGAGGGAGCAGAGGATGAGACATCTCCGGGAGGCCTTACAGAAAGGTCTGTGCAACGTGTTCCCAGAGACTGGGAGGTTACAAACTCCTGGTCCTGGACAACGTGTTGCTGAGGCATCGGTCAGAAGGAGCGGGGAGAAGGTGGCCGTCTGACCGATGTGTTCAGACAATTTTTTAGTCCACAGCCCCAAGGTATGCGGAGCAACCATCGCCAGCGTCTGATTTGCATGGTGCAGGAATACCTAGGAGCAAGGTCAGACTTGGACACCTTTCCCACCGAAAATCCTCTGGCTTACTGGGTCTTGAGGATGGATCACTGGCCAGAGCTTGCACAGTATGCAATTGAGCTACTGGCCTGTCCTGCATCCAGCGTTCTTTTGGAACGCACCTTCAGTGCTGCTGGTGGCTTTGTAACCAATCACAGGGTGCGCCTGTCCCCCGACTCGGTTAATCGACTGACCTTCATAAAGATTAATCAGTCTTGGATCACCACCGGCTACCAAGCACCTGAAGCTGATGTAACCAAATAATTTTTTTTTAAATATCACATCCCTTCAAGACTGCCTATGCTGATGCTGAGTGACTGTCCTGTTATGTTGACTGTCTATCTTCTTCCTCCTCCGCTGATATCTTGGAAGAACATTTTTGGTTCTGGGTGATGCCACCAGCCCAATTTTTCAGCCCCTGTTTAACAGGTGGCGTGTAATTACAATTTTTTATGCAATGCTTTGCAGCAGGGCTCATTCCTGCACTGCAAATAGAGTATACGGGAGAGGTTGCAGTGTCGTGGCACCGGCACCAGTGCCACCAGCCCAATTTTCAACAGGGGCATGTAATTACAATTTTTGATGCAATGCTTTGCAGCAGGGCTCATTCCTGCACTCCAACTAGAGTATATGGGAGAGGTTGCAGTGTATAGGCCCAATTTTTCAGCCCCTGTTTAACAGGGGCATGTAATACAATTTTTGATGCAATGCTGTGCAGCAGGGCTCATTCCTGCACTCCAACTAGAGTATCTGGGCGAGGTTGCAGTGTTATGGCACCAGCAAGCAGTGCCTAAGGCCCAATTTTTTCATCCCCTGTTTAACAGGGGCATGTAATTACAATTCTTGATATAATATTTCACAGCAGGGCCCGTTCCTGCGCCCACCGAGAGTAACTCTGAGGACTTACAGTGTTGTGGCACCAGCACCACTACCACCACCACAACCACCAAAGGCCCTATTTTTCTACCACTGTTCAACAATGGCATGTAATTACAATTCTTGATATAATTGTTCACAGCAGGGCTCTCCAGCGCCTACCAAGAGTCACTTTGAGGGCTTACAGTGTTGTGATGACACCAACACCTTAGGCGCAAATTTCTGAAGAGCATATAGGGCAGGCCCCTACTTTCAAACATCCAACTTACAAACGCCTCCTACTTGCAAATGGAAGGAGACAACAGGAAGTGAGATGAAAAAAGAGGGACGGCAAAACATATCATACAGGGGTGATAACCCTTCCATATGTTTTTCAAAAAGCTTAAAAATAGATTTTTTGACTGGAGCTACACTTTAAAAATGTACCAGTTCAAAATTACAAACAGATTCTACTTAACAGAACAAACCTACACAGTCCCTGTCTTGTTTGCACTGCCTGTATACTCCTGTTCTGAGTATATAGGGTCTGGGAGCCCCACGTCTTTCCTTTTTCAATATGGGTACATGGTTCCCCTTAATATCCGCACAAGACCCAAAGGGGCTGGTAATGGGCAGGGGGGCTACCTATGCCATTTTTCTCAATGAGTTTCATCCATATTGCCAGTACCAGATATTACATTAAAACCGCAAGCAGTTTTAAATTACTTTTTTTCTGTTAAATGTAATTTTGTGCAGGGACTGTTCTAAACACTGGGAACACGTGCCACTTCACAGGCATACTATAGACACCCCCCAGGCATGATATTTAAAGGAACATTTCACTTTTTTTCACTTTAATCGTCATTAAAATCAGTGCTCCCGAAAAAACGGCCGTTTTTAAAAACATTTAAGGCATTGACCCATGTCCCCTGGGGCAGGAGCCAGGTCCCCAAACCCTTTTTAGGACAATATCTTGCATGTTAGCCATTAAAATTAGCACTTTTTGTTTTGAACGTTTGAGTCCCATAGACTTCAATGGGGTTCTAAAGTTCTAAAGTGCGGCCCCCCCACCCCAAATCACCTTGTCCCCATGTTGATGAGGACAAAGGCCTTTTCCTGACAACCCTGGCCGTTGTTTGTCGGGGTCTGCGGGCGGGGGACTTATCGGAATTCAGGAGCCCCCTTTAATAAGGAGGCCCCCAGATCCCAGCCCCCCACCCTATGTGAATGAGCATGGGGTACATTGTACCCCTACCCATTCACCTGGGGGAAAAATTGTCAACACACTACACAGGTTTTTAAAGTAGTTTATTAGACAGCTCTGGGGGTCTTCTTCTGACTTGGGGGGTCTTCTTCCGACTTCTCCGTGCTTTCTGGTTCTTCTCGCTGGGCTCCTCTGCTATTTTCTGCTCCTTTGCCGCTCTTTTGCTAGCGGAGGAGCCCAGCTTTCTCCTGCGTTGTCGCCGACGCAGTCATATTCTTCTTCTTCCATCTTCTGTTCTTCCGATGTTGACACGACGCTCTCTCCCACTGTAATGCCGTGGACATGGTGCATGGCGACTTATATAGGCATAAGGGGCGGGGTCACTAGGTGGTGTCACGCAGTGACCCCGCCCCTTATGATGTCACAGTCCCAGCATGCCTCGGGACTGTGACATCATAAGAGGCAGGGTCACCGTATGAAATCATCCGGTGACCACGCCCTTTATGCCTATATAAGTCGCCACGCACCGTGTCCACAGCATTACAGCGGGAGAGAGCGCCGAGTCAACATTGGAAGAACAGAAGAAGGAAGAAGAAGAAGATGGCGACGACGAAGGAGAAAGCCGGCTCCTCCTCTAGCAAAAGAGCAGAAGATAGTGGAGGAGCCCGGCGAGAAGACCTGGAAAGCGCAGAGAAGTCGGAAGAAGACCCCAGAAGTCGGAAGAAGACCCCCGGAGCTGTCTAATAAACTACTTTAAAAACCTGTGTGAGTGTGTTTTTCTATTAACACTTTTTCCCGCAGGTGAATGGGTAGAGGTACGATGTACCCCATACTCATTCACATAGGGTGGGATTGGGCGGGATTAAAGAGGGCTCCCGGATTCCGATAAGCCCCACACCCACAAACCCCAACAACCAACAGCCAGGGTTGTCGGGAAAAGGCCCTTGTCCTCATCAAAATGGGGACAAGGTGCCCCCTTTCCCTAAAGAACCCACCGCCCCATGTTGAGGGCATGTGGCCTGGTATGGTTCAGGAGGGGAACCTCCTGAACCGTAGCCACCCTCTTTCCTCACTGGCCGGGCTGCATGCTCAGATAAGGGTCTGGTATGGATTTGGGAGGACCCACATGCCGTTTTTTCAGCATAGGGGGTTACCCTTAAAATCCATACCAGACCTAAGGGCCTGGTGTACAGTACCCTGTAGCCGAGAACCAGTACGATAGGATCGCGCTGGAAACATTCTCGCGGGCAGGTTTTTTTTTTTGAAAAAGCCCATGGCGTGCAAAACACACCCAAAAAACTTCCACCCGGTGCATAAAAAAAAGTGCACACACATAAAGAGTGAAACACTAAAAAGTGCAGACGGGTGTCTGATGTCCTCCAAAAGAAAGACCATACCCTGATCCCCCGGGGCGTTAGGCTCCAGACAGGGACTGAGGTACCAGACTCAACAAGTGGTCTCCTGGACGAAACCAGGGGACCTCCTTTCCCCGGGAGGACTGCCGAAACAGAACCTCCTAGGTACTAGGTACTATGGGGGCTTCCCCGAAGGTAGGCCCCCCCAATGGAGATTGGACCAAGCCAGAAGGCCTATGTCCGCTCTCCCAAAGACTTTCAGGATTGGTCCGAGGACCGACACCCTACTCATCACACGTGCAGTGACAAAAACAGTGACAAAGACACACAAAAATAAAAAGTGAGGAAAGGGATAGTGAAGAGGAGAGTGAAAGGTGGCCATTGTGCAATACAATGACCGGCCCTCCGGCCAGGAATCAAAAATTCCTCTGGTCCTAGCCAAAAGGCCGGGCCCTAGAGGCAGGTGTAAAAAAGCGTGTATCTGGTGACGTGACCTAGGTGCCTAAATCAAAGTGCTGACGCACAGTGAAAGAAGGCACCCTGGACTGCCACTCCAGGGGCACATCACCATGGGCTTTTCAACAGAAGCGTCCCTGGCCCCCAGCCCAGACCACAACAGCCCCCACCCCTAATCAGGAAGGTATAGAGATCCAGGAGCTCAGTGAGACCCGGACACTTCAGGTCACACCCTCACTCCCATCACTCCACCTAATTACATTCGGGACGTACTGGCCATTCCCCCCACTCTACAAAAGGGGAACAAGCGTTCCAATCCCGAAAAACTGACCGGAGCTAAAGCTGCCACAATCCAGGCCAGAAGGCTTCGACCAGTGGTTCTCCATCCCCATCAGAAGGCTTCCCTTTCGGCTACGAACCGCTCCAGGTCACCTTTACACCAGCAGGCTTTGCATAGCAACCGCCAACCCTGCTCCACCTCGCCGTAGAACAGGGACGGAAGCAAGCGCCACCTCCTGGTAACTGATAAGAACAGATACTACACTTGATCTTAGCCAAAAGGCCGAGAAGTGATTCTCGCGGGCAGGTGCTGTAGTTGCCGTTGCGTCGTAGTTGGTCTGGCGAACCAGCATACAGACGGGCGGACTTCCCGACAAGAACTAGGGTCCGACAGACTTTCGGCGGAAAGATTTAAAACATGTTTTAAATCTAGGTCAGCCGCACTTTGGGGAAGAAAAAGTCCGCTGGAGCCCACACACGATCGAATTGTCCGACATACTCTGTTCCGCCGGACTAAGTGCGCCGGAAAATCCAATCGCGTGCATGTGGCATAAGATGTTTGGAACAACCTACCTGCCGAGTCCCTTCACAAATTGTGCACAAGTATACTTAGAACAATTGACACTGTTTGAAGTTGAAGGGTGGTCAAACCAAATATTGATTTGATTTGGATTTCTCTTCTGTTCATTTACTTTCCACTTTGTTACTTGATAAAAATAAACTATTAACACTTCTATTTCTGAAAGCATTCTTAATTCACAGCATTTTTCACACCTGCCTAGAACTTTTGCACAGTACGGTGTATATATATATATATGGTATACAGTATATTAATATATAACATTTTCTTTCAGGACAAACTATTCCTTCATAGATGTGAATTTCCATGCATTATTTGCATTTGCTGTGGTAATAAGCCACAATAACTCTACCTTTTGGGTTAACAATGTAGTGTAAATTCTAGATTTGCACTTTAAATTTTAGTGGAAAACTGCAAGCTGTTATGCCAGCTAAGCAAAACCATATCTAGTAAAAACTGTACAGTTTTACTTTAAAAAAAGAGCTGATCTTGTTTTAGAAAAGTCCCACAGGTCCATGTTTAAAAGATGAGTTGTCAGTATCGAATTCAAAGAGTAAAGGAGTATAAAATGTTGGAGCAGTATAAAAATATTGTGATATAATATTTCATACAAGCCAGGTATCTGCACTATCTACTATGGAAACCACAGGCTTCTTTCCTGGGCACACTGGAATATAAGATATTTATTTAATTGGGCTAAATCAGCAGGCAGTGATGCCCTGACCCACTTTAATTTCTGTCCCACCCTTTTTACTGTGAGGTATCATTTCCTGGATTCATATTTTTTACTCATCCCATACCTAAAAGTAACTCTACTTTTAGCTCAGGTAGGCTGTAAATGTCACCTTCCCCTGCAGCAAACCACCCATTCAAGTCTTATGCCACGTACACACGATCGGACATTCCGACAGCAAAATCCATGGGATTTTTTCTGACGGATGTTGGCTCAAACTTGTCTTGCATACACACGGTCACACAATGTTGTTGGAAATTCAGAACGTCAAGAATGCGGTGACGTACGTGGAGCCAAGAAAATTGAAGTTCAATAGCCAGTGCTGCTCTTCTGCTTGATTCCGAGCATGCGTAGAACTTTTGCGTCGGAATTGTGTACACATGATTGGAATTTCCGGATGTGTTCACATCATTGTGTACACATGATTGGAATTTCCGGATTTTGTTGTCGGAAAATTTGAAATCCAGCTCTCAAATTTTGTGTGTCGGAAATTCCGATGTAAAATCTCTGATGGAATTTCCAACAAAGAGCTCCCTTTGAACATTTTCTGTCGGAAAATCTGACCATGTGTACGCCGCATTAGACTTATCTGCTGCTGCTTCTCTGACATCTTCACTGTGTGGCATGCTGGGAGTTACACAGCCTCCGAATTATAGCCTCCATGAATGAACAAAAAAACTCCATATAATCCCAGAAAAGATCACCGTTGGAACAAATAATAAATGGCCCTTCCACAAAAATGAATGGAGATTCTTCTGTGCATGCCTGAATGTAGCAAAACCTGGCTGTGTGATTTTTGGAGTGGAGGTTTGTGGCCCAGGAGACCACACAGAAGATCATAGAGGAGCACTTGACTCTGCAGAGCAACTGTGAGGACAATCTCAGTCCTTCTTCTGTGGATTTGAGGATGGACTGCTCCACAATACCTGCAGCTAAAAAGGTCAGTATGTGCTTGTTTAAATGCTTTTTCCCCTCCCGCAACCCACTCAATCTAGTCTTATGCTATGTACACATGGTAGGATTTTCTGCCAACAAAACCGTGGATTTTTTTCCGAAGGATGTTGGCTCAAACTTGTCTTGCATACAAACGATCACACAAAAGTTGTCGGAAATTCCAAACGTCAAGAACGTTGTGATGTACAAGGCTTACAATGAGCCGAGAAAAATGAATTTCAATAGCCAGTGCAGCTCTTCTGCTTGATTCCGAGCATGCGTGGACTTTTGTGCATCGGAATTGTGTACACACAAGTCTTGTTGTCGGAAAATTTGAGAGCCTGCTCTCAAACATATGTTGGCAGAAATTCCAACAACAAATGTTCCATGAAGCATACACTCGATCGGACTTTCCGACAACAAGCTCACATCCAACATTTGTTGTCAATCATATCGCGTGTATGGCCCAATAGACTTACCTGTTCCCGCTCCTCTGACATCTTCACTGTGTGGCTTGTGGGAGTTGCACAGCCTCTGAATTATAGCCCCCATGAATGCACAGAAAAAACCTCCATATAATCCCAAAAAAGGTAGCTGTTGGAACAAATAATAAATGGCCCTTCAACAGAAATGAATGGAGACTCTTTTGTGCATGCATAAAGGTAGCAAAACCTGGCTGTGAGAATTCTGGAGAGGATGGTTTGTGGTCCCAGAAAACTGCACAGTGAAGAGCGTAAAGGAGCAGGTGACACTGCAGAGCAAGTAAGAGGATAACGTCAGTGCCTCTTCTGTGAATTTAAGGATGGACTGCTCCACAATGCCTGCAGCTACAAAGGTCAGTATGTGTTTGTTTTAATATTCAATTACTGCTTCCTATTTTTTAAGAATGTGTAAATACTTTGATGTTCATAGGCTGGTCATTTGCACTATAATACAAAGGCATCTACAGCTTTGGCCTGAGGTACATCACCAAGCTTGCCTTAAAATATCACTCAAACCATACTCTTCACTCCTCCCAAGTCCTTCTGCTGTTTCAACACCTCCTCCCTTGCTTGACTCCAGGACTTCTCCAGAGCCTCTCCCATTCTCTAGACCTCCTTACCCCAATCTGTTCAGCTATCTTCTACTCTTTCTGCCTGAAATCACATCTCTTCAGTAAAGGGCTATCTATTTCCCTAAAAAGGGAAAATTTTAATTCTCCATCAATTAATCCCCAAGCAGTTGTTACTTTTTGTATCACTTACCCCTCCCTTTTAGATAAGCTTTTACAAGCAGGGCTCTCCTAATCCTCTTGTCTTGAATTGTATTGTAAATGCATTTCCCTTTATTTTGTAAAGCTCTACACAAACTATATAAATCCTGTATAATAATAATAATTGGATTACCAAGAAGACAGTTAAATACACAGTTCAAATACATATATGTTTACTGTTTTACATGTCAAAGATTTTGGTCTGCTACACATGCCTTTTCTTTTTGACAGAATGTTAACTTTGCTTTGAGGTTTACCATCTATCACTGTTTTCCTGGGTCATCTCTGTCCTCACTTGACAGAGGTGATGATGATAATTTGATTATGCAATCATCAGGATAGAGGCACATAGGTTCAACAAAATATACCTGTAGCACCCTCTAGTGTGCTACTAGTGTTAGTGTAGGAAAATGTATTTGGTATAACTCATGGTAACTGTGTGAGTCTATAATTAGGTTGGATTACTGCAGGTCAGGCTGGGCGGCTCCACAGGGCAGGTCTCTGGTACCTCCCCCTGGATCTAGAAGCTTGGAAAAGTCGGAGGCCAGGAGGTCCTGATCTGCATACTTGTCGGGTGGAAGATGGAGTGCTGAGGAGGCTGTCAGTGTCCTAAGAGGGGTCCCCTGGCTCTGCCTTCAGCCTGGGGCTCAGGCTGGCTTGGAAGAATCCTTTCAGCATCTGGTTTGCAAAAAAATCTTGCAAGGAAAGAAGTTGTCCTCATTGGAGTTCTTCTAGTCAAGTTTGGCATCCCATAATCCCTACACCCTATCCAAATTGTTTCTCCCAATAAAACAACAAAAACAAGCCCATGGACTGATTTCTTGTGTCCGGAAGCAAGTGGAAACGTGTGCTGCCTGGCTGTGCAGAAATAGGGAAGCCAGTTACCAGCAGCCCTTGTAGGGGTAGTGCTACATACCATTCATAATTTAATATTTTGGGTGAGGCTGATATGTGTGATAGAGCTGGACTGTTAAAAGTGAAAATTGGTTCAGAAGGATCTACCGTAAAGTCATTTTCCCTGCAAAGAAGCAATTCCTTGATGGTAATCTAGTATGGGTGGACCCAGTCTGATTCTAGGCTGCTAGCTCTCTGATAGTGACAAAGGAAGCCCTTTCCAAATGGTAAACTCTTGGATGTATACAGTGGACCATTTAATACAAAACATCATCTTACTTAAAGACTTAAGCTAGCCATAGACGGTTCCAATCTTGGTAGGTTCAGCAGGAATTGGCTATGGTTTGAATCACTTGTGGGCAGGCTGAATGTACCTAAGTTGATCGATCAATCAACTTGGGTACAACCAGCCTGTCAAATATTATATTTGATCATTGCTAGCAGCTGTTAAAGCCACTAGCAATAATCACTGTAATCTCCCAGTGGGGACGGCTTCCTCCGACCCCCGCCAGGAGAACGCAATGGCTCCGCGGGAGGGCTTCCCCATTAACGCTGACTGTGTTGATGGGGAAATCAAGCAATTTTCACTTTCTGTAGGCTGTGGTTGCTGTGCAAAATTCAAAGACCGGCTAATCAGAATTTAAAGTCCTTTGACAGCTAAAACTGTAAACATATACTGTATGCATTTCAGCTTAGTATTTAATTATTTGCCCAAAGTTGCATTCAAATCATTTAAAGAAATGTAATGCTTTCTGTTTAATCTTTATCCATTTTCAGTAGTGATTATGTTACAGTGTTGCATCATGATTATTGCTAATCCAGACATGCTTAAACCATTTTGGCTCTCTATATAATCACATATGAACCATTAATGTAGATCATCAAGCCAGGATGAAGCAATCTGGGTTTCTACATAATGACTGCAGATTATTGCAAGGATAGACTGGTTTGTAGTGTGCACTGCAGATCATCAGGATAGGGATGGATCTTAGATTTCTTTAACCTAGTGGTCACTGCAGTCTATAAGTATAGGATCAGGCAGTGCTTCCTCTCAACATATATCAGTATCTATAGAACACAATTAGGTCCATATAAGCAAGTTAGCAACCCTGACAGCTGCAGTATATGAAGGCATCTTTTGATCAGCGAGAGTTCCTGTGATCTACACTGCCTCAAAAAATAGTATTTAGCAACAAAAAGAAAAAAAAATCACATAGCACTATATTTAGTTTTCAATATTCTACAACGTAATTTCCTAAATACTATTACTGTATTCATTTATATTATCAGCACAGGTGCAGGCTTTTTATACCATAACTGCTTTATGTTAGTTCAGTCTTGTTGTCACTAGAGGAACAAGATGTGCTAGTTTACTACATTTAATGTCATCTCCACTTTGCAGGTAGAATCAATATTTATATGGCATCAGACAGAAATAGCTTTGTGTATAAAAGAGTGAAAACTACATAAGGGGCCATATAGTGTTAGAAGTCTATACAATATGAAGATGGATTATGCATGTAGGAAAAGACATAGGTACGTTTCTTTATTATATAGTTCTGATTGCACTTTACCTGGGTGTAACACCAGAAAGTGCTAGGCTTTTACGCTTTATTGTGACGGCTACATATTATTAGTATAGATAGTAAATAAATAGATAGTAAAAGGTTTCTATATAATATAGTGTAAACTGGAAATTGTTATAAGACAGATTTAGAAAGCTGTGGCCTAATTAAATGTGCATATAATTTTGTCGTGCACCACTTTTGAAGCCTGTATGCCAACCTTTCTCTATTATATTCATAAAGGTTTAAAGAGTTACGTGGTGTACTGGAAAAAAGGTAAACTGCTCTTTGAAGCAGTAAAAAAGAATGGACTAGGAAGACTAGAAAAAGGTCCCTTCAAGAGATTCAAATGGGGCTTGGGAAAAACAAAGATCACATGACATTGAGGAATCTTCTGGAATGTCATGTGATCTCTTGGAATATTCTGGAAAAGGGGCTAGTTATAAGGGGTCCCCTGCAGAAAGATTCCCGCCAAAAGTCACCGTTCGTGCAACAAGCTCCCCACCCTCCCTTCCTTGTCGCTAGGCACATTATGTGGTTCTGTCATCCTTCATATTTGAAGGGCGGACTTTTGGTTATGGCTATTCTGTAATGCTTTAAGGGCTTTAAGACTGAGCTGCTTGAAGTTTATTGTTTGAAAGTTAAGAATTTTATGAATTAATACAATTAAAAAGATGGTATTATTTATTTATTTAATTGAATACACCAATAAATGTGGCGCAGCCAATTTTATGCCATCAATTTGTTGTGTGTCATTATTTTAGTAGGTATTAGCTATTAAGGCAAGATACGGCCTGCATTCCCATGCCATAGCTAAGAAAGCATTAGCAGTGTGTAGTTTCAGGAAAATAAATGCTATAGTTTTGGTTAAAAAAAAAATACATCTACCAGATGTAGGAGGAGGAAAAGCTGTATTTATATAAGCCACTGTCATAGTGCCATACAAGCCATGGAAACATTTTGCTCTTCTGCAGCTCTTTATACATATGGACAATTTCCATAAATAAGGAAAAAAAAAAACCTGATAGACAAAAGCTAAATTGTAAAATGGGTAAACTGAGAAATGTCCCCAGTGAGCTAAACCAGTGGTCATCTCATTGACCGTTAAACTCCAAATTTTGAATCCCAGGGACCACTAACATGAATTTTGCTTGCAAACCAAAAAGCAGTGCTATACATATAATCAACATTAACCAAACTGTATATAATCATCAAAGGTTTACAAAGATGCTAACAGTTCAAACAACAATGAATAATTCATGAATTAGATAAATTCATGTAATTCGGGGTAATAGGTCATACCATACTATTGCACTTTTTTGATAGTTTCGTAATTTTTTTTTGCACTTTATTGGTAATCAGTTGCCTATTATTGCACCTTTGCACTTTATACCTTTGATGAATTGATGTATTTCATGAATTATTCATTGCTGTGTGCATTGGTAGCACCTTTGAAAACCTTTACTGATTATATGCACTTTTGTTAATGTTGATTATATGTATAGCGGTACATTTTGGTTTATATTTAACATGAATTGGTATCACAGTTTATAGCTAGCTGCTTAATACATATATTAACTTTTTTATTTTACTTTTTGTAACCTAGCGTGGATTTTTTCACATATATGTTATGAATTTTACATGCATCACACTGCTGCCTTACACAAACTCATCATTGGATCTCGCCTCCTTATCCAGCCATGTGCTCAAGCTCAGTGCTCCCTCCCACAGTCTGTGATCAGCAATGCCATTGGAAGTGGTCCCCTGGTCCTCTCCTTCACCTCCTGCTCCTTGCACTACCCACAGAAGCCGGTACTACAGAGGCTTCAATTCGTGCTGATAGTATTGACTATTAGCGTGCATTGATTACAACTTCTGGAAACAACATTGTGCGGTATACATCTGCCATAATGTTGATTTGTGGCATCACCAACATTTTCTTGTGGACCATCAGTGGTCCACAGACCACTAGCTGGGGATTGCTGATGTAAAACAAGGTTTGATGAAATAAAAACATAAAAAAAAGACTAAGCATCTAAAGTGGCATTCACAATTGTAAACCCATTATAAAAAGTTACTAATGGTTCCAAACAGTTAAGGCCATATAATATCGACTACTATCAGAATGGTAGAAGACAGTGATTTAATGTTTTTGGTCTGATGGAGTGATTATCTGATATTGCTAGCTAGCTGTTCTTTTGGGGACAGGTTCAGTTGCCCGGGTTCCCTTGCCTGATCATCATTGTTTTGTGATAGATAAACTGTAATGCCCCAAACCCCTTCTCTTGCCCCTTGGCTTGCAAACAGACTTTGAAATGAACCTGTGTTTTGCCCATGCAAAGTAAAGAAACAGGTTTAATACCAGTACATGGGGTAGATTTTACTTAGCTTTCCTGTTACTCCTTCACTGCTTCTTTCTCCACATGGTGAGAGGAGAACCCCCTGGTACTTCTGGTTATAGAAGATTATGTGTGTCTCACTCTCCTACCCATGTAAGAGTATTAATGCTTGCCAAGTGGCTACTTAGTGTCGTTACTAGGGATGAAGTTCCAGTTCACCACTACAATGAGTTTGAGGTGGATCAGGTTCAAGATTTTCAGTCCAGGTGTATTTATGTGCATATTTGCCCAGGAGAATGTTTTTTCTTTTTAACCCATAATGCACTGCAAGGCCTTTGACCTATGGCCATATAGGTATAGTTATAGTTAAACTATAGTGTAAGGAAATTGGAAGCTATTGCAGGGAAATCTGACTAACTGCAAGGGGGAGATTAGGTTCAGTTAGGAAACTGCACTTTTATCCTGATTCCTAGTTTATGGGAGACCAACACCTTTACTTCCCTTTTTATTATTTGGAGCTTTTTTTTTTTTCATTTTTATTGGTTATAAGTTGATTTGACTAGTTATAATCGTGAGGTTTGATTTTAGCCCTCCTAAAGTTTAGCTTTCTTTAAAAGGCTTCCTACTGGAGCCACCTTACTAACTTACATATAAAAACCTGAAACCTGTTATCCGTGCTGACCTCTGATCCTTGACCCGGCTTGCTCTTACTTGCTCTTACTAACCCTGCTTGATACCCCGACTCCGGCTTGTTTCTTGGACTTCTCTTCTGCCTGCTGCTCTGCCTGATCCACCAGAACGTTACCGACCCGGCCTGCCTGACTCTGCATCTACTCCTCTATCCTTCTGCAATTCTGCTCAGCGAATCGCACCTGTTCCTGTTCCATCTGTGATCCAGTCTGCCACGGTTCTGGTCTACCAGTCTGCTTGCTGCACCTCCAGCCATGAGCATCCAGCCATACCGATACTGGACTGATCCTAGGCACTTCTGCGTCACTGTGCTTCTGTGGCAGCTGTTCCAACCTCAGGAGCTCACAAGCTGGTGCGGCAGGAGAGGCTCTCCTCTACACGCCAGCTCACAATCCAGGTACGTGACACCCGCTCTGCTAGCACGTTCCATGGACCAGGAGGCGCTGGAATACACCGATGCCAGCCATCTTGCACAGGCTGACAGGTGACTACCTCCCTTGTGGATCCCCTGGACTATGTTGCTGAGGACCACCCCACACAGTGCCATGAGTTACATTCCTGTTTTTAAACTACAGTTGTGAGTAGTTCTTATTTTAACTGTAATAAATTCTTCCTAACAGCTACACTTAGAAGGTGCCTGTGCTTCTCCTTGTGTTTCTGCTAACTTACATGGACTGCTCTAGCTATTGTTATGCCACTGCATGCTCATTAAAAATTGCCCTGCTGCTGGACAAGTTTACACTAGTGTATTATCTATATCTCCTAATTGTTGTAGTAAACCCCCCACCTGTACTCTTTTGTTGTTAGTACATTTTGGCTGGTCATGTTATCCCTTATTAAAACTGACCTGCTGCTGGCTGATTTTACACTGCTGTGCTATCTGCAGCCTCTTAATTCATGTAGTAAAGCAACTACCTATACTCTTTCTCTAGCACATTTTAGTAAATTCTTCCTTAATAAAAATGTTGTGCTGCTAACTAATTTACCCTGCTGCATTATCTGCAGTCTCTTAATTCTTAACCACTTTCAGACCGGACCATTTTGCTGGTCAATGACCAGAGGTCTTTTTACAATTTGGCACTGCGCTGCTTTAACTGGTAATTGCGCGGTCATGCAATGTTGTACCCAAACAAAATTTGCGTCCTTTTTTTCCCACAAATAGAGCTTTCTTTTAAAGGTATTTGACTGACTCTGCGATTTTTATTTTTTGCGATATAAACGTAAAAAGACCGCAAATTTTGAAAAAAATAATGATATTTTCTACTTTTTGTTATTAGAAAAATCCAATAAACTCAATTTTAGTCATACATTTAGGCCAAAATGTATTCAGCCACATGTCTTTGGTAAAAAAAAAGTCAATAACTGTATATTTATTGGTTTGCGCAAAAGTTGTCACATCTACAAACGAAGGTACGTTTTCTGGAATTTACGCAGCTTTTAGTTTATGACTGCCTATCTCATTCCTTGAGGTGCTAAAATGGCAGGGCAGTACAAACCCCCCCCCCCCCAAATGACCCCATTTTGGAAAGTAGACACCCTAAGGAAATTGATAAGAGGCATGTTGAGCCCATTAAATATTTTATTTTTTTGCCTCAAGCGATTGAATAATGACAAAAAATGTTTTATTTTTTTTTTTACACAAAGTTGTCACTAAATGATATATTGCTCACATATGCCATGGTTATATGTGAAATGACACCCCTAAATAAATTCTGCTGCTTCTCCTGAGTTCGGGGATACCACATATGTGGGACTTTTTGGGAGCCTAGCCGCGTACGGGGCCCCGAAAACCAAGCACCGCCTTCAGGCTTTCTAAGGGCGTAAATTTTTGACTTCACTCCTCACTACCTATTACAGTTTTGAAGGCCATAAAATGCCAAGATGGCGCAAAACACCCACAAATGACCCCATTTTAGAAAGTAGACACCCCAAGCTATTTGCTGAGAGGCATGTTAAGTTCATGGAATATTTTATATTTTGCCACAAGTTGCGGGAAAATTACAAACTTTTATTTATTTTATTTTTTTTTTCACAAAGTTGTCACTAAATGATATATTGCTCACACATGCTATGGGCATATGTGAAATGACACCCCAAAATAAATTCTGTTGCTTCTCCTGAGTACGGAGATACCACATATGTGGGCCTTTTTGGGAGCCTAGCCGCGTACGGGGCCCCGAAATCCAAGCACCGCCTTCAGGCTTTCTAAGGGCGTACATTTTTTACTTCACTCCTCACTACCTATTACAGTTTTGAAGGCCATAAAATGCCAAGATGGCACAAAACCCCCACAAATGACCCCATTTTGGAAAGTAGACACCCCAAGCTATTTGCTGAGAGGCATGTTGAGTCCATGGAATATTTTATATTTTGCCACAAATTGCGGGAATATTACAAACTTTTTTTTTTTTTCACAAAGTTGTCACTAAATGATATATTGCTCACACATGCTATGGGCATATGTGAAATGGCACCCCAAAATAAATTCTGCTACTTCTCCTGAGTACGGGGATACCACATGTGTGGGATTTTTTGGGAGCCTAGCCGCGTACGGGGCCCCGAAAACCAAGCACTGCCTTCAGGATTTCTAAGGGTGTAAATTTTTGATTTTACTCCTCATTACCTATCGCAGTTTTGAAGGCCATAAAATGCCAAGATGGCACAAACCCCCCCCAAATGACCCCATTTTGGAAAGTAGACACCCCTAAATTTATGGGTACACTAGTGAGACTCACAGGTAAAAAAGCACCTAGGCTGTCAGCGACTGTATCAAAACGCTACAAAAAAAACTGTTAGCGATCGCAGGGATCAGGCCTGACTCTGCGAACGCTGCAGTTATGTGTGTTGTGTTTTGTAAGTGACAGTGATCGATCGATACTGCACTTGGGTGGGCTGGGCTGGGCTTGGCGGAGGGGCTAAACGCAGGTGCTAGCAGGTATCTGGGCTGATCCCGCTAACAATGCGTTTTGGGAAACCTAAACTGCTGGCGACGCTAATATAGATCTGATCAGATACTATATTACTAAGGGAGGTGTATGCTTTGTGCGTGGGTGTTAGCGGTACTGGCACTAACCTGACGCTGCCTGGGGCGACGCAGACCTTATCTGACCCTCAAACTTATATCATCCGCCGGGTGATCAGGGGGTTAAACCTTTATTAGGTAATAAATGGCGGGTGCCCTGAAACTATAAAAAAATAACTAACCAACCAGCGTCACCTGTAACAGTTATTTGGTGATCACTGGTGAAAGGGTTAACTAGGGGGCAATCAGGGGGCTTTATGCGGTAGTATATGGGGGTCCCTGGCGCTATAAAAAGCTGCGGCGAACCTAAATACCTACCTGCCTAACTAGCATCACCTGTGACACTAATACAGCGATCAGAAAAACGATTGCTTATTAGGCTGGGTTCACACTGGAGCGATGCGGGAACGCCACGAATCCGCGGCGGGTTCCCGCATCACACTGCCCTATGCGAACTGCTGGGAGTGTCAGTGAAATGTTAATGACACCCCCAGATCAGTTCGCATATCGCAGTGCGATCTGCAAACTCGGACAGGAATCGGATCACATGGTGTGAACACCCATGCGATCCGATTCTGCTGCGGACCAAAAAAAGGGTCCCGTGCGAGTTTGCGGCGGGTGCGGCAGGTGCGATGTGAATTCAGCCATACTATCTGTATGGCTGAACTCGAATCGCACAGAGATCGGATGTGATTTGCACTGCAGTGCGGTGCTAATCACATCCGTTCTCATAAACCGCTGCAATGTGAACCCAGCCTTAGTGACACTGGCGACGGGGGGTGATCACGGGGTTAAACCTTTATTGGGGGGGTTAGGGGGGTACCCTAGAACTAAAGGGGGCTAACCCTAACTGCCCTAACAGTTATTACAGTCACAAATGACACCAATGCAAAAAAAAATAAAAAATGCAATTGGTGTCACTGTGACTGGGGGTGCAGGGGTGATTGGAGGGGTGATCGGGGGGTGAAGGGGGGGTGAGAGTGTGCCTGGCATGTTCTACTGTATTGTGTAGTGTTGGTGCAACTCACCGATCCTCTCTCCTCAGTGCCGGAACGAAAAATACCGACACGGAGGAGAGATTACATCACTTCCTCTGCCTGTGTTTACATTACAGGAGAGGAAGTGATGTCACGCTGCACTTCCATTCGTCAGGAGCGATCGCGAGGGGGTGGCCATGAACGAATGGCCGCCCCCTCATCCCGGATCGCTCCTGAACGGATTCCGACCGCCGCTGGCACCGATCGGGCCCCCCACCCGCGGGAAGGCAGGGACGTACATGTACGCCCATATGCCTGCCCGTGCCATTCTGTCGACGTACATCGTCGTGCGGCGGTCGGCAACTGGTTAAAGTGTAAACCCTTATTTTTTTATTAAAATAAAAAAAGAGGTTTATACTTACCTGCTGTGGGCACTGTTATTGCACAGAGTGGTCCCTTATCTCCCCTGAATGCAAACTCTGCTCCTCCTCTTCTGTGTGTGCCCCCATAGTAAGACGCTTACTTAGGGTATACACTCGGGCTTGCTCCTAAGCTGTGCTCTGAGCATCCATTGACACACACAGCATGACTTGGCCCCGCCCCTTGTTCTCTCCTCACAAGATTGGATTGACAGCAGCAGGAACCAATGGCTCCCACTGCTCTCAGCAAAGCCAGAAAGCCCGCAGCAATACATGTAATGTAGTCAGCAGAGGGCGGACATGATGGGGTTAACAGGGAATAGGAAGTTAGAGATGGGAGGTATTGAGCCTAAGGGGAGGGGCAGGGGGAAGTGACCTAGGTCTCCTTTGCGCACTGTGAGACAACAGAACGCGGGGAGACGTTCCTGCCCACCCGCCCTTTTTTTATATGTAATTTAGCTGGTAAGGTATTGGTCGCTGCTGTTTGCATGTTATCTTTGTATTTGACTGTCTCGGTGAAGAAGATTTTGTCGTGCAGGAGAAGGAGATATATGTCAGAAGACAGATTTTGGGAACTGTCACTGATAGGGGTCCCGATGGTGGTTTCCAGATAATGGAGGTTAGACGGAAAGTATTCATGGGGCACTGCAGTCATGGTTGTCTTTGAGCCAGCTTGTCGGCTTGAGGCCTATTGATGCACTTTGAAAGGGACCGCGGTGCAACATGGTTATTGATATTGATGGGTACGAGTTACCTGCACAGACCAACGCCATGGAGATAGTTATGGTCAGAAGTTATATATTTGATATGTTTATAGTTTTATGTTAATTTATTTCTTAAAATAAAGTTGGCTGCTATGGCCTTTTGTTACTCCAACCTTTGGTGTGGTCTCAAGCTAATAAGAAAAGGTAAAGGGTTGGGGTTAAAGCTATTTAAGTGATATCACATCTGTTATACAACAGTCCCGTGAAAGCAGGGGGATGGAAGAGAAGACATGTAGCTGGGCACAGCGCTGGAGTTAGCTAAGTGATGGGGGGAACTAAAATGAGTCAGATTGGGATACTGCTGCTGTAAGTATACCTGGCTAATTGTAAAAGAAAACAAAAAAACAATTCCACGGCCAAATACTTTCTGCCAGTGTTTGCTGTCATTGAGACTGTTCGTGAAAACTATACTGTTCCATAACACCACATATAGTTTAAAGGCATCACACAAGCATGTTATTTAAAGGATTTGTGTATTTTTAATGTTTTCCCCAAAGCCCCATGAAAAGACCCTCTCCCTGGTAAATCTAATTTATTCATCAATTTAGGCCAATTTGTATTCTGCTACATATTTTTGGGAAAAAATATAAAAAAAAGCATACATATTTATTGGTTTGCGAAAAAGTTATAGCTTTTAAAAACTATGGAATAGATTTAGGGACTTTTTATTTTTTTTATGTTTTTACTAGTAATGGTGGCGATCAGCGATTTTTAGCAGGACTGCAACATTGCGGCAGACAAACACTTAGGGGGTTATTTACGAAAGGCAAATCCACTTTACACTACAAGTGCAAACTACAAGTGCAAAGTGCACTTTGCACTTGTAGTTTGCACTTGTAGTGCAAAGTGGATTTGCCTTTATTAAATAATCCCCTTAGTGACACTTTTTGGAGATCAGTGACACCAATACAGCGATCAGTGCTAAAAAAAATGCACTGACACTGTATAAATGACACTAGCAGGGAAGAGGTTAACATCAGGGGCAATCAAAGGGTTATCAAAGGGTTAACTGTGTTCCCTGGGGGTATTTTCTTACTATGTGGGGGATGGATGCACTCGAGGAAGAGAGACATCTGTGTTCTTGATTAGCAGGAATCACAGATGACTCTCTTTCTGTCTAACAGAAGGACGATCTGCCTTGTTTACATAGGCAGACCATCCTTCTGTCTCTCCGGAGAGCGATCGTGGGTGGCCGCCAGCCATTACAGGTGCCCGGACCTGCTGATTGCCTCCCACTGTGTCCAATTGTCCAGGTAGACAGCCCTCAGTCCTATGTAAGATCTGACTAGCATTGCCTTGTGCCTACATAGGGCTTATTTGCCTTGCTTCCAACAGCAGACCAATGGGGGAGCAATGGGAAGGTAAGTATAAGCTGCTGCTGGGGCCAGCTTTAAAGTGTTAGGCTGGGTTCACACTATTGCGAATTGGACATGGGTTTCCCCGTATCCAATTTTCATGACAGGAGAGTGTGACCGCCTCTCACACATCTCAAAAGTAGAGCAGTCACCACATGAACAACAAAACCAAATATTACCCAAAACATCACACAATGGTTAGATAATGAGGTAAAGTTGACACAAGCCTAATCCCATCATGTAGGAACCTCCAAGAGGATTACCAAACAGAAAGAAACAATAGGTGACTTAAATAATTCAATTAAAGAGGAAGTAAACCCCTTTAAACCACTTTGACCTACAGGTAAGCCTAGATTAAGGCTTACCTGTAGGTCCAAGCAATATCTCCTAAACCTATATGGTGTAGGAGATATTTGCCCGAAAATGGGCACCGCTGTCTACGGCGCATGCGCCGTAGACAGCGGCGCGCAGGCGCACTAAATGCGGCAAATCCAAGAATGGATTTGCCTAATTTGTCGACTCCCGTGCGCATGCGCGGGAGTGACGTCATCGCGGCTTCGCCGAATGGCAGAGGCGGAGCTGCGAGACGCGACTCCCGTGCGCATGCGCGGGAGTGACGTCATCGCGGCTTCGCCGCTGTCATTGGTCGGAGCTGCGAGACGCCACCAGCAAGATGGATGCGGCGGACTACAGGGATCAGCGGCGACTTCGCTGGCTACTGTGTCAGGTAAGTGACACATAATGAGCTACTATGCGATGCATGGTAGTCCATTATGCTTTACCTTTGCAGGGAAAAAAAGAGGAAGTAAACCCATCAGGGTTTACTTCCTCTTTAACAATGGGAATTCACAAATAGGAGGCACACAATAAGAGAGACACACTTAACAATAAACAGATAACACCTTAATAAAGAGATTATAGTAGGAGACACAAGCATTAGGTTGTTTTGAGCTGATTATATTAACATCTGCTCTGAGTCTAGGAGGGGTTGTAGCAGTCCATGCTGGTTTAGGCATAGAGGTTTCAAATCTGTATCCGGGTCCTCCAGTTTTCAGAATCTGTGTCTTTCAGACACAGACTTGAATCCAAAGTAAAACTACTCCAAAGTTCCCTCCAGGCACACGCCTCCCAAAGAATAGAGCACCCTCAAACTCCAAGGCCCATAGTCAGTTTGCAAGAGGCTAGCCTGCAGTCCCCTCTAAAAGCCCCTGTACCAGTTGGGTCTGTCACACATATCATTTAGCAGGTATAATAGTATTGCCTCACAATAAGTATGTCAGCTGCATATTTAGCTGTTACATACATAGTTAGTCAGGTTGAAAAAAGACACAAGTCCATCTAGTGCAACCAATAAAAGCTGTTGCCCAGAGTTTTGCCTTTTACAGTCGATTTTAGCAGCCCATTAGTATGCAGTTGCTTTATATCCAGCTGCAGGTCTATGGGATGGTTCGTCGCTGATATTATACAGTGTATCAAAACAGTAAAGTAACCTCAGACCACTCCAGTTTTGCAAAAAATCCAAATGTGCCTAAACAGAATACATCCCAAATTCAGCTTCAATTAATTTAAACCCTTGGCAGAGGCCTTCAATGTCCTTAAATGTGATGCAAGTCACAGTCATACTTCCTCCATTCCACAATAATGGTGATTAATCATAGATAGTGCCACTGGTTTATTTAAATTGAATCAGAGTAGTACAGCTGAAATCAGAGCTTTTAGTATATGCAAACAGTTAAAGATTCTGAAAATCCCAATAGTATGCACACTGGACGTTCTAAAAACCTTATAAAACACCAGTAGCTTTGTAGTGAATTTTTTTGCATTTTTCAGCGTTTGTGCAATAGTGTTTTTTTAGCGGGGTTTTTTTTTTTTTTTTAGACAGAAACCACCTCTCTGCTATTAGTAAGGGATACAAGCCTTAAAAAACTCAGGTGAGCTGCATTTTTTAGCATTTATCAGCGCTCTTTGATGTTAAA